>NC_083325.1:65223590-65559580 GCF_963455315.2 Globicephala melas | reverse complement strand
GCTCTTGAATTCTTTCCAGCATGAAGCTAAGGATCCTCACTTGGCGGCCCATCCCAGGGACTCACCCAAGGCCTGGGACATGACCATCCTCTCACCACATTTTTTCCTACAGCACTAACATATGACTATTTCTTTCAAGCATGCGTAGCTTGTATCCTCAATAAAAGCATAGATTCCTTGAGAGAGGATGATTGCTCTGCTCCCCTCTCCTCAACCCTGCCTAAAACAGTGCTAAATAAGCAGGAAGTGACCACCATGTCCTGGGATCTGGGAATTTAAATAGTCCTTAAAGATTGTTCTCGGGCTTCCCTGGTGGTGCAGTGGTTAAGAATCCGCCTGCCAATGCAGGGGACACAGGTTCGAGCCCTGGTCCGGGAAGATCCCACATGCCGTGGAGCAACGAAACTACTACTACTACGCCACAACTACAGAGCCCGCGTGCTGCAACTACTGAAGCCCACATGCCTAGAGCCCATGCTCTGCAACAGGAGAAGCCACCGCAATGAGAAGACCGCACACTGCAACAAAGACTAGACCCCACTCACCACAACTAGAGAAAGCCCACGTGTAGCAACGAAGACCCAACGCAGCCAAAAAAAAAAAAAAAAAAAAAAAACCACCAAAAAATAAAGAAAGAAAGAAAACCAAACAAACAAACAAAAAAAGATTGTTCTCATCCAGGACCAGACTACTCTAGAAACTCCTCAATGATCACACGAGCAAATGAAGAAAGGAACATTGTTTCAACTGACTTCACTACCTCTAGTTCTTTTTGCCCTTAAATAGAAATCCAAAATTTCTTCTAGGAGAAAGAAGACAAAAATAAATAGATAGCTAGTGGGAAGCAGCCGCATTAGCATTAGGGAGATGAGCTCGATGATTTGTGACCACCTAGAGGGGTGGGATAGGGAGAGTGGGAGGGAGATGCAAGAGCGAGGGGATATGGGGATATATGTATATATGTAGCTGATTCACCTTGTTAGACAGCAGCAACTAGCACAACATTGTAAAGCAATTATACTCCAATAAAGATGTTAAAAAAAAAATTCCTCTAGGAGAAAAGAAAGTTAATTCCATTCCTTCCAGGGTTTTGGCTCTCAGAGTTCCAGAGTTGACAGTCACCACTACTGAGACTCATTTAGGGGCCATACTGACTCTGCTTTTAAAAGCCGTACAGGTTCACAACCCCTTATCCTAAACTCTCAGAACCAGGTGTGTTTCAGAATTCAGAATTCTTCAGATTTCAGAAGGGTGATGTGGTGCATATACAATATATCCTGTAACAACCTCAGCCGTGTCCAAAGCAGCACCTCATTAGTATTTCGAAACATAGCTGCATTCCACATCAGGAGAGGGTTTACTTCCAAATGAGTTTCGACACCAACCACACAATTTTCAGAGCTTTTTGACTTCAGAATCATAGATAACAGAATGTGGACCTCTAGTAGATAATAATTATTGAGTGCTTATTATACGCCAGACTCTGCTAAATGCATACTGTGAGTTAACTCATATAACCCACCAACAGACTCAGAGGTAAGTTCTCATTTCACTTCCATTTCACAGATGAGGAAACTGAAGCTTAAAGAGGTTAGCAATTTGCTCAAGATCACACAGAGTGAGCATGGGAGCAGAGCTCCATGGGTAGTTGTAGATACAACCACCCCTCCCCCATCTCTGTGGTCCCCTTGGAGGGCACCTAGGATGGTGGACATAGGAGCAGCAGGTGACTCCCATGGGACCACTGGGTTTGGGGCCTGGGCAGGTTTCACCCTCAGGTATGGAGAAGCAGAGCCCTAGGTCTTGAAAGGAAGAGACAAGAAAATCAGCCATCTTCCAGAACTAACTGAATGACAGGTTCAAGGCTGAACCTCAGCCTTGACCATGAATGAGACAAGCATGACATGGGCATCACCTGGCCTGGAGGGTCCGCAGGGTGCAGGTTAAGAGCAGGAGCTCCAAGGCCAGCCCATGAGGGTCAAACCCCGTAACTAGCTGGGGGATGCTGGGCAAACTTCCTTCCTTGTTAAGTTTCAGTTCCCTCTTCTGTAAGATAAGGTTTCATCATGCTTCTTCACAAGACTGTCTGGAAGATTAAATGAAACAATCCATGTAAACACAATGCCTGCCACAGGGTGGGACCCTTGATATTGGCTTTAAATAAATGCCTGTGACGGAAGAAAATAGGATTGTAAATTGAGATAACCAGAGAGGAAAGGCATAGGCTGACTGATCCTTCAGTGTTCAAGTGCCCCGTCTGGATCCTTTCGCTGCTGAAAACACCCTTGTTTCACAGTCCTTCACCACTCAGCCACACTAGACTGCGGGTTTGAGGGCGCGAGAGCAACGCCATCAGGGCCGCGGGCAGTCAAACATGTCCTGAACAGGCCACGCGGAGGCGGCATGGCTGTTTCACACGGGCTCGGGTGGAAGGTGAGGGTTACGGTGGCCCGGGCTGGAGCACTACGATGCCAACAAAGACCCCGACAAAGACCTTGACCCGCAGTCTCTGAACAGCTCAAAGACAAATGGATAGGTCGCTACTCCTGTTAGTTCATTCTACACAAACACCCTGGGGCATGGCCGCGCTCGCCCTCGGTTTTCCTCCCGTGGTTTGCCCTTCCCCCACCAAACACAGGCCCTCAGAAATGGCCACCCGGGGCAGCACGAACAGCCAGCCATTCCCCCGGCGCCTGAGGAGGCAGGATTTGCCTGAAGGATGCTGACAGGACCACACTTCACTGGGGTCTTCCAGGGCCCACACCGGCATAATGTCAGGCCTGGGGCCGCGTTCTGCAAGACGCTTGTTCTCAGAGACTCTGCACCTGAAAAGCTTTCCTCTCATCTGCAAACTCATGGCCACACAGGGGCACCAGACGAAGGGCAACAGAGAACAAAAGTTCCAGGAAGACGGGGCATTTGACCACTCACCATTGTGGCTCCCTGCTCACCATTGTATCCCCAGGGAAGAACAACGTTCGGCAAATGATATAGGTGCTTAACAAATGTTTGTTGAGTGAATAAAGAAAAGGACACGCACCTCTTGGGCCGTGCAACGTACGGCTCAGCGTCCCCCGAGGAGGTGTCCCTGCCTCGTCCTCCCCACCCTGGCTGCAGGCTCCTCCTGGCCAGCACGGGAGCTCATCTGAGCACCACGGCCCACACCTGAGGCACGAGGAAAGGGTGTCAAAGCCAGAGGAGTCCGCCCTGACCGGCTGCTCTGACAGTGCTGTCAGCTGTGGCTTGTCAAGCCCCCGTTTCAATCTCACAATGTCTGCCCTTGTTCCGCAGACAGACCTGCCATTAGGAGCGTTCCAGACCAAACCTCTGCTGCTCCAAAGAGCAATAATTAAATCAACAGACCGTGATGTCTGCTTTCGGTTCCTTTCACACCTGTCTGCCAGCAGGATTACTGGGTAAAAGAAGATCTTGGCTGGGCCCAGACTGGTAAGCACCCTGCAAAAATATCCTGGGGCTGGCGGGGAGGGAGGTGGTGGTCAGCCACGTGCTTCTCAGACCCACGCTGCAGCTCACTGACATTTCTGGGGGGGCTGCCCTGTGGCCCGGGGGAGCTGCAGGTGGGGCTGGAATGAAAGAAACTCACATAGAGAGTTGGCAATAGGCTATGGATACGGGCCGGGAATAATCGCTCCCTTCGGGAGCATCTACTGGGTGCCTCTGGCCTTCAGAGCTGTACCGGTTTCTCTGTCTCTTGGTTCCCTCCTTCAGTGGCCCTGAGTTGAGCAGTTTCCCCAGGCTGAGGAAAGCACTGCGTGCCCACAAGAGATGTTCTGGAAATACTTGCTGACTGGGCAGGGGCAGAGGTGGGTGACACCCCAGATTAGAGGCTCTGCGGCCAAGTTCCCCTCCCTTCCTTGCACATCTCAGTGACGCCCCTACCCCCGGATGGTGTCCTGGGTTTGGGGCCCCAGGCTCTGGGGAGCGGAAAGGAGAAGGCTCTAGGCTCCCAGGGGCTCATGGGAAGGGAGGTCAGCATGTCACTTTCCTCTCTCAGGACCCCATGGCCTTCCGTAAATACACACAGCCTGGAATTCCTGACAATCCCAGCTGATTGTCCAGGAAAAAGAAAAAAACCACAGAGCGCCCACTGAGCCCTGCCCCATTCTAGGTCCCATAAACACGGATGATTAAAAATACTTGGAGCCCTTGAAAGAATGCCTTCCGCACCAGGGCCCGAGGGTGAGGCCACAGGCTCTGGGACAGGCAAGAGCAGCCCCTGGAAGCGAAAGCAGTCACCTCCAGTGGGGCCTGGGGGCCTCTGCTCTGAGGGGCTGCGGCAAAGAAACTTGGGAGCAGAAGTGTCTCTGGAGCCTGGAAGGGCCTAGAAGAAAATGATAGAGGAGGCCGGCTGATTCTTACTTAGAAAGAAACCCAAGTAAGGTCTGTCAAAATTGTAATGAAATAAAAAGTAGAAAAACCTGTTGCTTTCATCCAATGGGTTTTCTAAAGGGTAACTTCTACCTGGGATCACAGAAGGGCCATTGAATGATAAGCTACAGCTGGTGTGTGTGTGTGTGTGTGTGTGTGTGTGTGTGTGTGTGTGTGTGTGTGTGTGTGTGTGTGTGTGTGTGTGTGTGTGTGTGTGTGTGTGTGTGTGTGTGTGTGTGTGTGTGTGTGTGTGTGTGTGTGTGTGTGTGTGTGTGTGTGTGTGTGTGTGTGTGTGTGTGTGTGTGTGTGTGACAGAGAGAGAGAGGGAGAGAGGGAGAGAGAGAGTGAGTGAGTGATGGGGCTGGAAAGTAAGAAGCAGACTCACCGTCCTGGCAGGGGTGATTGACATGGTCGCAGGAGGAGGTCAGGCTGCTGTTACCCAGTGGCAGCAGGGAGAAGTGAGGGCACCAGGCCATTCCTTTGGGTGCCCTTGCTACTCTTTGCCCCAATCTTGACAGTATATGGAAAATGAAGCAGTCATGGGCTTAGAAAAGCTTTGAAGAGACTCAAATGCCTCAGGGATGAGGGTCTATCTGGGTCACAATACCAGGGAAGCTGTTGAGACCAGTAGAAGGGCTGGCTGAGGGTGTGGGCAACAAGGATGAAGATATGAGCATGGATGTGGCCCTGAGACCAGCTGGGGTTTGTCTCATTTCCTCTTGTAAGTGTCTCCCAGGAAAAGAGACCACCAGAATTCTGGACGAGCTGCTTCCAGAACTTCTAAGAAGAAGTGGGTCTGAGTGGCACAAAAGATAGACCATTGAAGATGCTGTGCTGAGCAGCCCAGATGCCGCTTCAGGACTAAAGAACTTACTCCCGCAGCTGCTGGAAGTGCTGCCAGCTGAGAACCCCCTTCAGAGTTGCCTTGGTGGTAGAGTTGCCTCGCCCCAAATGACACCCTCTTCCCAGGGCAACCTGCATCCAATGACTGGTGGATGCGGAGGTGGAAAGCCCTGTACCATCACCACCACTCAATCCGACTCTGAAGGTCCACCCCAGCTTCCGAGCTCCCCACGGTGTTGGCGGAGGCCTTTGTTGCCGCTGCACCAGCCCGCAGCTCTCCCCTCACTTCAGTCCTGCTTCCTCCTTCCCTTCCTTCCACAGATGTCCATCCCAAGAGCGCTCTCTAATCACGCTTCCACACCGCACGCGGATCCTGCCTCTGTCTGGCATACTGGCACAGGGCCAAGCACCCACACGTGTGTTTGGCCAAATAAATACATATTCTGAAGTCTGTTCACTATGTATGCATTATCTACTAAAAACTTAGTATTATTAGAGCAGACGCAAATGATCCCCTCCCCCGCCCCCATACACACAAACCTCAGGGGGAAGCCCTGGAGTCACCTCCAGGAAGCCCTCAAGCGTTCTGAAAACCAATAGGTTAGGGCATGGCTCCAGGCAGAAGGGAGCCCTGGGCGGGGCGCTGGTTCGGCACCAGAATGTCTGATTCTGACCTGCGCTTCTGCCCCTGCAGCTGGGTGAGCTGAGGCGTCAGCGCACTCCTCTCACAGCCGCACCCTCGTCGGTCTGAACTGCCCCGGCTCCTTCCTGGGTTGTGTGGGAGAGCCAATGAGAGCTTCAATATTATGTTTGGAAGGACATTTTAAACTGCAAAGGGCTGTGCAAAAATAAGAGAGAATCGTTTAGCGAATGGCCCATGAATTGTGTTCATTCACTGTGTTCGTGGCTAATTCTGGACACTCATCCCCCTAGTGTTGGATTAAACAAGATATCAGCAGGACCTGCCCTAAACACATCCACTGTCTTCTTTGTCTGGTTCATTTTAAGACTCAAATAAGATAACAAATGTGAGAGTGCTTCAGATGTCACACTAGTGTGTGCAGGTTTGCTACACAGTGGCGGGTTTGGAGCGGGGGTGGTGGGTGCTGGAGAGAGGTAGGCTGGAACCAAAAGAGAAGACCCAGGTCCCATGCTTTCTCCACCACTTACTAACTTGGTGGCCTTGGGCAAATCACCTAACTCTGCCTCTGTGAAATGGGACTGGTAGTTCAAGCTTTACTTTCCTTACAGAGTTTTACTTTTTTTTTCTTTTTCTTTTCTGAAAGTCAATGAAAATATGTATTTGGAAGCATTTTGGGTAAATTGAGGCCAAGAGACTTACAAAGTCCTTACCTCCTATAAGTGGAAAAGTTACATGGAACCCAGGGCCTTGACTCCCAAGCTCAGCCTCTTTCCATGCTGGGTCAAGTATTAGGACTAAAAATAACAACAGCAATGCCGATTACAACAGTGATCACCACCGCCTTTAAAATACCTCAGGCAGCTTGGCACGTCTGTGTTCGTTAGATGCCCCTCTGGGCTGAGGGAGTGCAGCCCGGTGAAGATACCAAGGTTTCTATTTCAGACCCCACTCACCACTCACCCCCGGTGCCAGGCACCCTTGGGCAGTGTCCAACCTGCCCGACTCCATGTTGGCAACCCCTGTGGTTATCACCTTAAGTTTTGAGTTGTTTTTCTGCAGCAGGGTGGCTGTGTGCTCAACATTTCACTATTTCGAAGGCTGTCCCCTCATAGAGCAGTGAAATCGGTGGGCCAGAGCGTAGACTGGTCAAGAAAGAAGGCACCAACCTGACAGACAGACGGTGGGGGGGGCACCCTTCATCTCCTCCCTTCCTAGGAGAGAACAGGGAAAGGAGTGTGGCCTGGAATCAGAGGAAAGAAAGAGGAGAGGGGGAGCCCAGCATGTGGTCAGGATTTCAATCGGGGAAGTTCTCAGTGTACAGAGGAGAAGAGGGCATTGTCAAACTTCCCGTTAGGGAGGGGACCTAGGGAGAAGGGAGTTCTGAATGCTCCCAGTGTTTCCAAAGGGCCTCTCCATTCCTACCGCGAGCTTTCCCCTGCAGCCAGGAGGTCTGGCCACCCACGAGGCGGCCCGTTATGTCAGTGGGAAGAAGAGCCGAGGCCTCTGGGGTGAGGCGGGAGGTGCTGGTCCTGCATCTCAATTTCCCAGCACACAAGCCCAGTCACCTCCCTTGTCCCTTCTCTCTCCATGTAACACACACCCCTTTATTCTGGGTGTGGACCAATGGCATCTTGCCTTGGTGGAGAATGACCCAAGTCCTGTGATACACGGGGATCCCTCCACCGCTAGCAGCTCATGGAATAACTCAACATCTTGCGAATGTCACGTAGTAGCTGGGAGGTGAAGGCAATCAGTGCGGACACCACTCTGCGTGTTTCTAGGTCAGATGAGTTTCTGGATCAGGGGGATCAAGGTGTTATCTGAGAGTACAGAGTTGCAAGTCAGCTGACCTAAATTCAAGTTCTGACTCAGCTGCTCACCCACCCAACTCATAAGTTAAGTTAGCTAACCTCTTGAAGCCTATTTCCTTACCTAGAAAATAGGATTAACGCCCACATCATACAGTCACCGTGAATTACAAACAAAAGTATCTGTGAAGTATAATATGAAAGGTTACACTGAGGTGGGATCGCGTGATGGTGAAGATCAGGGTATTTGGGGTTAAAGAGCTCTGCACTGGGTCCCAGTTCCACTCTCCACTCAGGCTGGACCTTGGACAGGCACTGAAATGTTTTAATGTAGATTATTTTTTAGAGCAGTCTTAGGTTCACAGCAAAGCTGAGCAGAAATTACAGAGACTTCCATCTCCCCATCTCCCCAGTCCAGAGCTTCCCCACCATCAACATCCTGCCCCGATGTTACAACTGATGAACCTACATCGTCACCCAAAGGCATTATCACTCGAAGTCTTCAGTTGACATTAAGGTTCACTCTTGGTGGTGTACAATTCTGTGGGTTTTGACAAATGTACAGTGACGTGTATCCACCATTATAGTATCACACAGAATATTTTCACTGACCTCAAAATCCTCTGTGCTCCGTGCCGCAGAGCGGCTGGGCCCGTGAGCCATGGCCGCTGAGCCTGCGCGGCCCTGACAACCATTGGTCTTTCTACCGTCTCCATAGTTTTGCCTTTTTCAGAATGTCATATAGTTGGATTCATATCCTACGGAGCCTTCTCAGATAGGCTTCTTCACCGAGTAATGTGCATTTAAGGTTCCTCCATGTCTTTTCATGGCTCGATAGCTCCTTTGTTTTTAGCACTGAATGATTATCCATTGTCCCAAGGTACCATGATTTACTTCTCGGCCCACCTACTGAAGGACATCGTGGTTGCTTCCAAGTTTGGGCCATTATGAATAAGCTGCTATAAACGTCCACGTGCAGGTTTGTGTATGGAGTAAAGTTTCCATCTGAGTAAATACCAAAGAATACAAGTGCTGGATCGTATGGTTCCCGTAACTTCTCTGAGCCTCACTTTCTTCATGATGTTTGATTGAGCTACTGCACATGAAGCACTGTGCACAGCACCCAGCACGTAGATGGGGCTCAACTAACGGGAGCACTGCTCATTAGCCTACTCAAAGGTTAGTGAAAACACTAACGTAAGGGATGTGAATCCAAGCATCGTCTGAGGGGGATGACATACGGGTACGTCATAGTCATGAACCATCTCTCTGCAGCCCAGGAAGGCTCAGGGCAACAAGAAACGCTGGAAGGCTGTCAGGGCACCGCTGCCTCCACTGAGGAGGGTCTCCTGAGCAGCCTGTGCTGTGGGAGGGGAGGTGGAGATGAACCCTCTGTCCCATAGTAAAGTCTGTCCCAGGTTGAGCAAATCAGAGTGTTGGGGGGGGGGTATCGTGAACCCTTAGACGTCTGCTGTCCTCCACCGTCTCCTTCCCAAGTCCGCTCCTCACACAGTTTCCCCCACCCCTTCCTCCACTTGACTCATCCGAAGCTAAGCCCGTAACCAGAAGCTCAGAGGTGATGAAAACAGGCTCTCTTTTCGCTTCACCTACTTCCTGTGAACTCACTTAATTCTTCCCAAAATTACCAGGTCACCAGGAAGCTTCGCTAGTTCAGTTTTTTCCTTTCTTTTTTCTTTTCTTGTTCCTTCTCTGATGACAAGATCTACTTGGGATCTAGACTTCAGTGTAAAGTGTGAGCAGGTAGTGTTTCTTTGGAACCCACTTCTTTGGTATCTTTGGAGAGGCTGAGTGAGGGGATGGGACTGAATGACAAAATGAGGCTCCCCATGTGGTATGTGGTTTCCAGAGGCAATGCATCCTTTCCTGCTGAAAGGACTAAAGACACGTCCTCTGGGCCTCCAGCCCTGGGCCATGTTAGCTGGAAACAATAATGGTGCTTATGGTTTTTTTTGTTTGTTTGTTTTGTTTTGTTTTACATCTTTATTGGAGTATAATTGCTTTACAATGGTGTGTTAGTTTCTGCTTTATAACAAAGTGAATCAGTTATACATATACATATGTTCCCATATCTCTTCCGTCTTGTAGCTCCCTCCCGCCCACCCTCCCTATCCCACCCCTCTATGTTTTGTTTATATCTCGCCCTTCCTTCTCCTTCCAGGCTGCTATGCAATGATTAAGTGATCTGAGTCAGGATCAGGCCTGAGCCTCCCAGGAGCCGGAAAGCTGGAGTTTCTGCCAGTGATGCTTACAAAGCCAGCGAGCGTAGGAGGCTGCCACAGGAGAGCCTGTGTGGGTGCCCCTCTAGTGACATCACCTGGGCATCCTCCAACAGGTCACCTCTAAAATGAGGGTGTTGGACTTAATGACCTCTTTGATTTCTTAGACCCATTTTTAAATACTTTTCCAAATGATCTTAGCACTCGCCAGTAGAAGTTACTGCCATGATGGACATGTTCACTAAAGCTACACCGTCCAGTAACGGCAGCCGGTAGCCAGGTGTGGCCATTGAACACTTGAAATGTGTCTTGTGTGGGCAAGCAACATTTTTTATTTCATTTAATTTTAATTAATTTAAATTAATTAATTTATTTGGCTGCACCGGGTCTTTGTTGCGGCATGTGGGATCTTCGCTGCTGTGTGTGGGATCTTTTAGTTGTGGCATGTGGGCTTTTAGCTGCAGCATGCGGGCTCTAGTTCCCTGACCAGGGATCGAACCTGGGTCCCCTGCATTAGGAGCATGGAGTCTTAACCTCTGGACCACCAGGGAAGTCCCTAATTTTCATTACTTTAAATGTAAGTAGCCTCAAGGGGCTGGTGACTACCATATTAGTCAACACAGGTCTGGGGAGCTGGATTCTGTCTCTTTTAAACTGCATGTTCTGTCGATTCCACCTGAAAATGGTAGCACAAAACTGTCCTCTTCTCTTCATTTCCAGTTTCCGCCCTAGGCTGAACCATCACCATCCCCTCCTCCGTGGTTTCTTTTCTCCTACTTTCACCCTCTATGATCCTTTTGGCATAGCACAGAGTGAGCTTCTTCAAAAGTAAAATTGACCAAGATATTCCTCTTCTGAAAACGCTTCATCAACTTCCCCATCGCAGTAAAATTGAAACCCCCCATGAGGCCTGGACACCTTGCTCCATCTCCCCCTTGCAGCCCAACACTAGGCTCCTGGAAGCCACCAAATCCTTTTCCACCTCAGGTCCTTTGCACAAACTTTCCCTTTGTTCTGGAGCTGGGCTGTCCAATACAATGGCCACTAGCCACACATGGCTTTTTTATATATACACTTAAATTAATTGAAATTAAATAAAATTTAAAATTCAGTTCCTCAGTCACATGAAACACATTTCAAGGGCTCAGGAGTCACACGTGGGGCTCCCCTGTGGCGCAGTGGTTAAGAGTCCACCTGCCGATGCAGGGGACACAGGTTCGTGCCCTGGTCCGAGAAGGTCCCATATGCCGTGGAGCGGCTGGGCCCGTGAGCCATGGCCGCTGAGCCTGCACGTCCGGAGCCTGTGCTCCGCAACGGGAGAGGTCACAACAGTGAGAGGCCCGTGTACCTCAAAAAAAAGTCACATGTGGCTCATTGGTACCATACTGGACAGTACAGATACGGAATATTCCCATCATCACAGAAGTTCTGGGACAGTCTTCCCTACACTCGAGCTTGGCTAACTCCAACCTATCCTTCAAGTCTCAGCTTAAATGTCACATTCCCACAGAGGCCTTTTCTGATCCTCCAGCCTAAAATAAGAGCCCCTGCTTTCTTTTGTACAGAGCCTGCAATTTTCTTTTTTAGTTCTTACAACTGTTTGCAAAGTTATAGTTAACCTGTGTGGTTGTCTAATGTATGCGTCTATTAAAATCTAGGATAATGTCTTTTTTGTTTACCACTCAATCCCTGGACCCTATCTCAGTGCCTTGAGACTTAGTAGCAGCTCATTCATGTTGGGTGGATAAATGAAATAACGAATAAATGGAGAGAGTGGTTGCACGTAATCTACTCATCTTTCAAAGCTCTAGGTAAAGAGCCAGAGCTCAGGAACCATACGGCCCTGGAATGGAATCCTGACTGCCAGCTATGTTTCAGCCCGTTGGTTAACCTTCCGAGCCACCCTCTCTGCACATGTAGGAGGGAATGCTATTGCCAGCTCGGAGCACTGTGGTGAGCTGTGAGTGAGATAGACAGGTAAAGCCCTTGGTCCACAGTCAGTGCTGTGTGGATGTACATTCCTTTTCCTTTATCACTTCCCCTGTGTCCTTCCAGCACTCTCTGTGAGGTCTTCTCCCTCTCACATTGCATCTCCAGCCTTGGCTTCTGAGTCTCTCATTCCTTGGTCCCATTCCCTCTAAGAGGATTTTAGTTTTCTCTCAGCTGCCACAACTCAAGGATCAAACCAGAAGATTTCTCCAACATAGAGAGCTCACCTTGCTTGGGCCCTTCCTCACTGCCCTCCCTGTCTCTGGCTGTATAAACCAGCCTGACTCACCTGCCCACCTCCAACTCATAAAGGCAAACTCCAGCCCTGGAAATTCTCTCAGAATAGCAGGTACGCAGGCATCTGGCCTAGAGTGGGCCCACTCTTTTTCTAGGGTGTTTTTGATCAATTTGCGTCTGTGAACCACCTACATCAGTATTCCCTGCTTGTTTAAAATGCAGATTCCTGGGCTCCCACTCTGGACCCATTTAACCAGAATCTCTGTGGGGGGGCCCTGGAAGCTGCATTTTCAGTAACCAGCTCAGGTGATTCTGTTGCTCTAGATTAAGGCTTCTCAGTGTATAATATTTACCCCCTCAAGCACTGGGAAGATCCTTCTGGTAAGTCCCTCACTGATCCTCCCTTTAATTTGTATAAAATTTTATTTCTATATCAAAAGATTATTTACCAAATACCTACCAAGTGAGTTATCAAGTGAATTACTACTATTATTTGGGATCTATAAACTCACATTAAAAATTTAGTCGGGTTTACAGTGGACCCCAACTCACTGTTCTCCCCGGTTGGCATGGCAGCATGTGGCCATTCTGTGCACTTCCACAGGGCACATGTCCACAAAGACACTGAAGTGCCCAGAGATGCTTTTAGGAGGACTCACTGTAGTCAGAGGCCCATCACTGTCTTGAGTTGGTCATGATTTTGAACTGCTGCTCTTCTTGGTCTTTAATGATAACTTACTGTGGGTTTGTCATGGTTGATGTAGTTTATTATGGATTACATGGTGAGCCCTATAGTACGTAGGGGTGCAGAATGACACCAACACAAGTGGGGCCTGAACATTCCCAATAACTAGACTTTAAGACATGTAGCTTGCTGTTAAAACATGAGTAATCTTAAAGCTCAAGCAGACGTGTGTGTACATATATAAACAATCCCTCCAAAATTTGCTTTAGAATGATAGCTTATTGTAATCAGGGTGGTTTTCCATGTGGCAGTATAAAGGGCAGGGTCAGCCGGCTTCGGGTAGTCATTTAACCAGCGCTGCACTGCACACAGCTACCGTCACTCCTTTTTACTGCCTTTGCACCCTGAGCGCCCACTGTCTGCGGCAGCGCTCAACCGCTGCTCCGACACCCCCTCCTCACGCCGCAGCTCCAGGGTCCCAACTGGAGCCCTGGGTGCAGTTGGATCAAGTTAACTGCAAAACAAGACACACATGGGAATAGCCAAGAGGCCCCGCCGGGGACACGGGCAAGAAGGCATTCACCCCAGCAGCTGTGACTGCACCCAGGCTCCCCTCTGCATTCCTGCTGGGAGTCTGAGCACATCCTGTCCGCTGTGTCCATAAAAACAACCTTTGTTATGCTCATCTCAGCATTGTTTATGATAGTAAAACCACTTGGGAACAAGCCAAATGTCAACATCGGGGTGGGGGGGGATTCATTAAATAAACCACGGTGCCATCCATACAATAGGAAACTATGTATCCATTAAAAATAACATGGAGGAAGAATATTAATAGACATGTCAGCTGGGAGCCTGTCTTTGCTCCTTAGGGGGACACCCGGAGAGGAAGGCTGGCTGTTCTCACTGCTCCTTGCAGCAGGTCTCCTGTCTCCAAAGTTCATTCTTTCCATTTCCTCTGCCTGAAGAGCCCTCTGGCCAGGCTCAGCCTATGTAAATTCTACCCATCAAAGGTAGGCAGGATAATGGCTCTCCAAAGAAGTCCATGCCTTAATCCCTGGATCCTGTAAATACCTTACCTTGCAAGGCAAAAGGAACTTTGCAGATGTAAATTAGGTTACAGACCTGAAAATAGGTTGATTACCCAGGTGGGGCCCAATCTAATCAATTTCCCCAGCTGGGGTCAGAAGAGACAAGAAGAAGAAATCACAGATATTCAAAGCATGAGAGGATTCGCCCTCACTGCTGGGGGCAGGGGTGGGGCATATGGAAAGCATGAGGAGGAACGTGAATGTCCCCTTAGGAGCAAAGACAGGCCCCAGCTGACAGCCAGTAAGGAATCAGGACCTCAGTCCTACCACCACAAGGAAGTGAATCTGGCCAACAACTTGAATGAGCTTGGAAGCAGATTCCTCTGCAGAACCTCCAGAAAGGAATGCAGCCCTGCCAACACCTTGATTTTGACCTTGTGAAACTCTAAGCAAAGGAGCCAGCAGAGCCGCATGGTACCCACATATCTGACCTACAGAACTGTGGGATAATAACTCTCCTGGCAACGTAGTACAGTATTATTAACTATAGTCACCATGCTGTACATTACAAGGTGTAGTTTTAATGCACTAAATTTGTGGTAATTTTTTGTGGCAGCAATAGAAAATTAACACACCATCCTTCAGCACCATCATTCAGTACAAATGCCACTTCCATGAAGCCTTCTCCAGTTTATCCATCTATCCGTGTGTCCCCTCTGAAGTCTCAAAGCATTCTGCCCCTGAGCCTCTTCAGCCATTACCATGGTCCACCTGGGTTATATAAGTAGGGTTATTTATGTACATGTCATATTTATCCTACTAGATGATGTGCTACTCGGGGCAGCAACTGAGGCTTATTCATCTTCATTTTCCTTCCAGGGCACAGCACCTCATGTGTAGTCAGTGCTAAATTTTTCTTGGAAGTATGTTTCACAACCTGTACGGATGGTTATTGTTTTAATAAGATGAATTACTGTGGCAATTAGGAATTGAAAGATGGACCCTAGAAATATTTGTAAATATAGAAAGGAATAGCTGATTGATGATGGATACTGACAGCATACGGAAAATTAGAATGGGCAACAGAAGGATATATGAATATGGGGATGTTTGGAATTATGCTCCGGCAGTTGGCTCTGAGATGTAAATTCATATGCAAAATAAATAGGATTGAAAGTTATCTAAAGTGTTTTAGAATATAACCTCTTAAAAGATTCAACTTCTTGGCAACATGAAGATTTAATTAAATGAATGTTCTTCTTCTGCTTCAAATGGATAGAAATGTAGAAGAAAATGTAACATAACACCCAGCTGAGCTCAAAAAAAAAAAAGAAAGGGACACCCCCACGTTCCAAAAAGAAGAGGGAGCTTGAAGTCAGCAAGAGCTCCAAAGAGACCTCATAGTCCCATTGATGCAACTACCAGATGATGGAGCCTCTGTTACATTTGGTCCCTGAGGGACCAAGCAGAGTAGATCCCCACCAATATCCTTTGATGTTGACGTGGGAATGAAGAAGCAGAGAGAATTCCAAGCATAATAAACAGTTAACACATACCTAGATAATGGAATATCTTAAAATACCTTAACAGAAGAAAAGCAGCCAGTGAGAGATGTATTACCTGCAAAAGAATGAAAATTTGACTGACATCAGAAAAATATATGGCAAGGACTGAGAGAAAAGAGCTGCTTCCTAGAATTCAATACCCAACTAAATCATGATTTGAGGATGAGGACAAAATAAAGACATTTTTACAAAAAAGACCGAGTTTACCATTCACAAACTCTGACTGAAAAACTACTAAAAGATGTGTCTCTTAATGAAGGAAATTGAACCCAGAAGGAAGAGTGGGATATAAAAGCAATGATGAGAAAATAAAGGTAAACATATGAATACAACTAACCTTTTCAAGGATAACACAACAATGACTAAAGAAAGTGTTAGAACAAGGTGAAACTACTCAGTTACAGAGATGGAGGAAGAGAGGGCATGATCAGAGTTCATGCATTTTAAGGTTCTTAACCTGTTTCGTGGCAGCATATATATTTAATTAAACATAGGCTTTTCTAAATACAGTGTGCATGTTAAAAATTGAAAGATTATCTCTAAAAGAGTAGAAATAGATTGTAGAACAAAAAAACTAGTAGAGAGAGCAGGGCAGGAAGGAAAGAAATAGCTTGATTAAGCCAGTGGAAGACAATGGGCAAAAGAGAGTAAACATGGTCAGTAGAGAAACGCCAAACGAAATGACAGAAATAAATCAAAATACATTATTAATCACAATTGCTGTAAATACCTTATTTTGCCAGTTAGAAAGATTCTCAAATTGCATTTAAACACACACACACACACCCTCATCTTATATACTATTTATAAGAGACTCAACTAAAACATAACATGAACGAGTCAGAAATAAAAGAACAAAGTAGACATACCCAGAAATGACAATTGGGAGTATGGGCCGTGGAGGAAAATTCTCACCCGTTGCAGAAGGAGGTATGTTCGAGGATGTTTCCCACAGTGTTGTTTGTAGCAGTGAAAGATTGGAAACAGCATGAACATCCGCTAGTATGAGGAAGAAAAAATAAAAATTGGCATATACATATAATAAAACACTACATAACAGATAAATGGCTGAACTAGATCAAATGAATACATATTAAAAGCGTAAGGTTGAGTGGAAAAGCAAGTTGCAGAAGGATTTCACCATATGATATCATGGATGTGGGTTTTTTTCCAAAGAAATTTTATTGAAGAGCAATATACATACATAAAAATGTACACATCATAATGAACCATTCAATGAATTGTCACCAAGCGGCACACCCTTGTAACCAACACCCAGGTTAAGAAATAGAACGTTAACAAATATCCCAGAAGATGTCTCCTCCACCTTGCTCTACTCTAGTTACTACCCCTGTCCAAAGGTAACTACTCTCGTAACCTCTAATCCTATAGATTGGTTTTGCCTATTTTTGAAATTTATATACATGGGATCATATACATACAAAGTGTGTACTTGTTTCCTGTCTGGCTTCTTTAATTCCATATTATGTTTGGGGGACGCAAACTTGTTGAAGCATGTAGCTATAGTTTATTCGTCCTCTTTGCTATGCTAGGATTCCATTGTAGGAACGTGCCACGATAATTTATGCTTTTCATTGGTGATCTACATTTGGGATGCTTTTAGTTTGGAGGTATTACAAGCAGTGCTCCTATGATCAGTCTTGGACTTTTTTTTTGGTGCATATGTGCATGCATTTCTCTGAGGTATAAGCTCAGCAATTCCTGGGTCAGGGGGTATGCAGACTTTCAGCTTTAAGTAGAGACTCTCAGTAGTTCTCCCCAGGGGTTTTACCAATTTACTTTCCTAGCTGTGTGTGAGAGTTCCAGTTACGCTGCATCTTATTCACACTTGAATTTTTAGTCTTTTTAATTTTAGTCATTCTGGTGGTTGATGGGTATGACTTTTGAAACACATTCATGCACAACTACTGTACGTTGCCTGTGAATGAATATACATGTAATATAAAAACATGAAGGGGGAGGATATACACCAACCTTAGAATATTGACTACCTTAAGGCAGAGAGGCAAGTCTGAGGGCGGGGGTGGAATGAAATGGAAGGCTTCAGCTGTACTTATTCATTTTTAAGCATGAGAAACAAATATGGGCAAACAAACATTTTTAGAACTGGGTGGGAAGTATATATGTGTCTTTTATTTTTCTCCATATTACTTATATTTGGTATACATTGTAATTGAATTTATTTAAGAAAAAAGTTCTTAAAGGAAAAACAGACCCTCCACAGGGAAACAAACAAATTCAAAGTGTATCTGGTTATAAACACAACACTCAAAACATGAGTAATAGACAAGATGTTCCACTTCTGTGTATAATTGTTTCAGTACATAGAAATGCTTTAAGAAACGACAGTACAAAATAATTATGTGGGTCTGATAAAGGACTAGAAGCAAGTACCAAAGTCGAGTGTCTCCATTTATAATTTTTTTGCAGGAAGGACAATTCCCCATGCTGCGGAGGATACCTCATGCCTGTCCATTTAGAAACAAAATTTTCTTGCAGGGTTGGCATGATTATTCAAGCCGATTTTACAGAGGAAAACACTGAGGTTCAGAGTGACTAAGTGACTTGCCCAAGAGAGAGGAAGAAGCGGAGAAGCAGAGGGGCTTGGCCCGCCCACACTCAGTTCCTAAATAGCCAAGCACTGCCTGAGGCATGCTGGTGCCACTGCCCAGGGCAGGTGTTCACTCCAGCCTTGGTGGGAAGCAAGGAAAGGCAGCCTCCCTCCAGTACATCACATGGACAGGAGGACCCCAGGAAATACACATCTCACGGGAGGAAGAACACAGGGCACATGCATGGGTCAGTTCAACGCTGTTGATGGGTGAGGACAATTGGCTGCACGGAGGAAGGGCCCTGGTCTCCAGCCCCGCTAGGATGTGACGGAGATGGGCAGGCAGGAGGAAAAGGCGGCAAGCCACACGCTGCCCAGACTCTCAGAAACGCGCTCTGTGCTTCTAGGGCTGGTGTTCTGAGTGCATCAGAACAGTGGGAGCAGCCTGGGCTGCTTAAGCCCCCTCCCCCAACATTCAGGGCTCATTCTCGGGAAAGACTTCTGAGTGAGAAATCTCAGGTCTCAGGCTCGGGCCATCACAAAGGCACAGTAGAGCACTCGGAAGGGTGCTCCAGTGGGCCACCCTGGAGCAAGCTAACCGGAGGCTAGTTTGATCCCTAGGCACAAAATGGTCTCTCCCTCTGTTGGGATTACATCACCCCCTCCAGGCAGTCCTGGGTGGCTTCCTCCAGTGTGGCCACACTGGTATCCTTGCCCTGACACTGGAGGATGGGTAACTCGCTCTCACCCACTTCCTCTTGCTGCTCTGCTGCCTCAGGCTGATCCAACCACAGCCGCTCAAGAAGCTCTCAGGATGTGGGTCTCTGAGTGGACCCTTGAAGCTCCCCTTCCCCTGACCTGGTGGGGGAAAACGCTGCCCCATACACAGTCTCTCTCTCTCTCTCTCTCTCCCCATCCCTTCCTCCCTCCCTCTTTTCTCTGTAACAAGGAGGATATACATCTTGCTGTCTTCAAAGACATACTCTCTCTCCAATATCTCAAACTCTGTATTTCATTTCTTTGTTCCCTGAGGTAGGTGATGAGCTAAAGGCAGCAAAGTCCGTTTCCAGCCAAGCCCCTCTGCAAGTCTCGCATAGATGACTTAGCCCATCACTTTGGAACAAGGGGATGTTTTGCACTTACTGCTTTGTTCCCACCTGTGGAGCTTCAGAAGGATTCCAATTGCAGCACCCTGTCCTAGAGCACAGGCGACAGTAGGGCAGTGTTTGTCTTGGGCTCCAAGCTGTCCATATCGTCTTCCCACCCCACGTGACTAGAATTCTATCATTTTCCCCACAATTTGACCCAAAGGTTGCCTAAGAGAAGGCTCGCTTGACTAGTGGATGTATGATTTAAAGCATCTGGACCAGGAGTCAGGCAGCCTTGTCATAAGCCTGTCTCTCCCACTAAAGTGCTGTGGGACAGTAGACAAGTTAGTTACCCTCTCTGGGCTTACGATTCTTGGCTGTTAAACAAAAAGCTTGAGTTTGATGGTTCCCAAGTTCTTTCCAGTTCTAGGATGCTGAGTCGGTCTAGAAGATTGGACAAGGTCAGGGCCAGGCCAGTTCAAGGACAGAGGTGATGCCAAAAACCCTTTGGGCGGTTCCTGACATTTCCATTCCCATCGGTGGGTTGCTTTGTTTCAGGTGATGAGATTGTCACAGGATCTGTCTCCTGCCTTGGGGGCATGTACTCCCCCAGTCCAGGATAGAGACAAAACAAAAGGACAGGTCCCTGGGCCTGGGGGGCCCCAGGGCGACATCAAGCCTCAGCAGGTCAAGGAAGCTGCATGTTCCAAACAGCCTTGTCCCAGGATCTAAAATAGGCAGCAAAGGGAATGGTTTCCAGGCTCCCCCTCCGCTAAAGATAAAAATATCATGGGCCCGGGGATGTTCCCAGTCGTAAATCCATCAGCTAGGACTATTTCTGTCCTTATCCCTTGCCCACGGTTCCTCCTACGACCTCCATCCATCCTGTCCTCCCCGTCCTGGCTCCCCAGCCACCTTTTAGCTGCAGTAGGTTGAAGCTCATCACTGCCTTCTGACCACAGTCCACGGCTTGGCCGTGCCCCTGTGAGAGTCCTAACCTGCACACAGGCGAACAGATAGACCATCAGGGGCCTCGTCCAACCTCTGGGAGCCTGAGTAGCACGGGTCCACTCTGACAGACAGATGGACTCCCGGTATATGCCAGGTTTCCCTGCCTCCATGGCTCAGTCGCAGCTTGTTTTCCAGGAGTAAACGCCCGTTTACTGCACGGCTGTGGGTAGGGTTTCTTCTTCATGTCATTACAGACATTAAAGTACTACCTCTTAAGGCCACTGGGATGATTAAATGAGACCCCGTATGTAAAACATGAAAATTGGCACCTGGCAAGTTGTAGATGCTGAGAAAGTAAGACCTGCCTCCCCCTGCCAGCCATTCACCGGGAGTTCAGACTCCCACAGCTGACCCACGTCTTCTGAGAGCTCCTTTGAGGAGATTTCTTCAGTCTGAAACGCTAAATCAGCTTCAAATCCGGCTCTTGAAGAGACCTTTGAAGACACCTGGTCTATCCTGAGGCAGTAAAATCAGCTCCCCGGTAACTAACCTGCAGCAGACGCAATGCTGCTGGGCCAGCTGGAGACTACGGTCTCATGTCCAGTCTTCCACTGCCCTCTGCAGGTTGCAGTGAGATACTGCAGTCAGTGCTGGCATCCCCTGTGCAACACCAAGCCCAAGGACCCTCACTTTACAGAGTTGAAGCAGTTTACAGATAAGACAACAAGGCAAGGCCAGGTGTCTGAGGAAGGCAACACCTCGGAATAGCACGGTGACTTACAGCTCACAAAGCACTTGCCTGTTTGATTTTCACGACCACCCTGCCTTGCCTCTGTTCCTAAGCTCAGAGGGAATTCAGTCATTGTTCAGCCCTGATAGACTACTAACAGCTGACAGACACATCTGTTTCAGGCCATGTCCTAGAACATTCCAGAAAATCAATGAAACGGACCTGTGTGGATCTCAGTGCAAATACCGGTTTTATTTCTAAAGCTCTTCAGTTTTAATCATGCTGTAGAAGTCTAGAATGTTCTGAAGAAAGGAATTTTGTAAGAAAGTGTGTGTGTGTGTGTGTGTGTGTGTGTGTATACATGTGAGTGTTTGGTGTGTGCATTCTCTAGCAATGAAGGTTGGCTAATATATGGCAGATGTCAGCATCTGGTGTGATTATGATGATGAAGAAGCATTTCTCACATGCCAACCAGCTGACGGTTTCATTTATTGGTGACATCAAGCGCCGGGCTCAGCTGCGTGGTTTACACCATCCTTCTTCTGTGGCCAGAACCGTGGATCCCATCCCGCAGAATGTTGGATATTTTATACAGTGAAGGCACATGACAAGGTCACACTGTCCACCTAGCACCAGGTGGTGATGAAATCACCCGTCAGAACAAGCAGAGGGGATGCTTGCCTTTCTCCTATTCTCTTTTCCAACCTCAGACACTTGGGGGGATTTAAGTCAAGTTCATGAAGCCCAGATAGCACATCACAGTAAGGGAACCAAGTCTCTGAGCGCTGCAGTTCCCTTATGTAACTGGAGTTTTTAGGTCATATATTTATAGACGTTTAGATCCAGAGAAGACCTTAAGAGATTATTCCAGTCCAATCCTTTCATTCTGCAGTAAAATGAAGCACAGAAAAGGGAAGTGAGAGCCTAAGGTCACAAAGATAATTAGAGACATGGCTGGATGAGAACCCAGGCTCCTTGACTGTTTTTTCTCTGGCCTATCTTGATTTGAGTAGCCTCATTTGTAGATGGGAACTACTGGCTTCAGTTGAAGATTTTTAAACCTGATCTTTTTTTAATGCACAAAGAGGAAGAAGCTAATGCATTGTAGGTACTCAATAACCGGGTTTGTTGGCTTTTGCTGTTATAGAATAATCTTACTTTATGCAGCTTAAGAAGATTAAATCCAATTAACCTTGAATTTGTTTCATTCTTTATTCTCTCCCATGAAGTGCTTAGAGGTTTGAATCTCACCCCACTGTCCCACTGCAAATCTGAGTGTGGATATGAGGTTATAATATGACGCTCACTGGTTTGAAGGAAAAGCTTTCTGAGGAAGGCCCACAGATTTAGAGTTACTTTGGTTTACGCTTCTGGAGGTTTGTGGAAATCCTCTTTGAAGAACAGATGCTGTCAACACTTGAGGTTATACAGGCTGTCCAGTGAGTTGGGACATAGCACAAACACTTCCTAAATCTATTTCAAATACGTGATTACAACAGACATGAAATGATGCTAATTGCCTATTAGCCACTTGG
Source organism: Globicephala melas (assembly GCF_963455315.2). Classification (NCBI taxonomy): domain Eukaryota; kingdom Metazoa; phylum Chordata; class Mammalia; order Artiodactyla; family Delphinidae; genus Globicephala; species Globicephala melas. Next base: position 65,537,277 of record NC_083325.1, on the reverse strand, counting down.
GCCTAACATTTCTGAATTTGCTTATCATGTGTTTATAAATCATATTTTTGATCAAAATCGTCCAATGCATTCAATGTTCTTCCAAACACCGTCCTGATGAATCACGCTGTTGTCATCCTGCAAGTTTTATAAATTCATGTTCTGCAGAGCAAGTGTCATCTTCCGTGGAATCCCCAGTGTAGGATAAGAAGACTCCAATGGGGCTTTTCTTCAGACCTTCACAGACCAGGGTTTACAATTTTCTGGTACATCAGTGACACACTAGGAAGGAACAACAGAGAACTTACTGCAGGGTCTGCACATAGCTCAGGACACCAGTGCCAACCACCATTCCAAGACCAGACACCACTCTGCAGTCCCAGATGTTGGGAGTGCCCCCAGGGCAGGACCCCTTCATTTCCTAGTCATTCGTTTATTTTTATTAAGCGCGTTCCATGTGGTAAGCACTGTGGCAGGCTCTGGAGACCCAGGGATGACCAACTAGAGAAGGGGCCCTTTGTCATGTGACACAGTCCTTCACAAGCACACTTGCTCCTGGATCAGCTGCTCATGCAAATCCACTGCAGGGATTTAAAATCACCTGGGTGTTGTGGCATCACAAAGGGGCTTAGGTTTGAAACTCTGCTTTAGGTCTAGGGCCTCAGAGGAGGGGCTCATCAAATCACTGAGTTCTGCATCAGATTATATACAAGGAGCTAACTTTGCAATCTGTGTGCGCTTCCTGGGAGCCATGCAGCACCTCTGCCCTCTGAGAATGGGGTTTGGGTAACTGTCGCACTGGGGCCACGGTGGGGAGGTTCTGGGCTATGGGAAGGTTGCTGCACAGCTGTGGGCATCTCACTGCCTGGGAGCCCTGCGCGTGGGCTGTGTGGTCCTCACCCTGAAGCTAAATCTACTGGAAAACCTAAAGGGCAGCCTGACTGGGGACCCATCTTCCTTCCTCACCCTCAGTACTGATGGCGGATTTGCCTGCCCCCAGGGCTTCTCCTGTACCCTTCCCATCCCAGGAACTCTGGGTTCATGAGTACCCACTTCATCTTGAAACCCAAAAGGCCTGTCAAATTTCCTATCAAATATCCAAGAGGAAATCCAACTTGGGTATCAGGAAGAATCCAGTTCTGCTAACTCAATAGAGGCTGCAAAGGCAATTGGAGAGTCCTGTGTATGCAGGGCCCACTTCAGCCCAACTCAGAGACTGGGCTGCTTCTGAGGCTCCACCAGTGGATGAAACTGTCCTGGCACAGTCTGCTTTTGCCAGGCATTGTCTCCACAAGTATCACACAGGGGCTTCCCCAAAATGATTCCAGCGACCGTGGAGTTCACTGCTACACACGCCTCCAAGGTAGTGACCGATCACCACGTAGTGCAATCATCTGGTTTCCTAAAAGGCTGCAAATTCTTCAAGGGCACTTATGTGTCCCCAGTATCAGCATGGCACAGGGTAATCACAGAACATATGTGGTCCATCTTATTCATTCATTAATTCTTCTTTTTCTCTCCATTTCCTTTGTACCTCACACAGTGTGTTTAACAAAGAAGGGTCTCAAAAATGCCAGTGACGGACACAAAAGATTAGGCTCTTCTGGAGTTTTATCCATCACCCTCATCGTTATGGAAAATAATGAAATCTGTGGGTGATAAGTGTGCATCAAACAGCCCTCCTTCCTCTCAGGAGGCCTAGCTGCAAGCTGCAGCTTTAAGGGGTTTCTTGCTATTTTCCTGCAGGTTGGAGAAGGTACCTCAACTGCATAGCAGAGGGCGGGCGTGGACCCAAGGCTTCCCAGTTGAGAGAGAGCCTACTGTCTCACCCCCCTCTCTGCAACAGAACCTTCCCCAGCTATGCCCCGCCTCCCCAGCTGGAGGGGGCCTCATACCAGGGTGGTGAGCTTGTCCACGCAGGCATTACGGATCTTCTCCGCGGTGGCGGGGCTGTCTAGCCGGAAAAGCTCCTTCGTATTATTATCTGTGTGCTGAGCCCGAGCTGCGCGGACGGCATCCTTGATGGCGAAGAAGATGGAGGCGCCCAGAAAGAGGGGCGGCTCCCCAACAGCCTGAGTGGACAGAGCAGAGTGTAGGCGGGGAGTCAGGGGAGGGCCCAGCTTCCACATCCGCAGGGCTGGGGATGTCGGGGAGCCCAGCCAGCACTAGTGGCTACATTGAGCAAGACAGGAGGAACGGTCAAAATCAATCAGAGGCTGAGAACAATCAGTGCAGTATATGACTCAACCTTGCGGGCGTATTTCTTTTAACTCTTACTATGTGATTTTCTCTGGTGACACCGTGCAAATACGATGGACCCTTGAAAGTTATATTAAGTAACTATATTTTACAGACAAAAAGAAATCTGACCCTTTCCTCACAGTAATAAGCCTAGGGGAATGGTCCACCTGCAGCTCTGTCACCAGCTCTCACAGGCATCAAATTATTCTCACAATTTGCTGAAATAGAGGTATTGTGACAAATAGGAATGAAACTATTTTCTAGCAGAGGTTGTTTTATCCCCCAAAGCACAGGTCACAGACTACCTGTATCAGAATCACTAGGGACACTTGCTAAAAACGCAGGTTCCAGGGCTGTTTCAAATCAAAATTTCTAAGGGTGAGCCCAGTGGAGCTGCATTTTTATCATGAGCTCCAACGCCCGGTGATCTGATGTGCAGTGAAGTGTAAGAGCCAATGGCAAGATCACAAAGTATCCCAGGCCCTCCCACAGTAAAGTAAACCGTGAGATGAGCAAAGGGCTGTGTCTCATTGGTTACAAGTAGTTATCTGTCTTCCTTCCTAGACCAACAACTGTATCAATCAGCCTGATTGATTTTCAACCATTTTTTCGTACTTATTCAGAGCATGGAGGAAATAAAGGATGCTTATAGCCACCCAGGCGTGCTGACCAAGACTTAAGGGCTAGTGGTGGACACTGAAGGAGGTGGAAGTGTGTGCACAGAGGCGCTGCCCCGTGTGCAGTGAACAGGCTGATTCTCATGAGACAACATGGGTGCTGGACCTGTGAGATCATCTCTAAGATCAAGCGCTGGGGATGCCCTGAGACGGGGGTGTAGGTCAGGATTCCACCTACAGGACTGAACTAAGGAATCCCTCTGTGCGTACCCACAAGAGCTGGCTTGGACCACACAGAGGTGGTGTCATCCTTGACCCAGTTCCCTGTGTTCCCAGGCAGGATTGCCCACCCCTCCATCGCCCTCACCAAGGCTCGTGTCAGGTTCTCCTCTCTCTTCCACACGAGCCCCCCCACATGGCGGGTGGCTGGAGCCCCTCATCACCACCCGTGGTTTCCCGCAGTGTAGACTGGAAGGTAGCACAGACCCAGGGCAACAGTACCTTGGATGCATAGATGGCCTTCTTGTTGGGACAGTCACGGAGCAGGGACACTCTGAACTCAGTGGGGATACTGCCGAATGCAGGGATCTTGTAGGTGCTGGGGCCACGGGTGTGCAGGCTCCCCTCAGGGGAGTAGTGTAGCTCCTCCAGGGTGAAGAGGCCCAGGCCCTGGACAAATGCCCCTTCCACCTGCAGGGCAGACAGAGACCGTGGCTACCCTGCCTTCCCGCCCCCCTCACCCAAAGACAGGTGTTGCTTCCCACGGCGGGCACCAAGCCCCACCTGCAGTGGAGCCTGGAAAGAAGCTGAAAAGAGCCCCCCACTGCTTCCCTGGCTCCCGCCCCAGCCCAGGATAACTGATCTGGGCCTTTGCCAGGCATCTGTGTAGGCAGAGCAAAGGCACTGACGTTGAAATCAGTTTCAGAACTTGTCGGCCATTCCAGGAGGGACACGCAGCTGTAGGCGTAATTTCCCATTAGAACCTGCCGCAGGGCAGATGGAGATGTTCCTTCCATGTTGCCAGGGGAGAAACGGCGACCCCGAGCTGAGAAGCAAGCTCGTGGGCTGATGGTGGCTGAGTGTGCCGCAGGGGCCCACGCCCCTCCTCTGTGCTGAGTGGGACCATGCGCTTTGGGGCAGCCCCACAAGAGAGGAAGACTTTCCTGGACAGTAGGATTGAGGCTTTCTGAACTCCCAGCCCTGCCTGCCCTCTGGGAGAAGAGCGCCTCTGCTGTAGCTTACAGATCTCTTAAAGGGCACTGCCATGCTCTGCTGGCCCACACGTCTGCTCTCCCAGCCTCACTGCTCAGAATCGTGATATGTGGCACCATCGTAGCTAAACAAGTGTGTTTGGGGGAGACCAGGTGCTGAGCATCTGTGTCTGCCGTGCTGAGCCCTGTGCCTGCCTGTAGCAGGGGTTCCTCACCACAATTGTTCAGGGAGTTAATAAACAGATTTATGACTAAGTTTCTCTATACTCAGTAACTGTCCAGTTTTGAGAAACAATGCACATTTTCTGCCGGATGTTCAATACCTCAGTTCTCGATTCCTCCCTCTGTCTTTTTCTGTTCTGCTGCTCTGCTTAATACTCTCATGTTTTCCAAAAGTGATTTTCTTCCAGCCACCCCTTTATTCCTCTTGCTGGAACCCATGTCTTTTGCTCCCAGGACCCTCCACCACCCCGCGCTTGGTAGCATTTACTTCCTAGGGTACAAGAGCTGTCCTCGGTGGAAGAGGAATGACGAGGGAGAAGATGCCTCTGACCTGAGACCCCACGACCTGCACATTGATCCCAGACTCAATCTCCATCCCCCCATGCTCCCGCTCAGACTATGCACGTGTGTGCGTGTGTGTGCATGTATGCATGCGCTTGAGTGTGTGCTCACCCAGTGTTCCCACCACCCATCATCTTGTTTTCTGACGTATGAGTTCCCTTTCCAAGTTTAACCACGTGGATTTGTCTTCCGCCCCGAGAGTTGGGTGGGCTCTCATCTACCTAAATCCCACTCAGGGAGACTCACTTGGTACCGTGCTCAGACCTGCTTAAAAATGACAGTGGACAAGATGCCGTGGCTGGGGACCCTAGGAGGTGGTGGGGCACATCAGTGGCCAAGTCTGTCACCACTCTGACGCCCCAGGAGTCTTACCTGTCCAATGTCGATGGCAGGGTTCAGACTGGAGCCAACATCCATGACGATGTCTGTGCGGAGGTTCTAGTGCAGAGAGCAAAATAAAAGCAGTTTGAAAAGAAAGGGATGTGTGGAATGATAGAGGCGTCTTGGTGACCCTTAGGTTATTAAGTGCCAACCTGAGTAGTACTTTCACAAGCAGAGCACTCCGGGCACACTCAGGCAGGAGTCTGAGTAGGAAGGGCAGGTCCCCAGGTTCCTGAGGCTTTGAACCTGTCTGTGTCTGGGTCGATCATGTAAGGAAGGGGTTCACAAATTACATTCCACAGGCTGAACCCAGCCTGTCCCCTGTTTTTCTACGGCCTGTGAGCTAAAAATGGTTTTCACATTTTTATATGAGTGACAAAAATAAAAAGAATATGTTGTGACACATGAAAACTATATGAAATTCACATTCAGTGTGCATAAATTACATTTTATGGGAACACATCCATGAGCATCTGTTTACACACGTTCATGTCTGTTTCCACTCTACAAGACAGAGTGAAATAATTGAGGCAGAGTCTCTGTGGCCCAGAAAACGTAAAATATTTACTCTCTGGTCCTTTATAGGAAGTTTGCCAAGGCATGATTTAACACATTATTTTCCCAACCAGAAAGTTCATTCCTATCGGCTCTTTGTATTGCAATTTCAGACGTTTCTCTTTTTCCCTTTAGTACTAAAGTTCTGCAAACTTCTTACCTTATGATCCCCTGTTAAGCAGTCAATTTCCACTTCAGAGCAAGCCACCCCATAGGTGAAGTAGTGGAAAGCATTCCCTGAGTTTGTCTCAAAGCTGTAGCCAAGGTTGGGTGTCCTGGGGGAGAAAAGAGAAAATACTGCACATGTATTAAGAGGAACATGCCCCCCACTCAAACACACACAGATAGCTTGTCCCCTAAAATCTTGAGACGCTAAAGGTTTTATTTTTTATTCAGCTGTTCTTCAAAAAAGTCCATGAGTTTTGAACATTTTGAACCTGTTCATGAAACCCAGGCACTCCGGAGCATTTTGTCCCTTGTCTCTGGCTCTACTTTGCCAATGGCCTTTATATGAATCATTCTGTAGAGCTGAGCAGTGGAGGCTCCCAGCATGCTGGCCTCTACATGGTAGAAATGGAGGTGACAGATCTGCCTGAGCTCATGAAGAACACATAAGCTACACTCCAAATGATCTACTGAATAGGGATTCAAGATCTCAGAACCAAAGGTTCTTTCTGGGCCGGCTTGTGAGCTTTTCATACAAGTTCACCTGCTCACAGGGCTGCTCACCTTTCTCGAGGTGAAAGGTAATAAGATCAGTACCTCGTGCCAACTTGGGTGCCTCTTAACGCAGCCACCTTGCCTGGTATTACTCCTCATCTACTGATCCCTTCTAAGTTTCAACAGATGATTTGAGCAAAGGGTTGCTAATAAAAGCAGATGCTCTTTTATAAATTTTTTTCTTTTTCAATCCTGACTATCTTATAAGATTCCAATTTTGCATGAGTCAACATATACGAGTGTGTGTGTGTGTGTGTGTGTGTGTGTGTGTGTTCTCTGCTTATAACACTCTGTATCTGTGCTATTCTATTCACTCCACAGAAATAATGGTGTGAGCTGATGTGATCAGAATCTGCATGAAAACAAAACTGATACAGGGCTGAGGGAAAAGGCTTCTCCCAGGAGATTATCACCTTCTTTGACCTCTGAACTCACCATCTTCATCTGGGTGTTCCCTGATATAACCCCAGTTTTATCAACTCTAAAAATGAAATAGGAACTTATGAGAAAATTTGCATTAGTTTGTGTTTGTGTAGGTCAAATATTACATAACCCAAGGAACACTGGCAAAACATTGCTTTGCCCTAAAAGTATATATATACACATTTATGTTACATATATATTATATATATTCATAAATTCACACAAGACCTTTTAAAGCAAACATTGAACTATTTTCCAAATCCACTGATCTGTGAAAGAAAAGGCACTAGTTAAATTTCCCAGAGAAAGCTAAAACATTATGGCTGACAGTAGATACGATCATATCTTTTTACAGCTTCTAAATCAGATGGACAGGGTCTCTGCTACTGAATTTTAAAGTTGCAGAAGATATGTGCTCTTTTCTAAAACTCACTTTAGGTCCACTGAATTCTGCATTTTGTAACAGGACTATGTGCTCTAAATCCTCCTCTCATTCTTTTGAAGGAAAGCCTCCTTAAAGAAATGTGACGCGTAGCACAAAGTAACACACACGGGTAACTCGGAACACCAGACGCCTCTGGTTCTTGCAGGAGAACGCTGACGGGCGAATGGCTGGTAATTGACCCGCTATGTCAATAAATGAGGAGACAGGTTCAGAGAGAACCAGTGACTCCCCCAGGTGGAATAGTATACTCTAAGACCAGAACTAGAACAGAGGTCTTCCGATATAACAGCTCGTGCTTCCGGCGCATAGCTGGGTGAGCCCACGCAGTTTAGAGCATCTTTGAATTGAAGCTGGTGGGGGTCCATTGGAGAGACAAACATTTTGGTGCAACTGCTCTCTCCTGACCATAGGCTGACAGAGTTCAGGGCTGGAGGGCCCTGCAGAGGTTAAGATGACGACACACTGTAAGACGGGCGAGATCAGCGCCTTACTTACCTGTAAAACCCGGTAGCAGACAAGCTCACTGTACCCCGGTAGGCAGCCATGACCTGAGCAGAGGAAATGGCCGTCAGGAAGGGGGAACCATGGTTTCCAGAAACGCTGGCCCAGCACTAAGCTTTCAGAAGCTCGTCTTCCTCATCTGGAAGCTGATCAACTCTTTTTCCTAGTGATTCTCACTTCCATACCTTACCTCCCCTTCTCACCGTACCCCCTGCACCAGGTCCTCGTCATCTGAAGCCTGGAGCGCTGCAGTAGCCTCTTAACTGGTCTTCCTGCCTCAAGTCGCCTCCTCGCCCTGCCGTGTAGCCCAGCCAAGTCAGAGGGGTCATCTTAACACACCACACTAGCCATGTTACTACCCTCCTCTAGAGCTTTCCACGTCTCCCCATTGCCTACAGAGCAATAGACCAAATGCCTGACATTCAGGACCCCAGTCTTCTCTCTGGCTTTATGTAACACACACATCATTGCTACTCCAGCCAAAATCAAGTGTCAAGTCTCTCCCAATCCTTCATGTCCCCACACGTCTGCACCTTTGTTTACGTGGGTCCTCTGCTATATCTGTCCCAATCCTTTTCTTCCCTCAGCAACCAGCGCAAGCTTGCCTCTTCATCCACTTCTCCTGTCATTACTCCCTAATCTGGGCAGTACAACAGCAGCTCTGTACACGGCTCATTTGATACTTAACATGTTAGCCTTGTGTTCCTACTTATACTTTCCTGTTAATAAAGCTACTCATCTCTCCATCCATTCTATCTCTTTAACTACATAATAAATTTTCCTTTCCTTCCTTCCTTCCTTCCTTCCCTCCTTCCTTCGTTCCTTCCTTCTTTCCTTCCTTCCTCTCTCTCTCTCTCTTTCTTTCAATATCCACAGCTCTAAGATTTAACTTGTTATTGATATAGTTTGCATCATGATCATTGTCAATTACCAAGCACTTTACTATATATCAAATGCTATTGAGTCCTTTACAGATACTGTCTTACTTAATATTCAGTGCAATCCTATAAGGTCAGCACTTATGAAGATTATTATCTTCATTTTCCGATGAGAAAACTAAGGTTTAGAGAAAAAATTTCTCTAGGATCCTTACTATATGTGCATGATATCAAATATATACATAGATCATAGGGGTGGCAGTGATGGCTTATTTTTCAGTACAGTACAAACACTAAAGAGCTTTGATGCCTGTCGTCTCCTGATCACACCCTTCTGATAATGGCCTTTTGGGGGTTATCTGCTTATAAGGAACACTGGACTACATGGCCGATAGCTGAGGACAAAGCCCAGGTCAACGGATTGGAAAGGCATTATTAAAAACAATTACGGTGCCTTACAAATCCACACTAAAATTCAAACTACCAGAATCAACCCACATGCATGTGGTATCTATGAATGTGGGCAGGGGAGTGCAGGTTGTGTGAGGCATAGTAAGGTGAGTGAGTCAGAGAGAAATAGCTTATTTTCTTTGACTCTGTTGAGGGAGATCTGTACTATCTGCGCTGGTTCACGTGTGGTCACATTTTCTGTGTTACTGTTATATCCAGTCCGTTCATTCCAACATTAGGGGAAGGTGAGGCAGGGCCACCATGGCTATTTCTGCTCATGGGAGGAGCTGAGGTCTCTCACCTGAGAGACACTTCCTTGCAGCCTCCCTCTGAGGGTTTCTGACATGCAGGCTTCTGAACCAGAAATCAGAGAACTGGGCTCATTCTTATCATGAGTGCTTGTTGTGTCACTCTTAAAATCACAGAGACGATATAAACTCGCGGGCAGTATCTTTTCCCTGCCCCCTCACAGATAGCGTCTCCGGACCCCAGAGCTGGGCAAGGGGAGAGGCTCCTGGGGCAGCCCTCCAAGAGATGGAGGTTTGGAGAAAACGAGGCTCACCAAGACTGCAGACAAGTGGGGCAGGGAACCAGCCCCAAGGGACCAAGGCTTCTCAGTGAGGCGGAGGTAGCACTCACCCCGTCTTCTGAGGCTCAGGGTAGCCGAACCCCTAGTTCCCACGGGGCTGTCAAGATTCTGGATCAAAAATTCTCCTCAAGTGACTTCCCTCAACTGTGAACATTGTAGAGAGGGGCCCAGTATGGCTGGGCATTTACTTGTCCTGTGAAAGTACACAGAGCTCCTCAACTTCTCTTTGCCTGTGCGACTAGATCCCGACCTCCTATTCCTGCCCAGGGTCGGGGACAAAGCCCTGCTCTTAACTTCGCTTTCATCTGCAAAAGCGACTTGAATCAGCTCAGACTTACCCAGTCTTCCCAGGAGCCACTGGGATTCTTTCTCTTGAAGGGTTCCAGCCTTTGCAGGATGGTCTGGCAGGCTTCCTGAAGAACACATGCCCCACATGGCAGACACATCAGTCCTCTGCATTCCCAGACCCAAACAAAACCCCGAGGACCTGCAAGCGACGCTGTGCCCAGAGTGCCTCTCAGACAGCCTTGCCACCCTCTTGGGAATGTCTGAGTCCCAGGGTAGAAGCCGTGGGCTCTTGCTTGGAGAGCACTTCCTGACCCAGTCCTGAGGCTGACAGAGGGGGAGATGTTGAGGGATCCCTAAGGAGGTGCCTTCTCCAGTCAAACGCCTTTGTTTGATGACATCAGACAAAGCACGTGGTCTGACCTGGCTGACCCCACAATCGAATTTCCATTTCGCTCCATTGTCTTGTGTCCTCCCAGAATCCCCTGCTTTCCCTCCAGCTGCCCTTGCCCTCCCACGTTCATCCTTCCTGGCCTTGATGGAAGTGGTTGTGGTTCTTGAGCCCCTCTTTTAGCTTGGTGTCCCCTGGAGAAGAGAGCCAGAGGCATGGCCACAGCCACGAGCCTGCAAGGAGCCATTCCAGCCCCCGGCCCGGGGACTCTCCACGCCCCCCGCCTTGGGCTGGCCCTCAGCACGGTGGCCCCTGAGGCTCCTTACGTAGACGGCCTGTCCGTAGATGTCGGTGCTGACAGAGGCAGCCGTGGGAGAGGTGTTAGGCACAGTGTTAGTACTTGTTTCGCTGATATAGATCTTAGAGGTGGGGATCTTCAGAGCTCTGCTGGCCACCTGCGAACAGAGAGGACGTCACCCCCTAGGGAAGGGCTTGTCTACCTTCTCCCCAAGATGGGATTCAGATTCACTGTTACAGAAAAGAAAATCATTTCGTAAACCATAATTCTACTGAGACTCGGATGTTCTCACATCTGTCTGAATCTGAAGCAGCACTTTATGGAGTGGTGTTGTTGGATTAAAAAAAGTCATAAATGTAATGGTGATGAACAATGCCTTTTTAAACTAACCCTGGCTTTTAAAAAAATCCAGTTTGGCCAGTACCCACAAGCCAGGCAGGCATGCCAACTCTAATTCAGCGCCCCTGGGAGGAGCCCCGTGTGCGCGAGGGCAGCCAGCTACCTTCATACACATAACACACACCTTACACACAGTCACAGAGCCCTAGAGTGCTGGTGATGGAAGTGGCCCGAATCATCACCTGGCCAACCCCTTTGCACAGATGGGGAAACTGAGGCCAAGAGGAGGAGCAGACTTGCCCAGGGTCACACGTAAATGAGCAGCAGGGCTAGGGCCAGAGCCTAGGCCTGCCTCTGCTTCTGGTATGTGGCACTGCTCTCTTTTTCACAGCATCTTCCCTCACGCAGACACCACAGTGCTGGGGTGGATGCCCATGGTCTCCAGACTGCTCACCTGGACCATCTTGGTGTGAAGGCCTTGGCCCATCTCTGTGCCCCCGTGGCTCACCAGCACAGAGCCGTCTGTGTACACATGGATCAGGGCTCCTGCCTAAGGGAAGAGAACGATACCAAACAGAAAATCCAGCAAATCCTAACTCAGTTTAAGGCCTGGGACCAAAAGTACTGGAGCCCAGGAAAAAGAAAACCAGCAGTAGAAATTTGGATAGAAACCTCAGACAGAAAAATCAAAGCAGTATAAAACTCACGATCTAATTATATAGTCTTTCAGTAGTTTGCAAAACTATTTTTTTCATATCTCTCTGTCACCTATCCTAAGAGGGAGGTAGGTCTTTGTCATGATTCTCCTGACGAAGAAATGGGATCAGAAAGGCAGAACAGATGTCCATAGTCCTATAGGCAGGAAGATAAGAACTAGACATTGACCCCAGATCAAGTAGGTATGTGCAAGTTCAACTTTCATTTACACAGCAAAGAGTTCCTCTGTTCAGCTCTGTTCCCGTGACAATGGGCTTTCCCTTGCAACACTGCAAGCAGAGGGGGAAATGGGGCCCCAGTGCAGTGGAGATGGACAAAATTATATAAAGCAATTACCTGATTCAGAAAAGGAACTGTGAAGCTTATTCCAAATTTGGTAGGAATGATGCACAATCCTCTCTTTTTCCAACAATTCTCCCTGGAGGGAAGAAAAAAAAAATTCTCATAGCAACTTCTCTACTATATTCATGTCAGATTGAACATATTTTATGTCAATATCTTTGTAAAATTGGAACAAAGCATCCTTGGAATTGCCCAGTTAGTCTCTGTCATAACTGAGTTGTGCTTCAATTGTGTAGACAAAATGAGAACAGCGGAAATTTGGGTTCTAGATCCTCCAGTGGAGCTGAAACAGGGCCCACCCTTGAAAGTCTTGAGTGGGATTCGGATTGGGTCAGAGTGCTCTGGTGATCTTGGACTCTACTCGCCCCAGGGAGGAACTGTGGCTCGCTGATGATAATGATAATACTTTCTTTTGCTGTATATTTGGTTATCCAAGTAACTCTGTCAGAAAGACAGAGCCAGCACAATTATCCCCACTCTACAGATGATGAAACTGAGACCCAAGGAGATGGAGTGACTGCCAAGGTCACATTTATAGATTAGTGTCAGAGGTAGGCACATAACATGGTGTTTTTAGTCCCAGGCTGGTGTTCTCTAGACTATCGCCTGCCCAGAAGGCAGACAAACATATAAAGATGGACCACACTGATGTGCTATGACGCTGAGTGCTGTGAGCCCCGAGCCCCAGGGCTGAAGACCATTTCAGGATCTTAAAGAGATGGCTGTGAATGAGTTAGCAAACGCAGCAGCCTCCTAAGTTACCTATTAAGTTATTATTCTTATTTTGACTTCAGCAAGAAGGCTATAGAATCTGAAACCCAGAGAAGCCCCAGAACGTCAGGCTCTTCCCCTCCTGGCGCTTACTTGTTGAACTTGTCAACCTCACTCTTCCGGACGTGATACTGAGAGCTCTTCAGGCATTCATCCCAGCACCTGGGCAAGTTGAAACCCTCAAGCCTCTGGTTGAAGTGTGTCAGGTCCCCTTCTCTGTACAGGTTCTTCCTCCGTACCTTCCCAAGGAGAGAAGACACTGAGGCCAGGTCGGTGGCAAGAGACCAGGGGGGCATAACTGGAAGTTGAGCTTCCTGCCCCTCACCAGCGCCTGCCCATCCTCTACCCCCACGGGAGATGTCCAAGATACAAAGCAGGCTAACCTCCTCTGACTTGTGCCCCCAGATTCCCCGCTTACTTCCTCTGCAGGCAGCCCACAGGTCACCGCGACGTCACTCATCCAGTGCTCGGCAATGAACAATGCCTGGGGCCCCCCAAAGCCCCGGAAGGCCGTGTTGGAGGGCAGGTTGGTCTTGCACAGCCGCCCAGTGCCCCGGACATTGGGGATTTTATAGCTGTTGTCCATGTGGAGTAGAGCTCGTTCCATTATCTGAAGCAGAAGAAACCAAAATGGGAGAGAACGATGCATGGATTTCATTGGCTCCTCCAAAAAGGAATTTCAAGGGCTGTGAGCATCCCCACCTCGGCCAGCCCCACAGTCAACTGTTCTTCCTCAGGCCCAAATTATTTCTTTCCTGGGGTATTGCAAACCTCCTTAGTGCACTCCTGGCCTTCTGTGTCTCCTTCTAATTTATGCCTCATTCTGAAATATAAGGTCATAGCAGGTCAAGCACTTGCTTCAAAGTCGCACTTACTATCTCCAGAGTAAAGTCTGTATATCTTTAAGCATGGAATTCAAGACACTTACTGACCTTTCCCCAATACACTTTTTTTTTTAATAAATAAATTTATTTATTTATTTTGGCTACATTGGGTCTTCATTGCTGCCCACGGGCTTCCTCTAGTTGCGGCGAGTGGGGGCTACTCTTCATTGCGGTGCGTGGGCTTCTCATTGCGGTGGCTTCTCTTGTTGCAGAGCATGGGCTCTAGGCACGTGGGCTTCAGTAGTTGTGGCACGTGGGCTCCAGTAGTTGTGGCACGTGGGCTCAGTAGTTGTGGCTCTCGGTCTCTAGAGTGCAGGCTCAGTAGTTGTGGTGCACGGGTTTAGTTGCTCCCCAGCATGTGGGATTTTCCCAGACCAGGCCTCGAACCCCCATTCCCTGCATTGGCAGGCGGATTCTTAGCCACTGCGCCACCAGGGAAGTCCCCCCAATATACTTTTGATCCTCTTTTCTGACTGCATGTTACTCTCACCCGTAAGGCCCCTCCCCACCATATCCACCTGCTAAAATCCCCATTCAGCTCCCACATGGAGGAGCCCCTCCCACATCTTCTAGTTGGAATTGATCACTTGCCTCTTTTAAAAAATTGGTGACTTTATTCTCATTAAACTTGTACTGCAAATAGTTTAAAGAATCAAATACTTCCATAAGCCACGTTATACAAACCAGCAGCTGCCTCCGTTTTCTTCCCTCCACTGCCCAGAAGCAACCACTTATTCTCTGTCAGCTACTTACATTGTCCTCTACGTCTCTAAATAATGTTTATATCTGTCAGCTATTTACATTGTCCTCCACGTCTCTAAATAATGCTTATATTGCCACTTCTTGACTTGTTCAGTTTTAGACTTTTTATACTGTTTTCCCATCATGGAAAAGGAGGATTTAGTTCCCGCCCAGCCCCCTTTCTCTACATATACACCAGCTCCCTATCTCGCCTCGTCCTTGTATAGTTATACTTCCTTCTCATCAACTGTCCATTTAATCATTCTATAAACATCACTTACAGCTGAACCATGTCGTTATACTAGGTTTACTTCTCTTTCTTGATAATATTTCCCCCCTTGGAGTTAACAATTATCTTTACTTTTTTCATTTGCTTCATTTTCTATGCACATATTACTACAAATTTGTTTTCAATATGTTCAAACACATTTGATTTTCTATTAATCTCATCTTTTTGAAGAAATTGTTTCTGGAGCCTTCTGGCCAACTTCAATCTAAATTGGCAGCCCCTAGGCTTCTGTTCAGCTGTCGCCCAGGAGTTTTCCCCTCACTTTCACCCCAAGGATTCCCTCTGCCTCTCTCCACATTGAATCTCCTGTTTCTGGATCCCATGTCTTCCCTTTTCTTAGTTTTACACCCTTATATGATTGGAGTACAACCGTCAACATCTTCCCCAAAAGTGTATATCTAAAGGTACATTTTTGAGAACTTGCATGTCTGAAATGTCTTTATTCTACTCTCACCCTTAATTCATGACTTGGCTGTATACAGAATTCTAGGTTGGCACTACGTTTCCCATTTACCCTCAGCATTTTGAGGACATTTTACTAGTGCATTCTAGCTCCCCAGTATTGAGAAATCCAACCAAGGCCTTTCCAGCTCTTGGAATGAGTTCCGTTTTTTTTCCTCCCTGAAAATTGTAAAATCTCCTTTGTCCTCAGGTTTCTAAAATTTCACAATAATGTAAATTAGCATAAGTCTATCTTCCTTCATTGTGCTGGTTACTGGATGGGCTCTCTTAATCTCAAAATATATGCCCAACAGTTTTGGGAAATTTCTTGAATTATTTCTTAATAGTTTTCCTTCTCTCTCTTTTTTCTATTCTTTCTTTCTGAAACGTCTATTATTTGGATCTCCTGGGCTGGTCCTCAGATTTTCTTGTATTTTCTTGCTATTTTTCCCCATTGTTTTCTCTTTTTTTAAGAGAGCACCTCAAGTTTCTTTCAACCCTTCTGCTTTCACAGTTTTAATTCACAAGGCTTCATTTTTATTCTTAGACTGCTTCATTTTTATAGCATCCTGTTCTTTCTTTAAAGTGTGATAACTCATCTCTCTGATGAGCTAAATGGTAGCTTTTGTTTGTTCGTTTCATTTTGGCTTTAATTTACTTCCCCATTTATAGCCTCTTTCCCACAGGTTGCTTTTGGGGTTCTTTGATTTTTTTCAGTCTTAGTCATCCTACATGATTTTTATATGTCTCAATTCCATTTTTGCTTTCCCTTAGCACTTTGTCAATTGTACTTCATTTTATCTTTTATTATCTGTCTCCCCCACCATACTGTGACCTTCTAGAGAGCAGAAACAATGCCATATTCTTCTATATGTCATCACCCTAGGGGCTTGATAAATATTTGCTGGATTGAATTTTAACACTTGTAAAATCTTTGGGGATAAGTCCTATATCTTTTTCAACCTGATTTTCCTACAACACCAAGAAGCAAGTGTTATATTTGGTGAGACCACCAGAAATGTTTTCTTTTTTGAACAGTTTCCTACACTAGATCTGAAGTATAATGTTTCCTAATTGAGCCAATTAGAGAAGCCCTTAGCACATTCAAAGTGGGAAAAATGGGGAACTTCTGCTTCTCCTGAAATGGTTGACTTCTTTTTTAACAAGAATCTATGCATATATAACTAATATGGTTATAAAATTAAGATTTAAAAAACTTAAAAGGTAGTACCCCCAAGGTAACTTGGTTAATTTTCAAAATGACAAAAAGATATGTCATATGAGAAGGTTCAAAGCAGCATTATCCATGAAGCTAAAGACTGGAAGCAACCCAAATGTCCTTAAAGTGGTGAATGGAAAACAAAAAATGGTCTATTCATACAACGGAATATTCTTCATCAATAAAAAGGAATGAAGGAATGATCCATGCTAAAACACGGGTGAACCTCAAAAACATTATTCTGAGAGAAAAGAAGCCAGACAAGAAAGACTACATAGTATATGATTCCGTTTATATTAATTGGCCACAAAAGGAAAATCTGTAAAGACAGAAAGTCGATTAGCAGTTGTCTGGGCCTGAGGGGTAGGAACAGGAGTGACTGCAAATGGGCATAAGAGATAATTTTGAGGTGACTGAAGTGTTAAAAAAACTGGATTTCAATAATGCTTGCCTGACTCCTTAAATGTTCTAAAACCGTTAAATTGTAGAACAGTTGACCCTTGAAAAATATGGTTTGAACCGTGTGGGTCCACTTATAAGCATATTTTTTCAATAAAGATATTGGACATTATTTTGGAGATTTGCAACAATTTGAAAAACTTCACAGATGAACTGAAGAGGCTAGAAATACCAAAAAATTAAGGAAAAGGTATGACATGAATGCATAGGATATATGTAGATATTAGTCTATCCTTACATAGGTATAACGTAAGTGATTTTAAATATAAAATAATATGTTAGTTTTCTTACTGTTTTATAACTTTGCTTTCAAAGAATTATATTACTGTTCAGTATGCCCCTCTCTTGTAATTGGAGAAACTGCCTCTCAGCCTATCATCACAGGGAAGTGGGTTTTTAAAAATGTAACAATGTTTTCAGTACTATATTATGTCTATGACTGTAATCATATA
Organism: Globicephala melas; assembly: GCF_963455315.2. Lineage (NCBI taxonomy): Eukaryota > Metazoa > Chordata > Mammalia > Artiodactyla > Delphinidae > Globicephala > Globicephala melas. The sequence continues at coordinate 65,520,095 of NC_083325.1, read as the reverse complement.
CTATATGCCATAAAAATTACTGTGTGTCATAAAAATTTTATAACGATTCATTCATTAGTGTATAGGCTAGGCTATCCTGAAGCAATCGTATTGATTACACTGGGCTACCATAAAGCAATCATACTGCTGCTTCTTCGTTATCAATGCATGAATCACTGTATCTGTAAATAAACATGAATTTCTCTTTCACATTATCTTTTCATTGTTGATGTCTAGTGTTAGTAATTCAAATAACATCTACAGTGTTTTGTATCATATAAGATAATATTGATGTAGGTACTTACAGACAGACGGTTCATCCTATAAACAGATCATGTAAATTTACAGTATCGATAAATATAGTACAGTACTGTATTTTCTTCTCCTTATGATTTTCTTAAGAACATTTCCTTTCCTCTAACTTATTTTATTGTAAAAATACATATATAATACATATAACATATAAAATATGTGTAATTGGACTGTTTATGTGATTGGTTATGTCTCCAGTCAACAGTAGGCTATTGGTAGGTAAGTTTTGGGCGAGTCAAAAGTTATACACAGAATTTTTTTTTTTTTGCGGTATGCAGGCCTCTCACTGTTGTGGCCTCTCCCCCTGCGGAGCACAGGCTCCGGACGCGCAGGCTCAGCGGCCATGGCTCACGGGCCCAGCCGCTCCGCGGCATGTGGGATCTTCCCGGACCGGGGCACGAACCCATGTCCCCTGCATCGGCAGGCGGACTCTCAACCACTGTGCCACCAGGGAAGCCCAACACAGATTTTTGACTGTGGGGTTGGGGGTGGTGCCCCTAATGCCTGCGTTGTTCAAAGGTCAACTGTCCTTCAAATGGGTGAACTTTATGTTATGCAAACTATATTTCAATTAAATTATTTTTAAAAAGGTAAATCAAGTCATTATTTAAAATTCAAACATCACAGAAATGCATAATATAGAAAATGACAGTTAGTATCCCCCCTTAATCCCACCCAGTCACTGTTTGGAGTATGGTCTATCAGACTTTTGTCATGCATATCATTAAACACACACATACACACACACACACACACACACAAATTAGTATTACATTCATGCACTCAATGTCACCATACTATACATAAAGTTTTGTAACTAACTTTACTTGCTTGGCAAAATATCCTGCACCAGAAGGTTGAGTTTCTAGTCAGATAAGTAATATGATCACTTCCATGCTTTAGAGAATAACCAAGGATGGAGAACCTGAAGGTGGGGACCAAGTAGGAGGCTATTGCAACAACAGGCAAGGATTGAGGAGGCCTATTCCCGCATGTGCAAACATGCTATGGGGCACACCCGTGACCTCCCAGTCACCCCGGATGCAAGGGCACATCCTACATACACCGAGAGAGAGGTCCTGGCTGTTCCCGGCATTGCTGTAGTGATCCACCTCCACAGCCACAATCTTCCCCGTCTTCATGAAGCCAACCTGAAAAAAAGGAGAGTGAGTTCTCAACTGTCCCCTTTCTTTGTCTGTCTCTAGCCATCTCCTCCCACTTACGCTACCTGGAGAAAACAGAAAGAATAAGACATCCCACCACAAAATAAAGTCGAACTTAAGAGATCACCAGACCTCACAGGTGAAGAAGAGAGGAACCAACATCTCCCCAGTGATGGACCCTGGATGCCCCTTCTCCCTACACTCCTCCTTCTTCCTCCCTACTCCTGGCTTCTGGTTCTACCAACGGAAGTGAGGAGGTAGAAGAAAGAACACGGGTCATGATAGGTCAGGGAGGGGAGGGCTGGGAAGAGAAACTAGGAGAGAAACTGGAGACTCGCTCACAGCTTTTGGCCAGAAGACAGCAAAAGTTACACCTTGCACAAGCATGAAAGTGCTTTCACATCCCCAACCTCGTGTAAACTATCTAAACAAACCCTGACAGGCCATTTCATGAGCAAGGAACCTGAAACCCCACAAGACCAAGTTACTTTCTTGGAGCCCACAAAAATTTGGGAATAAGAGAAATGCAATCCCTTTTGGTGAGTTAAATCATGGAATAAAGTCAGAAGAGGCCAAAGAGGCGATGTTCAAAGCCAACTTGTGGAGACAGAGGGCTCCCAGGTTTATAGCACCAGACTGGGACCTGTAAGGTTCTACTGGTGTGTAGAGAGGAGGATGCATGGTCAGAACAGTAGTTGGTCATCCACAGAAGCCCAGAAAAGGGACAGTCCCACAGGGCACTTGGGTAGTGCCCAGCCATACATGTTCTGGCCAAGCAGGCACCCTAACAGCTTATACCTGACCAGGCCCCTGGAAAGTTGCATTTCTCATTGGAGATTACTAAGTGGTCATTCTGACTTTGACATCAGGCTGTAAACACATTAACATTAGGCCATCCTGTGGGATGGATTCACCCCAGATCTGCTGACAAATCATGTTTCCGAGCCTGAGTGGACAAGGACCAGATTTGGACCCCAGCGAATTCACAGAAGTCACGCACAGCATCCCGTGGCATCTCTTGGGAAGTGGCCTGCCAGCCTCCCCCAGGATCACCCTCCTATGTTGCTGTTGGTTGATTTGAATTTCTCTCCTTGTTATTCCTTCTTTGAATTTCTACAGGCAGTCATGACAAAAGTCAGAGTGTATCCCAGGATCCCTGAATCTCTATCCCCAGTTTCCTAAGCAGAGGGCACTGCCCACCCGACACAGCCCCCGACATCTAGAACCTTGTATCTGGCCAAGAAGGGGTGTCTGCCGCCAGTTATCAGCATGTCCTCATCACGATCCAGCATGCAGCGCACCGGGTAGCCAGTCCTGGGGGAGGTACCAGAGCATGAGAAACCTCTACAACAGCCCAGCCCTGTGAGTCTCAGGGATAAAAACAGCAAGGAAGCCTTCTTTCTCCACCTGGTACACTGGACTGCTTCACTCTCTAGACACTGTGCTGGACAAGGTGGGGGACATCCAGGTGTGGGGTATGGGGTGTGGAGTGTGTCCTTACCTTTGGGGTCCTCACAGCCAGGTAGGAGAGATAGGACATGGACACATGCATTTGAATACAATGAACCAGGTGATGTTGCCCTCACCCCTATGCCCACGAGTTCTAAACACCGAGGGCTGTGAAAATTTGAAGCAAGGGGAATCTACTTCCCAAAGGGGGGAATCCAGGAAGCCTTCCTGGCAGAGGCAGCCTTATTCCTCTTCCCAGAGCCCACTGGGGGAACTCACTTGTATGCAGCCAGGGCCACAGCCACAGTCATCACGATGCCCCGGGTCTCCTTCCCTCCAAAGCCTCCTCCCATTCTCTTCACTCGGACCAGAATCCGGTTTACTGGAACCCCCAACATTTTTGCAACAAAGGACTGTGGGCAAAAGAACAAAATACTCCCAGTGAATGCATATGCCACCTGGACTTACTTCAGCCCTGACGCAGAGCCTACCCGATACACAGAAGCCTAATTACTGCTATGAACTCTGAAATTCCTTGATTCGAGAATCCCTCTCCTGTCCCAGGGCAGCCCTTGGGTAGTGGTGCCAGGGTCTGGCGCACATCAGTCACTGTGCACTGAATTCAGACACTTGTTTTTTTTTTTTGTTGTTGTTGTTTTGTTTGTTTTGTTTTCTTGTTGTTGTTTTTTTTTGCGGTACGCAGGCCTCTCACTGTTGTGGCCTCTCCCGTTGTGGAGCACGGGCTCCGGACGCGCAGGCTCAGCGGCCATGGCTCACGGACCCAGCCGCTCCGCGGCACGTGGGATCTTCCCGGACCGGGGCACGAACCCGTGTCCCCTGCATCGGCAGGCGGACTCCCAACCACTGCGCCACCAGGGAAGCCCCTAGACACTCATTTTTAACCAGAGGGGTGAGCAGCTGTTCACAGCCTACTTTCAGAGCCAAAATTCATTCCATTTGGCCAGGAACTGGTGGGTCACGAGGGTAAGACCAGCTGCCCAAAACACTGGCAACCACTGTCCTATTACATGCAATAGAGAAATGAGGAATATTTGAGCCACTGCAGCTAATGTAGTGGTCCCCATGGCTCTCACTTAGCACAACCCCTTCATTTAATAGATGAGGAAACTGAGGCCAGATATGATCTGACCAAGGCAATACAGCACTGGAATGATAATAGCTAACATTTTCTAGGCTCTATCCAAGTTTTAAAACTCATCTAATCATTACAACGTCCTGGGCAGGCCCCATTTTATAGATGAGAAAGTTATATAACAAGCTCAATGACACCAGCTTGTTGGTGACAGGGCCTGGCTTCGAACCACTACCTTCACATGCCCTCCTGGATCAGCCCATGTCTCCCTCTTCCCCGGCCCCTTGTTGACCCACTGGACACCTACCTGGGTATTCATGGTATTCTGTGTGGACACAAAGAGCTCCATCTCCCCTGCCTCGCCTTTCGGGACAGCAATGGCACAGTGAGTCTCCAGATAGAAATGCTCTTGGCCACCGATGTACAACTCGCCTGGAGAAGCAACAAGACTCCCCACAGTGAGCCCGATGCTGCAGAGGCGGTGAGTTTGCTTAAGGAGAGAATGTACTCATGCAGGGCCCTGTGCAGTTACCAGCTGTTCACAGGTACCCTTTCAGTTCCCCAACTGGGATGGAAAAGGCTCTCAAAGTCTTAGCCATCTGGGAGCTGAACCCCCGCACGCTAACAAAGAGATCAGAACGACACTGAAATGCATCAGGTGGGAAGCTCCCTTCCTGCTGCAGCCAGCGGAAATGAAAGCTTTTTAGACTATCATTGTAAAATTTTGGAAAAAGTAAAAAAGGAATTAACAGATGTGATTCAGAAGCTGAAAATAAACAGCATCTCCCAGACCCCAAGCTGTCAGTCCAGCTGGATAGCTGGCATACTAGTAACTTAGCGATGTACAGAAACCAATGTAGAAAACCATCGCCAAAGGGGGCTGTTAGGCAGCCTTGCTCTGGGGTGAGAGCTCTCGACCTAATTTCCCAGTGCGGGAGGGAAAGGGGGAGGAGAGGAGAGAGCACTAGCTGGAGATGGGTGAAGACTGCCTTCAGGCAGATGGGGAGGACCAGACTCTGTGTAGCCAGAGGCTGGGCAGACCCAAGACTGGTCAGACATCTGTGACCTTTTTTTTTTTTTTATAGTCTTTATTGGAGTATAATTGCTTTACAATATCGTGTTAGAGACATCTGTGACCCTTATCTTCCCTAGACAGTCTTCCAAATCCAACACATTATAATGTCTCCAGAACCACTTAGGTATGTCCAGTCTAGAGACAGGAGAGTAGAGATTAAGACGCTGAAGTTCTTTCCCAGCCACCTGTCTAGTATTTTGTTACAAACAACAGAGACTCTTCTGTTAGGAAATGTCAGGAAATCACTCCCTTGCTCCAGGGCTCAGGTACAGCTCTTGAATTTAACTCAAAAACCAGGGCCACCCCATTCCCACTGCTGCATCACGCGGCCATACCTGAAACAACATTATCTGCTTCCGAAAACCCCTTCTTGAGGTCTCCTTTCTCAATCTTCAGCTCAGATCCATAAAAGGAATTGTTTTTTATAGCATCCTGAGGATTAAAACGAAGCTTCAGTGACTTGGCTTTAAAGGACAGAAGGTGGCTTAAAGGGATTGGGGAAGAGAAGCTCTTGGAATTATTACCTCTCTCTTCCCACATAAGTCACACAGCCATCTCTGTAAGTTTCTTATATAGACTTAAAGCTCAATTGTAGCCCAAGGTGTCCTATTTCTCTATTTCGTTAGATATAGACATACAACCCTGGATCTTGAGGAAAGCAAAGAATCCCTCAAGGAACCAGCTGGAGCTGAAACTGGGAAGGAAGAACGCAGCTTGGCCATTTATGGACTGAGTCTGGGATCATGATGGGGAAGGATTCATAGGACCCACAATCGCAGGCTGGAGGAGATTTAAAAACTTATCGGGTCAGATTCCACCTGCTGTTTGAATCTCCTCTAGAGGATCCTAATAAAGGTGTCTCCAGGAACAGGTAGATCTCCCCTCTCCAGGCAGCCCATTCCCCAGTTACCTCAATCGTGATAATGGCTGGAAGATCCTCATAGGTGACTTTCACTCCATGGGCGGCTCTCTGTGCGTGTTCTGGGGTGTTGGCGACCACAGCACCAATGACGTGCCCAACACAAGTCACCTAGGAGCAGAGCCAGATGGTTAAAGAACATAACATGCTCCTCGTGAAGCAAATTATTTCTGATTGTTCAAAAAAGCAAAGGAAGTCTCACCCCCATAATTTTTTAAGGTACATTTAAGGAATGTCCTGAGGCCTCTTCATGTTCTTATCCTACTATTTGGGGTTATGTGCTTCTTCATAAGTGTTTAGAATCAGTAGAACTGGAATAGGACTTGGAGATAACTAGTATCTGATGGCAGCCTCTTGAGAAGCTGCCCAGGATAAAATGTGGTGATTGATTAGTGATGTCTGCCATGAGCAGCAGAATGGAAAGCAGGGCACCATGAAGTATATCTGTCAACTCAGATCTACCCCAACACCCTTGTTCTTCATATTAAGAGATGGAGACCCAGATGGCAAGATCACAGTTGCCTCACTACTAGACCATGACTAAATCTTAACCCTTGACTTCCAGTTTTATTTTCTTTCTACCACTCTACTCTCTTTTATCTTCTGTTTCTCAGATTTATACCAAAAGTTTCTCAAAGGCAGCAATCATGTCTTATATTTCACCTAGATGCCCCAAAGTGGTCATTCCCCAATACTGGTTCTTAGACGTGATGACCTATAAACCAGTTTTTTTGGTTGTTAGATTTATAGAATAATTAATGATTATTGTTTTCTTTTCATTTAATAAATTCAGTTACTATAGAAACTTCATGGATCTCTTTCAGGGATAATTTTTTCCTAACATCCTTCCAAAAATAAACAAAAAAATTGTCCAACTCATCACGTGGGAAGATGAGATTTCTGACAATAGGAACCAATACTTAACATGTCTTGTCTCTGATAATTACCTCTTCAGGACCCAGTTAAGCTCTTGACTTAATTGGTTAGCCTAGTGGTTGTTGAACCTGGCTGATTCTCACTAACCATAATGCTAGTTATGGTCTTAGAGGCTCTTGAAGTTTGTAAAGCAATTTGTCTTCTATCAAACGCTCTCCTTTTAGAGTCCTTGTATCTCAGGTTTATAGTTTTTCATTCCCTCCTTCACTTTTAGCTTAATAATAAGTTGAATTTGTCCTTCAGCAACACCTATCAACCTCCAATTTGCAACATTTGAGCTGTACTGGAATTATAAAATGACTGACAACTATCCTATGAGTATACAGGTTTTTGTAGCAGCTCCCTTGAATGTTTGGAATTTTTTTTTTTTGGCAGAACTCCATATATGGTTGAAATCAATAGATAAACTTTCATGTAAGTGAATTATCAATACACATAGTGGTGGTATTGTACTTGTAATTCCTATTCTGTTTGGTTTGTTTAGTGTATTTTTATTTTCTTTTAATAAAGGAGTTTAATATTGTACACTTAAGAACCTGATTGTTTCTTAAAATACAGTCACAGGCCTTTTTTTAATGCCACTTTGGCATGGAGTCATCCTACTATGTCTTATACTATGTACAAGCTGCAGCCATCAATGAAATAAATAAATAAACATTAAGTTAAAAGTAAAAGTGCTACCAGGCATATTCTATCCCTTTACTGATTGTCCTGAATACTGGCTAATTGGATGATGGCCCTGATATGTGCAAATGTATAATCTTTTCAAGATCAGGGATTTGGAGGAAAAAACACAAATTAAAACTTAAATACTCATTCCACTAACTTCATATTTTTTTTTAAAAAAATCCAAGATGCACCTTATCCTTTGCAAAGACTGTCTCATCATTAAAAAGTCCAGTTTCATTACTCCCAGGAATATCATCAGCGGAGAGAAAGCAAACAAAGCCTGGCACCTTCCGAGCTTCTGAAATATCAATGGACCTGCAAGGAGGAGGAGGAATGTGAGGGGCCAGGGAGGAAAACAAGCAGAAGACCTGTCACCTGTCACCTGACTCAGTGATGAACTATGCTCTGCTTCTACCTGTGTATCAATAATTCTTTCCCAGAAGATTGTATAATAGAGAAAATTTCTAAAATATCTTCAGCTATACTTTTTTTTTTTTTTTTTTTTTTGCGGTACACGGGCCTCTCACTGTTGTTTCCTCTCCCATTGTGGAGCACAGGCTCTGGACGCGCAGGCTCAGTGGCCATGGCTCACGGGCCCAGCCGCTCCGTGGCATGTGGGATCTTCCCGGACCGGGTCACGAACCCGTGTCCTCTGCATCGGCAGGCGGACTCTCAGCCACTGCACCACCAGGGAAGCCCAGCTATACTTTCATATCTTATAAATCTTGCTCCTTGTAGTTCCTCATCCAATCCCATCCATCCCTTCATAGGGAGAACAGATACTATCATCTAGAACAGGGATCTATACCCTCAAAGGGTCTATTGATAGAATTCAGGGATCCATGAACTTAAACTGGAAAACATTTTCATCTTAAAAAAAAAAAGACCCATTACCCAATTGGATAACTTTGTCTTCTTTTTGACAGTTTTTCCTCCACCCTAACACTTCCCTTTTCTACCTCCTATCCTATCCTATCCTATCCTATCCTATTTTGCAAATGCTGATTAAATGCTTACCACGTGGAGGCCACTGTGCTGCGTGCTGTGGTAGATATAAGATGAATAGGACACGTTCGTCCCTATGGACCTTGTACAATGCCCTATTTTGGTCTCCAAGTACAAGAGAACCGAAAAGCATTTACTCTGGAGAGCTCCAACACCCACATCACAGCTAATACCTATCCAGATTCAGCACATTAGGGCCTTTGCTGTACCACTCAGTTTCCTCATCTGGAACATGGGGATAATAATATGACCTGCCTATAGGGTTGTGGCGAGGAAGAGATAGGGCCACATGTGTAAAATGCTTTAAACCAGGCTGCAGCAAATATTGTGTGACATGAGTGTTTTTATTATCATCACCATCATCATCGAGGTAGAAATTCTTGCCATTTGGGCTCTCAAGGTTCAACAAATGGGTACAAGTGATTATTCTCTGCTGGGTCCTTTGTGGACACTATCACTGATCCTCACAAAAGTACCCTATGGAGAAAATGAGAGCTTAAGCACACAAGCCAAGGTCAGGTTGCTAAGCACTGGAATAGGAAGTCAATGCCAGGCACTCTAAGGCCTCCTTCTTCCCTTTGGTGCTGACTCAAGTTCTCCTGAAGATTTGCACTGAAGTTTAGCCCAATATCCACAGTGAAGATCTAAGAAAGGCCTTTCAGCAGCTCCTCATTGCTTTTCTGGCCAAGTGTAGTGTCCCTGTTCAGCACCCCAAGGCTTTCCTGATCTGGCCCCTGCCTATCTCTCCAATGTCATCCCCCCACCCTCCCAGCACCCCTGAGCCCCTCACGTCTCCTGTTTCTCTCCAGACTGGTTTTAAAAAGAGTTCCTGTGTTCCTCTCTGGACCGGGAGGCCCTGGAGGAGGCTTGTCGTCGTGGCATCTCCAGGGCCTGGCAGGTGTGTTCCCTGCACCCCCCTTCCCAAGTGTTTTGACTGCACGCACTTGATCTTGGCGTGGGCCCGGGTGCTGACGACAAGCCGGAGGAAGAGTTCATTCTCGTAGCGAGGGATGTCATCGCAGTACACAGCCTCCCCAGAGGCCTGCAGGGCCGCGGCCAGGTGGGGCAGGGGCCGGCCCACCATGTCCTCCTCAGACTGACCCTTGGGCACCTCCTGGAACAACATGGCCACCAATCAGGCTGAGCTGCAGAGACACTGTTCCCCTAGAAGCCCCAGGGAGCCATGGGGAGCTTCAGGCCAAAGCAAATGTGAGGAGTGAGAATGGAGGAGGCAGGCGGGGAACAGGGTGAAAGAAACAGAAGGCAGGTAAGAAGGCATTGAGAAGAGTGGTCACAGTATCACTATACAGTCAGCCACGGGCAGCCGCCCAGGACGCCCCATGGATACCCACATCTGCAGATGCTCAGGTCCCTTATATAAAATGAGGCAGTACAGTTGGCCCTCTGTATCCATGGGCTCCACATCCACAGATGACGGCTGACTATATGCAGGAGCAAACAAAACAAGGAACCTAAATGTCCATTTGTTGAGAGTTGCGTAAATAAACTATGCTATGCTCACAGGATGGAATAACACACAACTGTCAAAAGATAGTTCTGAAGAATTTTAATTAGGAGGAAAGAATGCTCATGCTAAGTGTAAAAGCAGGACATACAACATTGTATGTGTGGGTAATGATTCAAAATTCTGTGGAAAAATGTTATAAATATAGTACAGATATGTCCATATATGCATAGGAAAAAATGGAAAGAAGTATACAAACATATGATAATGATTTTCTCTTGGAGGTGAGATTTGGGGTGATTTTTATTTTCTTATGTTTTTCCATATTTTTCAAAATGTTCTAAAACGTATTCAGTTTATAATAAAACACTGTTTTGTGTGTTTTTTCAAAGTAATAATAATGATGGCTAGTAGTTATTGAGAGTTTACTATATACAAGGAACTACCTAAGCTATTCACTTTTATTAACCCATTGAATCCTCAAAACCATGCTGTGAAACAGGGGCCCTCATTAGCCACATTTGCAACTGGGCATAATTAACTTGCCCAAGAGGCACCGAGAGAAAGTAACTTGTCCAAGGTTACACAGTTATGTGATAGCAGAGTTTGGATTCAAGTGCTGGCAGTCAGGCCCAGAGTTTATGCTTTGGACCATTACAATCTAGAGCAGGGGTCTACAAATCATCGACAATGGGCCAAATCTGGCCCACTCCCTGTTTTTGTTTTGTTTTTTTGTTTTGTTTTGTTTTGTTTTGCGGTACACGGGCCTCTCACTGTTGTGGCCTCTCCCGTTGCGGAGCACAGGCTCCAGACACGCAGGCCCAGAGGCCACGGCTCACGGGCCCAGCCGCTCCGCGGCATGTGGGATCTTCCCGGACCGGGGCACGAACCCGCGTCCCCTGCATCGGCAGGCGGACTCTCAACCACTGCGCCACCAGGGAAGCCCCACTCCCTGGTTTTACAAATAAAGTTTTACTGGTGCATAGCCACACGCATTCATTTATATATTGCCTCTTGCTTCTTTTGTGCTGCAATGATGGAGTTGAGGAATTGCAGCAGAGACTATGAGGCCCACAAAAATCCAAAACATTTACAGCTGACCCTTTAACTAATACCTCTCAAAAAATTACTGTTGATATAAATAGGGTTTTAAAAATTTTGTTTAGTTTACATGCTCAAGAGAACTCCTAGCTTTGCACATTAGCCCTGCAGAGGAACTAGAAAAAAACAAAATGGGGAAAAAATGCTTTTTAAGGAGCAGGTGAAGATGAGAGGAATCCCAAGAGAGAAATTTAGGTGAGCAAGGGGGGAAATGGCTGCATTCACATTAATATAATTCCCATTTCCTTCACTAGACATTTATGTACAACGGTAAGGAGCTTTAAGCACCCACATACAGTGTGAGTCGGTCACTCACCAATGGTCAGCATCATCTGAGGTGCCCTGCAAGGGCCACTGATATTAGCCACATACAGTCTGTACTCACTTGGAAGAGCTGGATGTTGGCCGGAGGGTCTTTGTGAAAGAGTAAGGTGGCGCTGGAATAGGTGGGGTCCAGTTTACCACACTTCTGTGGAGACAAGATAACAGAGGTGATCATGACTATTTCTATCATTGGTCCCATCCTTGGTTGTTCCCAAGTGGTAAAAGTAACAACTTTCTCATCTCCTCATTTACACTCCTGGTACTGGCTGGATCTATCTCAACATCCGAACGTGGGCTCTGCACAGCTTCTCTTTCCCCACCCCTGCACCCTACTTCCTCTGACACACCAAACCAAAGTTTCCCTCCTTCCTGTATTTATGCATGTTGCTTTCTCTGTTGGGAATATCCCTCTCCCTCAGTCTTCCTGGAAAAGTCATCCTTTTTCTCCTCAATTCTGTGGGAAATATTTAGTGGTAGGGGAAATTCTCATAGTATCATCTCAACAAAATTAAGGGGAACGTGAAGCTCTCTATGCAGTATGACATCAAATCTATTCAGAAAATGATATATCCAGATCAAAAGATAGGAAGATGATAGATATATAGATAGACAGATGGAAGGACAGATAGAAAGAGAGAGAGACATTGAGCAGACAAATAGGATGACAGACAGATGGACAGATAAACATAGGAAAAAAGATGAGAGAAATAAGGAAAAATATTAGCAGTGGCTTTATCTAAGATCTGAGAGTAATTTTAATTTTTTCTTTATACGTTTCTGTATTTTCTAAAGTTTTCCACAAATTTATTACTTACATAATCAGAAAAAATTAACTATTACAAATGTTTATAAAAAGGGATCTCACTCTGCTGCACCCACAGCTGTGAAGCCTTCTCTCCTTTGTGCCCCACCCCCCACTCCATCTCCTCAGTTGTCACACCAGGCTGACCTTTATTGATCCCGTTCTCTCCCACACTAGGCTCTCCGCTGCCACCCCTAGTGCACACAGTACAATCTTATGATGTAACAGGTGCAAAATAAATACTTGCTGGCAAACCCATCTCAGGAGTTAAGACTCTACCTCAACTAGCATCCTCTCCTGGATGCGCATCTCCCCTGGCTGTAGTAGCCCCACCTCACGTTCTCATCACATCACATTCCCATTCTAACTACACAACCACAGCTGTATCAGCTACACTGCTGGAAGGATCATCTGGTCTACCCGCCCCCAGATTTTTATAGCTAAGACATAGAAAGAGTGGTGACCTACTCAGGTTCTCACCTAAGGTAATGACACAGCCAGGACAAGAACCCACATCCCCGACTCCCAGCCCAGTGCTCTGCCTCTCAGCCACCCAGTTGGCTCCCATCTCCGTGTGGCTCCTTAGGCTGTGTCCCTGGTCCCTGCTCCTCTGTCCTTAGACATCCAGAGGAGAGGAACGTTTACCACCTGGTCCACGGCACTCTCCTACCCCGGCCAGCTTCCCAGATCCCTAAACACAAGTGCAGCAGGAAGTCTTTGCCTTGCCCAGGCCCCAAACTCACATCTTCTGAGTCCTCTTTGCCCAGCTTCTGCAACACTGTCAGGTAGAACTTGAAGAAGAAGCTGAGGGTGAGGGTGCGCCGGAACTCAATCATGCCACCTGGGGCGTCTGGGGACAAGGGCAACTCCTCCACCAGGCCTGCACACACGTCCTGCAGCAGCTTCTCATTCCAGAACCTGCCAGAGAGCAGGCTGTGTGAGAGCACTCCCACCCAGCTCTCAGAATCCATTGTGTGAGTGGTTTGCACAGGGCCTTAGAGTCATGAACCTCAGCTCAAAATGTGGCTCAGATACTTACAGTTATGTGACTTTAGGCGAGTTACTGAACCTCCTTGAGCCTCAGTTTTCTCTTTTTTAAAGACAGATACAATTTTTTAAAGACCACAAAAATAATAATAGGTAAATAATAGGTAAATCTATTGAGTTCCTATAATGTACTAGGTAATGTCCCAAGTGATTTATATGAAATGTCGTTTTCAATTTAAATTAAAAGGTATAGTCGGGAAAATTTTCATACTCATTTTACCAACGAGAAAACTGAGACATGGAAAAATTAAGTAACTTGACTGATATTACCCATCTGTTAAGTATTGGAGCCAGGAATTGGAACCAAGGAACCAAACTCCAAAGTTAAGCTTTATCTATCCATATGGTTATTGTGAGGATTACATAGGACAGTGCCAGCAAAGTGCTTGGTACAACTGCTGCCATATAGTAGCCATAGTAATAGCAGTTGCTATAATAATAGTGTAGCAGCAGTAACAGTAATAGCAGCAATAGCAATAGTAGCAGCAGCAATACCAGTAGTAGTAATACTAACAGTAATACTAACAGTGACAGAAGCAGTAATAGTAGTAGTGAAAGCAATAGTAATAGTAGTAGAAGCAGAAGTAATAACAGAAATAGGAGAAGCACCAGTAGTAATAGCAAGAGCACCAGTGATACTACTGGTAGTAGAAGCAGCAGCAGCAGCAGTAGTGATACTATTAGTAGTAATAGTGGCAGCAGCAGTGCTAGTTGCAATAGTAATAGTTGTAGTAGCAGTAACAGTAGTAGTAACAGCAATAATAATAGCATTAATAGTAGCATCTTTAAAAGTAGCAGCAGCAGTAACCCCAGTAGTAGTAATACTAGGAGTAACAGCAATAATAGTATATCAGTAGTAGAAGAGACAGCGGTGGTAGTAGCAGCTATAATAGTGGCGGTAGCCACAATAGTAATATTAGTCATAGTAGTGATAGCAATAGGAATAACAGTAATGGTAGTAGGAGAACAGCAGTGATAACAGTAGCAGAAATAACATGAGTAGCACAGCTGTAGCAATTGGAGTAGTAGAAGCAGCAGCAGCAGTAGCAATAGTAACGGTCGTTGTAGCTGCAGCAGTAGGTAGTATTAGTAATAGCCGCAGTCGTAGCAATGCGAATAGTAGTACAGCAGCAGCAACACGATTAATCGTAATACCACCAGTGGCAGCAGAACTCACAGTAGTAGTCGTAGAAGCAGCTACAGTAGTAACAGTAGTAGCAGCAATGGTAATACTGCTGGTAGCCATAGTAGTAGCAGCAGCAGTGATAATATCAGTAGCACCAGGAGCAGTTTTATTTTGCCGTTAGCTCTTACTTCAATAGCTGTTTCTGCGTGGTCCTGAGGGCTGAGATCGTTCTGTCTGCCATTCCACCATAGCAAAGGGCCAGCTCCTTTACCTGCGCGGCTCCTGGCTGGAACAGGACTCTCATGCCACAGGTCACCTTGGCTATGTCATCTTCTCTGCGGGAGGCCTGCTTGAATGCTGAGAAAAACTCACCCTGAAAATCACAGAAGAAGACCTGTTTCCTCCCTTGTTTTGCAAGGACTGCAAAGTGAGCCTGAAGCAGGGACACAGGTGGGGTGAGGTGGTGAGACCATCACAGAGCAGCCAACAGCTGGTGGTAGAGGTCAACGATCGGGACATGACTGCCACCTTTCAGGAGAAGTTCCAGATAATGTTCCTGGAAGCTGGGAAAGGCCAGGATTTCTGCCTATCAGTCTGGAAAATGGGAAATCAGGGACACAGGAGAACTGGGTGCTCTCAACCAAAGAGCAGGAGGGGGCAAGGTGCTTAAACGAAGGCTCCTGCGAGACTGCGGCAGCCCCACCACGGCTTCCCCATCCTGGTGCCTGGTATCATGTCCACCCGGCCTCCCCAGAGCTGTTCTGAAGGCTCCACTGGCCTGACCACCTCTCAAGCAGGTACAGTGCGATGCCAAAGGGTGTTTGAGACCCAGCATCAGATGGAGGTGTTTGTGGCTTCTGCAGATGCTCTCCCTGCCTTGTGTCTCCTACCAGTCTACTGGCTGTGGTTAGAAATCTTGTTTCCTGAAAGAAAGACTCACTATGAAACAGTAGCTGCCTTTGTGCTTTGAACATACATTTCCCCCGGATCCAACCAATCTCTGTCATTGGAGATAGGAGGAGAGCGTGAGTTACTTTCCAGGTAAGAACCAGCTGTTTCAGGTTCTGCTCGAGGTCTGAACTCACCCTGGCACCACAAGTTCTGATGAATGTCAAAGGTGGGAGGTTTAAGGAAAGGTTTATTGGAGAAGCAAGGAGGCCCACTGTTGAGGTTCAAAATGGCCCCAGGCTTTTGTTGAAGAAGCCATGGAGACCCCTCCTAATGAGAAAGCTTGTCTAGATTTCTGATGTCTGACATGGCCCTGGGGCAATCAGCCCAGAGCTTGAACTCGGTTCTGGAACAGAGGTTCCAGCCGCTCACTCCCAGGACTGTGCTCGTCCACGGCAACATTTTTCCCGGGGTTCATGCAGCGTCAGCATCAGGTCATCAGCTGTTCTTTCTTGAGAAAGACCTAATTCTGGGTATTAAAACCTCTTTTCATTTATAAAATGTTTTTTGTTAATGTCCCTACCTGGCAAAATAAAAACTGGGCAGTGCTATGCCTGTTTCCTCTTCCTTTCCCCACCTCATAATTAAAAAAAAAAAAAAAAATCTACTGATCTGTGAAATACAAAAACTCTGGGAATCCCTGTTCAAAACGGTCTATAAGGACAGGCTGGAAAATCATTAAGAAACCACTACAGGGATATAACTGCTTTAATTTAATTAGTATTCTCATGAAGGAGGTCAAAATCAGCAAGGGCAAAACACGCCTTGTAACACTCGCTAAAGCACAAGCTCTGGTAAACCCTTAATACTCTCCTTTACAGCTGGTTCCTGGCTCTCACAGATCACTTTTCTAAAAGGCCCACTGTGGAATGTGTAGGACAAAACCACACCAGCTCAAGACACCACAGGCCCCAAGGAACAAGAGCAAGGCGGCCAGAGGAGCCCAGACCTGCCCCAACAAGCCAGAAAACCCTCTCGTGAAGCAGAAATCCATCCAAGACAACACAGGGCAAGGTCAGGGAAAAAGCACCTTGTCAAGCCCAAGGTCAGCATGTGAGGACCTGACTCACAGGTAGCTTCTCTACCCAG
This sequence comes from Globicephala melas, assembly GCF_963455315.2. Taxonomy (NCBI): domain Eukaryota; kingdom Metazoa; phylum Chordata; class Mammalia; order Artiodactyla; family Delphinidae; genus Globicephala; species Globicephala melas. The sequence continues at coordinate 65,503,593 of NC_083325.1, read as the reverse complement.
CATGCAAACTCCACACTTCATCATACGAAAACTGGGGCAGGGATACTCCACAACTAGTTGTGTTCTTGGAACTATGTCACTAGCACTAGCTGGGGATCTCCACCAGCTCCTGGATATCTTCCAGGAACCTTATGAATTCTTTCTTTTCAGTCTTCGCAATAACCTGCACAGTCAGTAACATGGGCCCATTTTACAGATGAGGAAATTGGGGCTCAGAAAGATGAATGACTCACTCAGGATCACACATCTACCTCTCTGGTTTCATTGATTATGCCCTGTGCCCCCATATTACTCAGAGAGTAATATGGTTGGTTAAAGGCAATGTTCAGAGACAAGAACATCAATGTTAAAGTGAAGAGATGCTAAGTTTGGCTCCCGAGGCAGGCTCTGGTCTCCCTGTCTGGAGCCTGGCAGGAGTAGGGGTGATTCAGGATGTTTCTGACAGCATCTCACCTCCCTGCTGTAGGGGATCTCAATGGAGAGCAGTATCTCCTCTGGACCTAGCAGGGTCTTTCTGTAGCCAGGGAAGAAGGTGTGATCCATCCGAACCGTTCTTCTGGTGCCTGTACAGAGGCAAGACAGAGAGGGACCAATGTGAGGAAAGCATAAGACAGACCACCAGTGGAATTCTCCATCCTGGTCTCTGACGCCCACAGTCAGAGGCAGTGGCTGGCACAACGGGGGCCAAGGTGCTCCATTTGAAATCCTTAAGCACTGGTGTGCTGGTGACTGTTTCACAATCAGTTCTTTGAGAAAAAACCCTGATTCAAAGCATTTGCTAGTTTATGTGGTATAGATACTCCTACCACAGCCAATGTAAAGCTAAAAGAGCAACATCGCTCAGTGTGATGTTGGAAGGAGGGTAGCAAAGAGTTGACACAGCAGACCTGCCCTCCTCTGAAAGTCCTGCTTACAAGGTTGGCCACTAGCTATCCTCTGGGACCTTGGATTTCAGGAGAGTTCCCACCATTCCCTGATAAGAACGGCTCACTGGGCCTGAAATGTTTGTACACATCATATGGTTTATGCTGAACACCTGACTTTCCTCCTGGGAGTCTGGACTTCTGGTACATGCCAGGCAGAGTTCCATGACCAGCCCCCAGTAAAAGCCCTGGGTGCTGAGTCTCTAACGAGTGTCCCTGGTAGACTACCCTTCACATGTGTTGTCATAGCTCAACTTACTACTGGGGAGATTGAGCATGTCCTGTGTGACTCCCCTGCGAGGAGGCCCTGGAAGCTTGTGCCTGGTTTCCTCTGCCCCATGCGTCTTTTCCCTTTGCTGATTTTGCTTTCTATCCTCCTGCTGTAATAAGTCATAGCCATGAGTAAGACTCTACGCTGAGTCCTGTGAGGCTTCCTTGACCTCCTAAGAGTCATCAAACCCAGAGGTGGTCTTGGGGACCCTCCAACGAGGAAAGATGGACAGGAATACACCCATATGCAGCATTTCCCTCTACAAATATAATAAATGGAAATAACCTCAAGGGCAGAGACAACTGTAAAATGAAATAAAATAATTGGGAAATGGTGAATGTTGAGTACTTATTACCTTTGTTTTGTTTTTTTACATCATTATTGGAGTATAACTGCTTGACAATGGCGTGTTAGTTTCTGCTTTATAACAAAGTGGATCATCTATACATATACATATATCCCCATATCTCCTCCCTCTTGCATCTCCCTCCCACCCTCCCTATCCCACCCCTCTAGGTGGTCACAAAGCACCGAGCTGATCTCCCTGTGCTATGCGGCTGCTTCCCACTAGCTACCTATTTTACATTTGGTAGTGTATATAAGTCCATTACCTTTGTTTTTAAATATACTTTATTTCATTGTAAGGTTATATAGTTTAAGTTTTAATAGCTGCCATGTTTAACAAACGTTCAGGTTCTCTGAAAACCCAGCAATCAGCTGTGGTGAGCAGTGTACTCTGGCCCCAGCACACACCACTAAGTAAGGCATCTGGCTGACAGGTCCTGTTGTGAATTCTTAATAAAGTGATGGTCCAGCTCTCCTGGTCCCCAACCTGGGTACATCTCCCTTTGCAGCTGCCAGAGATCCAAACTTTAGGACAGCTGCATCATTGAACTTTGGGCTCTGCTTCTCCAGAAAGTGACCTACCTTGTGAGACTCCACCCCATCCCCAGCCCTCTTTCCTGACCACTGTATGAGGCAGCTCACCTCTGGACACGATGGTCAGCTTGGTCCCACTGGCCATGAACACAGGGTTGAGGTCGGAGATGGGGCTGGCTGTGATGATGTTCCCTCCAATGCACTAGGACAAGCAGAGAGCGCGTGTGAGAGAGCCCACCCCAGGAAAGCCCTGCTCACACAGCCGGCTCCCGAACACACAGAAGGTGGGGGACACCTGCTGAAGGGAGAGCCCTGAGGTTCTCCACCCCTGTGGAGACACAGGATCAGCACAGTAAGAACTTGGGCATTCGGGCAACATGCAAGAGATTCCAGTGCCTGGGGTTGGCTCTCAGCTCTGAAATTTACCTGTTGGTAAACCGGGATCAGCCCCTTTAAATTGTTTGTTTGATCGATTTCACCCAAACTCTTTCTGAAAGGGTTGATGTGGTTTATCACAGAGGCCATAGCGATTTAGTAAAAGAAATAAAAGGTAAAGATCAAGGAAAATGAGGAGGAAGCCTTAAGGATGAACAGTGTGTTCTAACTGAGCTTCCTTGGCAAAGAATGTAAGGAGAATCAGACACAAGGTTCCTATTATTAGAAAAGAGGAAGAGAACCAGTTGTTCCAGGGAAAAAAAAAAAAATCCTTCCCAGAAGTAGATTGCATCTGAGCTTGGGAACTCAGCAGAGTTTTCTGGGTTTATGTCTCCTTATCTGTAATCAAAGGAGACAGGTGCCTGGCGTAGGGTGATGAGAATGGGAGTAGGTTGTTTTGCTTTGTTTTTTGTTCTAATTTAAAACAACAACAGCAGTGGAATGGGAGGGCCAGCTTTTCTCCCAACTCCATCAACAACTGTGAGACTGAAATGGCGCCAGGTGTGAGAACGCCGTCTGCAAACCCAGAATCTGGGGGCTAGTCTGAAGACTTATTACAAACAGTCAAGAGGTGGGCCTCTCCCTCCTCTCAGGGGGTCTACCTCTGGTTCTCTCCCCAGCTCTGATAGGCAGTCCCCCTTCCTATTTCGGCTTCTCCCTAACTTATCTCTCATTCACCTGCTGGCAGCCTTGGCCAAGTCCAGGAAGAGGGGGGCAGGTGGCTCCAACCTCAGGGGTAAAGACTGAGTCACAGCGTGGGTGCTTCCAAGGGTGGCCCGCAGGCCACCTTCATCAGAAACACCTGTGGGGCTTGTTAAAACCTGACCCGTGGGCTCCACTCCAGACCTGCCGTCAGACGCTCTGAGGGTGGGGCCCAGGAATCTGCATTTTCAACAAACACCCCAGGCAATTCTAAGCACTTAAGTTTGACACCCATTGGGTCTGCAGCAGAGTCCAGACTAGCGCCCCTCGCCTTGCGATGAAAACGTGCATCCTGGGCCCCTAAATAGGGACTCACCGCCACAGACTTGACCTGCTTCCCGGCAAACCAGCGCAGCTGCTGCAGGACGCCTCTGAACACCTCTGTTTTCTGGGTGGGAAGCTTAGCAACCGCATCGAGCAGCGTCTTTTCCACAGAGTTCAGGGGGCAAGCGGCTCCGAAGGAGATACCTGGGAACACACGCTCGGAATGACAGCGATCCCCGTCACAGCTCGGAAAGCACTTCCGTACACAGCAGCCCCACTAAGGCTAAACCAGGACGCACATCCTTATATGGATGAGGAAATTAAGGCCCAGAGAGGTCAAGTGACCTACCCAATGCCACACAGCTAATGAAAGAGCCAGGACTCAACCCCAGGCCTGCTGACCCTACAACCAGAGTGCTCGTTTCTCTAAACCAGTGGTTCTCAACTCAATAAAATCAGATCTCTGAGGGTGAAGTCTTGGCATTTTTTTTAAAAAGTACCCCAAAACTCCCCCCACCTACCCCCTATTTCCATGAGTGATTCTAACATGCAGCCAGGATAGAGAACAACTACGGAGAATCCCAAGCCCCTTGCCCGCTGGCCCCTACCATGGATGCCCCGAGGAGGAGGGCACTGAGGGTGCCCGCCTTCCCCATGCAGGGCGGCTCCCAAAAATGCAGGCGGCAGCGGGAGCCAAAGAGGAGTCTTTCCTGGCACTCGCCATCCCCCCGCATGACCCACCTCCAGCGTCCCAGCCCCTCTGTGGGCTCAGGCAAACTTCCCCTTACCCTCCAGTCCATGCTCCACTGAATTCAGCTCAGGGATCCAGGTTGGGCAGATGATCACAGGAAACAGCTGATTCTTAAACTTCATCTCAATGCCTGAAGAGAAACAAGAAGCCTCAAGTTATAGGTCTGTTGTTTACCACCAGGGCGTTTTCCCCCACCACCGCACACAGGACGGAGGACACATTCACGATCATAACATGCTCCGTGGGTGACTTGGGGGTGATTAGGGGTGCAGTGGACAAGATGTGAGAGTAAGTGCAGTTTCCGCACAATCAGCCTGAAAGCTATGTCTTTCCCTCTCAAAAAAACCCATCGGAATTCAAATAAGATGAACTCGAATTCGTGTGTGTGGTGTGTGTGTGTGCGTGTGCGTGTGCGCATATGTGCGTGCGTGTTTAATCACAATACTAGAAAAAGGGCATGAAAATAAGTCAGGAACGCTTGTAAGCACTTTACATATTTTAACTCAATCCTCACAATAACACTATGAAATACTGTGACTTTCTCTATTTATAGATGAAGAAACTGAGGCACAGGGAGGTTAAGTTTCTTGCCCAAATCACACAGCTAAGAATGGGCATATTTCAGCACCGGAGCAATTATTAGAATTGGGATGTAATAGTAATATGATATGAAAGTCTAACATTCAGACAAAACAGGAAAATTGACTGAGGGAGAAAACTTCAAATTGGCCTCCCGGTCCCCAATATCTGTCTGAGTTCTTAAGGTGCATGGCTTGGTGGGACTGAATGTCTGTGTCTGGTTTCTGTCCTTCCGGTGAATCAAGTAAGAAACCTCTGCGAACAGACCTGCTTCTGTTCCTCAGACCCAGTTAGCACAGCACCTCTCCCAGCCCCGCCCACAGGGCTGTAGATGGAAAAGGGTAAGAAGGAAATGTCTGTGCATCACCCCCCGCCGCCGCCCCTTTCCGGTGCTGTTGAGGGTCTCTGAAGGGAGGCGCAGGCTTTGAGGAGTCTGGCCTGTTTGAACATCAGCTCGTAGGTCAAAGAATGCAGATGGAGGCACTAAGTGGCTCATTTTGATAAGGGGTTCTCTATGACCCACTTCCCCCGACATCATGGCAGTAGGTGGTTACACTGTGCGGAGTGTGTGTGAGGGAGGGAGGTAGAGCTGCGGTTCTCCATGACCCACCTCCCCCGACGTCATGGCGGTAGGTGGTTACACTGTGTGGAGTGCGTGTGAGGGAGGAGGTAGAGCTATGGCATGGTCTTAAGCAATTATTTCTAACTTGGAGCTTATAATATCTTTGTGAATGCCTTTCTCTTAGAATCTAACTGAGCCCAGGACATTGTGTGACTCGTGGCGAGGAACATGTCATATACCCAAGGACCCCAAATATTCTTCCAGCCTGTCATTCTCCACCTTAATTCATGGGACCCTGGGCCCTTGGGTCATGGCTACACGGGCGAGCCATTGTGGTCATATCACCTGAGGCACGTCTCACAGGCCACCCTGCCATCCTGATGTGTCACATTACTGCAGCAGGGGACTCTGCACAGCACCTGTGCTCACAAGGGTGCCCAGCTCAGCACTTCACCAGCACAGACCTGAGCCAGGCCCTCCTCTCTGTGGCTGAAGAACCAACCAGAACCCAGGGCTCGGGGGGGTCCCTCCAGAGCCAGAGCCAGGAGTCCCCCACAAGCTGGACTTGGCTGCTTAAAAGCATGTCAAGTTCCCCCAAACCAGGGTTCCTCTGAGGCAGACCTCGGCTGTGCTACCATCCTCTCCTTGGATCCCCACTGGGCTTGGGTCCAGCCAAGTGGAAACGGGCCAGGCCAGGTTTATAAATGGATGGAGACGAGCAGGGACCTGGGCACCTCTGCTCCTGTGTCTTCAAGGACCAAGCCCGAGAGCTGCACATCTCGTGTCTCCTTGACCTGTTCACGTACTGCGGGCCTCAGGTCCCAGGTGGTGGTACCACACGGCAGGTGGCCACACTCATGGGCAACACAGCACAGTCACACTTGGACATCTCCTCTCCCTAGCCTTACCACATCACCCCCAGAAAAGGGAGGGCAAGAGAGTGACCTTTATGGAACCCCTAGTGTCCATCAGGCACCGGCCCAGACACGTAAGCTACGTTGCTCCCTCCGCCTTTAGACTGGGAGACACTGAAGGGAAGGGGTCTGGTCCAGGTGATCTGGGTACCCCTGGCTCTCCCAGCGTACCCAGCGCAGAGCAGGCTCCCTGTCAGTGCTTACGGAAAACAGTCAGCAAGGAGTTCAGTTAGTACTCAGGACAACCCTTAGAGGAGGTGTTACTACTCCACATATGAAATGGGGAAGTGAGGGCAAAAGAGGACACACAGAGGACACACAGCCACAGGGGCTGAACTGGGCAGACTGGCCCAGGGCCACCCCACGCCCTTACCAATCTCCGTGTTCCCCACCACCAGCTTGGCCTCAGGGTACTGCGCTTTGAGGTCCAGCAGCTCGTTCAGGGCCGAGGCCTGGATCCAGGTCACACGCTCCCCTTCAAAACGCAGCTGCTTCAGCGGAATGTCTTTCAGCCTCTGGAAAATGAAGTTTTCTTACTGTGCTGCCTCTTCCTCCCCACTGCCATTCCCAGGGCCATTGCTTTAAGTTTGCAAGGGGATCAACTCTACTATGGATTTGTTTAATACTGAATTCAGATGGAAAATGCACGTCAGGGGAGAAGGGAGGGAGGACACCACGTATCGAGGCAGGAATTACGTTGCAGCTCTTTTATAGACATTATGTCACTTAGTCTTCAGAAGATCTCAGTGAAGGAGGCACTGTTAGTCTCATCTTTTACAGGTGAAGGAGGAAGCTGAGGATCAAGGTTATGTGACCTGCTGAAGGTCACTGTCTCCAGGAGGTACGGGAGGTGGATCAGAAGGGAAGGCAATGGAAGGTTGGCTCTAGAGCATGAGGGGTGATGCGGGGCTGAGAGAGAAAACCCCCAAATCAAACTGATGGTTTTTCAAGGTTTCACAGAGAAAGATACGCTGGCGGTCTGCTGCAAAGCCGTTCCTTCTGGCCTGCTGAATTCCTAAAGCAGCCTTCGTGAGCTCGCCACCCCCTGAGAAATCCGCACTTGAGAAGCCTTGAGAGTGGCTTGATTATTATTATTATTTTGGTCATGATGTTGGAGTGAAGGAGCAGCATCATCAAGGTGAGAAAGTAGGCGTGAGAGGTGTCCTTAAGACATGGCTGCAGGCCATGGACTGTGTCCTTTGAACACAGCTCTCTTTGTTTGTTTGTTTCGTATATGAATGGACTGCTAACAGAAAGAAGAATGGCTTGCTTGAGGGCTTATACATGAGATTTAGCCAGGAGGTCACCAAATACTTCTGGAGCTCCTGTTACTGTACACAGTGTGCCAAAGGGATCCACTCCCTCAGAGTGACACGTGTGAGAAGGAGAGAAGTGTGGGTCCCTGTGGGAGTATGTGGCACAGGGACTTGACGTTTGGGTGTCAGAGAAAGGAAGGGAAATTCAGGCTGAAACCTACAGGACAAGGAGGACACAAAGGCCCCAGTGGGTACGAGTGGGACCCAACAGGTCTCCAGGGGCTCATGGGGCATCACCTACCAGCAACTCTGGGGGGAAGATGGGTTCCTGGGTGGGATCCAGGGGCATGAATTCCTCTGGGTTGAATAAAGATGGCGAGAGAGTGACCTGCTGGAAAAGGGGACAGATGAGTGATACACTGTCCCCTCCTTTAAAATGCCCCACAGGGCTGGCCTAGCCCTCTGTCCAAGCGAGCTCATCCACAGACCCCAGCAGGCTGGTGGAGGAGCTGGTATCTCCTGGGAAGAAGGGACAAGGAGGTTTTGACAGAGGTTCCAGGGCTAATGTACACATTCACCACCCTCGTGGCTGGGGCGTAACCGTTTCCTCTTCCAGCCACCACTGCCCAGAGTGTGGAGAGAGCCCACTGGCTCCTTTGATCTGAGGTTGGCCCTCAGGCTTCCAGGCTGAAAAGGATCCACTTACCTCATGGTCTTTCTTCTGGTTCATGCAGCAGTTTGGGTTGTTCCCATTTCCTCCACAGCATCCACCATCCTAGAGAGATGACCAACATTCACACAAAGATATTTGCAAAGAGTTTTCACAGAAGCTAAAGAACCTAGATGATTACTATCAAATGAAATCTGGGGGCTTCCCTGGTGGCGCAGGGGTTGAGAGTCCGCCTGTTGATGCGGGGGACACGGGTTCGGGCCTTGGTCCGGGAAGATCCCACATGCCGCGGAGCGGCTGGGCCCGTGAGCCATGGCCGCTGAGCCTGTGCGTCCGGAGCCTGTGCTCCACAACGGGAGAGGCCACAACAGTGAGAGGCCCATGTACGCAAAAAAAAAAAAAAAAAAAATGAAATCTGGGTATGATACCTATTCCAGCATCAAAAGGAGCAGCAGATACCCCACCCCATCCCACTTGCCTCTGCAGAGGAAAGGCCTCTGCTTTAACTACTTTCACTTCGTTAACGTAGATTAAATAACTTGAGAATAAACAAACAGGACCTCTCCTGGAAGCAGCAGGGATATTTAATTATGAGAAAATTTCTCCATAAAAGCTAGTCCTATTTTATCAAATCATCTCTTTGTGCCCACATTCCTCTTCAGTACTGCTTCCTGAGGAGGCCTTCGTTCCCCGACCAGGGATCGAAACTGTGTCCCCTGCAGGGGAAGCACAGAGTCTTAACCACTGGACCACTAGGGAAGCCCCTCATGCCTCTACTTCTAAACCATCAAGTTCTATGGGAATGGGCTGGGCGCCTCCCAGGCTGGAGTCTTTGGGGGGCTGCTGCCAAAGACGTTCAGGACCAGCGGTGTGCCCGGCCAGTGTGCCTGATGGCCTTCCCACGCCTTCTCAAGCACTTCTCGCCAGAAAGCTCACTCTTTATTCCTCACTGCAGGCCTGTTCTGGAGGATATGTACAGGTCTGATGACTCATCACCTATGGGGAAAGGACTTGCTCAGGACCTCTTGGGGTGCCAATGGCGGAGCACAGAATAGAGCCCAGATTGCTACCTCCCAAAACCAATGCACTGAAGGTGGGAAAGGGTGTGTTCACCTGACTCATCTAGCCCAAGGAGGCAGGAGTCTCAGCTCAGAGCCCCAGAAGACACTACAGAATCGTGGAGTTGTGCTAAGAGGCAGAAGTGGGGGAACTCCCAGGCATAGACCTAGACACATTTCCAGGGCAGCCATTCCTGGGGGAGCAGGCTGGGAGTAGCCCTTCCTTACGTGAATCATGGAAGACACCATTCACGCCGACATTTCCCAAAGGGTGAGTCACCACCCACCAGTGTCCCCGAGGAAGTTCTCAGAGGGCCAAGGAGGCCGAAGGTGTAGCCTCTGAGAACGTGCGAGCACGGCCAGACTTGCCTCCACCCCCCTGCACGTGCTGCCCTGCGTGCAGACCCCTCTTGCATTCACTGCTTTGCCACTGGATCTCAGAGCGGCTCGGTCTATCTTACACCGCCACACCACCACCTTGCCCTTCCCCTCTGAATCTGGACAGAACGGAGAGGGCCTCTTCGCATCTCTCTTTTTGGAGGAGTGATGTGGAAAATTACCAGGCCCTGCGTACAGTGAGACAACAGCCTCCCTCACCTGGTCCTTGTGGGGAAGGATATATTTCACAAAAGTGTGTTATTCAGATAATGAAAGTGTCAGCGCTTTCTTACTTAGATCTTTTTCCTTGATAATTCATTGATGTGTTTATGACATAAATTACTGTAACGTACAATAATGTGTCACTGCCCTCAAGGCCTACTGCGGTTAGATAAGGCTAGGGTTTTTCCCCAGAGAGATTTCCACTTTTCTCAGTAGGCTAAAACTGCTGGGCTTATTTTTACGGTTCCCCCATTTCCTTCCTTGCTGCTAGGTGAATGTTGTCATTTCCTGCTGTGAACAGGCTGCCTCGCTACAGCATGCTCTTCTCACCCTCTTCCAGTGTGTGCTATGGCCATGAAAACTAGATAGATAAGCTTTTTAGAACTGTGTGTAAGGTAACAGTTAAAAGGCTCTGAATAAAGGCCTTGGGGGCCTCCAAGGAGTAACATGCATGAGCTTCTGAGCACCTTCTGCGAGCCAGTCATCTTGCCTGCTTGGAGGACCCAGCTCTACTCTGCTCTACACTGCCAGGCAGCTGGAGTGAAGGGGGTGCAGCTCACCTCCTCCCATGGTGTCACAATAGACTCAGGAACTGTGTAAATGATGATAAAACTCTGACCCACAGAAGGAGTATAATTGTCAGCTACACTCAAAAGCCCTTCTCTCTGGAGAAACTAGGAGAGCTGGTCAGACTGTATTTCTTTGAGAAGCCTCCTATGAAATAAGTACATGCACAAGATTAACAATCCCTGGTTCTCAGGGAAGCCTAAGCAATACATGAAGATCAAATATGGGTAATGGAAGAAATGTACCAGCAGCATAATTTATGTTGCCATTTACTGAAAATGTCAGGTGTGCCAGGCATTGTCCTAACAGCTTTACAAGAAGTCCTTTCCACAAGCACTGTAAGGCAGGTATTATTACAATCCCCATTTTAGAAACAAGGAAATTTGCCCAATATCATGCATCAGTTAAGTGATGGAATGGGATTTGAACCCAGGTCTGCAGATTCTGAATCTAAGCTTTCAATCATTTTCATTTAAATCCGTACCTCCTGGTTCCTCATCATCAACAGCATTCACCAGGATGTGGCATTTTCCATCCTTAGAGGCTCCATCTCCATCTCCACCCTTTTGGACTATTTGGACACAATACTCCTTTATGTACTGTACCAACTCTAACAGTCAGTGAAAGGCACAGGAGTCTGTGACTCTCCCCTTAACCCAGAATCAAATTGAGACGAGACAGTTTGATTGGAGTCAGAATCAACTTGACCCAGCTGGGAAATCAGGTAAAATCTGGGGATATTAAGCCAAGAAAGGAGAAGCCAGCCCCCCGTCCTCCTTGCCAGATGACAGGTGTGTGTCTGCATTTATGTAACCGATGCCCATACACCCCAGCTGTGGTTTCTCACGCAGAGGAATATGAACACTATAGGGGTTCACACACCGTGTGAAGATCTAATTAGCAGTTTCATAAGCCCAGCAGAGTGCCAGCTGCAGAAAGCAGCAGGGACAGGAAAGGAGGAGGGACTCGAGTGCTGAGTCAGGCTGGGTTGTTATTAAATGCCACGTTCAGCACCTGTGCCAGGGGCTGAGCATGCCGGTCACCAAGGAAGGATGCCAAGCCCGAAGGCCCTGGAGGAAATTAGCTCTTAGGCAGCATGCCCCTTCCAGTAACCAGTTCTCCAGGCCTTCCCTGGAAGAAAAGTCTCTGTGCTATTGATGAGAACCACCACCTCCCTCCAACCCCCAGAATAAGAACAGCACAGCCCAACGCCCTTGCCAGGTACCTGCGGCAGAAGGACCCGCCAGCTGGCCACATGATCATTTTTCTCTGTAACCCAGAGGCCCATGGCATCCCTCCCAGCTGTGATTCCTGAGTATTGCTGCTTCAGGAGCAGGGCCACTGCTGTCCCAGGGCCCCAACTTACCTTGGCGAAAGTCCGGAAGCCCTGGAGGATGGGTCTGTAGCCTGTACAACGGCACAGGTTTCCTGTGGGCCAAGGAAAAAGCTGCAGTGTCAGCGCAGGCCCCGGAGCAGCTAAGGGGTTTGTGGCTTTGCTCCCAGCTCAGTTAAATGCTCTCTTTACATATTCTATTTTCTTTGCTTGGAATGACCCTCCTCCTGCTTGTACCCCTGACTTCAAAACATCTACCACTTCTTCCAGGAAGCCTTGCTAGAATGCCTAGACTGAATCAGGTGCTCCTCCTAAGTCCTCCCATGGTGCCTAGTCATAGCTTTATCAGTGAGCTTATCAAACTACATTATAAGCTCTCTTCCCCTTCAGAGTACAACCTCCTTGAGAGGAGGGACTGTGTCTTTCATCCCTGTGTCCCCTGTACCCTGTATTGTGCCTGACATATGATAGGACTTCATATAACTGACTGAATAAATGATGCATTAAAATGGATTGAATGAATCAATTCAGAGGAACAGATACCAGGCCCAACCATCTGGGCCCATTCACAGAAGGCAAAGTGGGAAGCCAGTCCCTGCTCAAGGCTCAGAGTCATGGCGTCCTTCCTCATAGGTGGCCCTTGCCCTGCAGAACCCTGCTCTGAGGAAGCAGCAAGGGAAGACGCCATGTCATTAGCTTCTGTGCGGTTTCCCAGACGATCTCCTCCCACTCCGGCCACTCATGGCTACCCCATCCTAGCACGGGGTGAGAGCAGAAGACACCTCAGGAAGATGAACACTAAGGCAGGAGACCCCAGAAGGTCTCCAAACCACCCAAGTGTTCTTCCAATTAAGAAAGCACCACCCTTCCAGTCAATCGTAACCAACATGGTGGGATGGTCTGAGCCTTTCCCTCAAAAGGCGGTGCCTGGAACTCCTACTCCACGCCTGGCATCCACTCTGGCCCTGCCCTGCCCTCCTCAGAGCCCCACTTGCCACTCCACCTCCCAGGCCCTGCCTCAAGGCCCATACCCTGGAAGGCATCCTCGATCTCCTCAACAGTGGGCTCGGGCTGGTTCCGAAGCAGCGTGTACATGCTCATGACGATGCCGGGGGTGCAGAACCCACACTGGGAGCCGTGGCTTTTGGCGATTCTCTCCTAAAAGGGGCAGATGACGTAGACACCTGTGTTGCAGAACCCCTCCCAGGCTCCCTCGCGACTCAGCTGGAGCCAGCCCATGTCGACAGGCAGCGTAGGGTAGCAGGCCGCGTGAAGTCAAATCGTAGTGCTGCCACTTCCCAGCTGTGACCTTGGCCAGTTACCAAGCCTCACTAAGCCTTGTCTATATGTTTAGGACCATCCTAGCACTTAGAGGATTCAGTGAGATCATTCACATAAAACTCTTAACATCATCCATGGCATAGAGGAAGGAGTCAACCCATGGGAGTTATTAATAGGACAGCCCCCTCAAAGAACAACGACTGTTAAAGCCAGAGGGGCTTCTCACCCTTCATTCCCTTCAACAGAGAGAGGAGGAAGCCGGCTCAGAGATTTAAGACATGTATGCAAGATCACACATGGTGAATGCTAGAGCTGTGTCAGGTTCTTCTAACTACACGACCCCACAATCCAAAATCAACCAAATGAATGCATTTTATTCCAAATTAGAATGCTGCTGTATTCTTATGTGAAGGCAATCCTTGAAGTCCAACGGGTGGGGACTTAAGAATTGGGGAATGTGTGATAGAGAATTCGCTAAAAGCACTGAATGTCACAGAATTTTCATTCAAACCTGCAAGGTTTTTATTACAAGGAGATTCTCCACATCTACACTATTTTTTAATCTCTGGGAATCTCTCTTGGAACTTACATTAAGTAAAATTGCTAGAATGTTGTATCCCCAGTGCCTAGCATGGCTAGTCATTCATTTGACAGATATTTACTGAGAAACTATTATGTACCAGGAGTGGTAAAGGCACTGGGGACAGAGAGTGAAGAAGAGAGATGAGGTTCCTGGTCTCATGAAGCTCATATCCTAGTAGGGGAAATACTGACAAAAACAAAGAAGAAAATTTGAGGTGGAGGTCAGTGCACTGTAGAGAATTAGTACAAGAGGACATGACCCAGACTGACTAGTGGCTATTTGGAGTGGTTAGAAAAGCCACTCTGAAAAAGTGACCTTCCAGTTGAACTTAATGACGTAATTTGGAGCAGGGAAGGGTGTATCCCAGGCAGAGGGAACAGCGAGTGCAAAGGCTCTGAGCACAGACAGTGTGAAAGTCTGATGTGCTAGAGCTGCTGAAAGGCCGGGGTGGATGGAATCCTGGGACAAGGGATGTCAGCTGGGGGAACAGGCAGCAGCCAGTCCGTGCAGCTCTTCATAAACCAGGGTTAGGGATCCGGATGGTTATTCTGGGTGTGATGACGAGAGGGCTTTAAGGGGAATTTCAGCAGGGCTTGATATGATCGAATTCGTGTTTTTAAAGAATCACTGTAGCTGCTGGGCAGGGAATAGCTGTAGGGGCAAGAGAAGAAACAGGGGAACAGGACACTAAAGTGGCCTAGGCAAGAGGGGATAGTGACTTGAACCAAACATTAATGGGGGAAACAGAGGAAAAAAATGAAGATTTCATTGTAAAGTTTGGAGGTAGAGTAGTTACTACTTCTGGATGGATTGGGTGTGGTGTATCAGAGAAAGAATCATAGGTGACTCCTAGATTTTTATCTTGAGCAATTGGGTGGATGCTTTTGCCACTGACTCAGACGGAGGAAGACCAGGGAAGAAAGAAGTTGGGGGGAAAATAGCGTTTTGTTAAGTTTGAGAGTAGACATCCATCTAGCAATTTAACTGGGCAGCTGGAAAGAGGAGTCTGGTCTCTGAGGAGAGGTCGAAACTGAAGATACAAAGATGATGCATTCACGTGTAGATGGCATTAAACTCACCTCAGGAGAGTGTGAAGGCGGAGAAGAGATGGGGCCCAGGCCAGAGCCCAGGGTGCTGCAGCAATTAGGCACTGAGCCGAGGAAGAGCTGTACATGGTGCAAGCATGGAGGTAGGAGGAAAATGAGGGAAGTGTGGTGTCGTAGAAGCCAAGAGAAAAACATAAATGGACAAGAGGAAGTGGAATCTACAGCTTATTTGGAGCCAAAAGAAGTACATCAGGAATAAGGATCTATTCCATCGGAAAGAGAGTGTTTTCGCCTCATTGTACGGATACGATCCCTGTGTTTAAACGGTTCATTCTTTCTTTCATCTATGTTTCAAAGAAAAGTACAAGCCCTCATTAATCTTCTCACATCCGCCGCAGGCTGGACAAGTTCAGTAATCTGCCCTTTTCCTGCCTAGGAAGCAAAGACATGGCAGTGAAGCAATACCACCCCACCGCGCTCTGACCCCACATGACTGGCCCAAGATGCTCCCTCCAGGGAGTATAATTAGTTTGCTAATTATACGTAGTTTGCTAATATGTAATTAGTTTGTATAGTATAATTATAATATATAATAGTATAATTAGTTTGCTAATTATATAACCGGCGATCCTGACTCCAGACTCACATAAGGGGCACAAGGGTGGCAGGATCTGAATGACACAGTCAAGGGAAGATTAAGAAAAGGGCCTGGCTCAGGCACCTTCCACGATGCAATCTCCTAAGGACCTCCTGCCTCAGTTTCCCTAAACGTAAGCACCAGGAACAGTGGCTTTTCCTTCCCACTGTGCTCTGCTCCCACATGGGCTCCATTCCACCTTGTCTACGAGCATCCTTTCTCTCTCCACAAACCCCTCAGACTACTGCCCACTCCTCCCCAAAGTGTTCCCAATTTCGCTTCATCCTCAGGTGCCTGGTACCATCAGGGAGAAAGCACTGGTCAGACACCCACGTGTCTCTGTTCTCTGACTCAGCCCTTGCTAACCTCCACTTTAATGAGCCCATGTCTGTAGGATCCATGGGTGAAAGGTGAGAGGTGCAATGAAATTACCACTGGAGGGAGCAGGGAGTAGGTGGGCTTTTTATCAAGGGGCACAGAGCATTTGGAATCTTCAGTCTGAGACGGCAAGGGGGCTTCCTAAGCAGGCTCGGGCACAAGGTGAGGAAGTCCCCATGCCCCTCCTCCTCCAGCTCTGACACAGCTGGACTTACCAGCCGCCAGATCCAGTTGACCTCTTGGTTCCCATGGGGCATGCAATGTCACCATCCACCCAGACACAGGAGGGAGCTCCAGGCTCGGGTGCCTCCACTCCCTGCCTCACAGCCACCCCCTCACCTCCACGAGGATCTGGGGAGGTGGCTGGGTCGGAATGCCACCTTGGCCCGGGAAGTGACACTCGGCCCAACGACCCAGAGCAAGTCTGCAGCCTTGGTCAGAGCCTCTGGTTACCTGCACAGGATGCAGCCTCGTCTTGGTACTTCCGATTCCTTCCACAGTTGTCACGGCAACATGGTGCAAGGAGCAAATGGGGGCCAGGCAGGCATTGGCAGAAAAGTGACTGGAACCCAAATTAAGGTCATTCCATCGACCACTCAGGTCATCAGAGCAGACCTGGGTGCAGGGTCTGGGAGATCTGTGATGCCTGTGTCACTTCTCTTCACTCTATATTATGTTCTTTTCTACAGGTGTCCTCACCTCTCTACCCAAGACTCTGCGCCCAAGCCCCTCCAGAGTCCTGTGGAGTCACACACCGGTGCGCCCTAGGCCTCTGAGCTGGAGCACGGGACCCAGGGTCACTTTCAGCTGCCTCTTAGCCTGACACTGGAGGCTGAGTCAAGAGGAAGCTTCTGGCAGTTTCCAGGCCCAAAGTGTGCTCCTCTCTCTGCAGGGCCCGTCCTTAGCCACTTCAATTTCAGAACCTCCTGTCACTTTTGCTTCTCTGCTTTCACTCACCTCCATTTCTCCCATTCCTCTGTGGGGAGAGGGAGGGGAAATCCCCAGGTGGCATGGGACACCAACCCCTTAGAAATAGCTTCCCCACATCTATCCCTTTATTCATCGCTCATTCACTCATACAGACAACATCAGTTACTGAAGGCCAACCAAGTGCCAGGCACCCTGCCGAGGGCTGAGGAAATAAAGGTGAATAAGGTGGAATCTCTGTCTTCTAATAGCTTGCCTTCAACTCAGGAAAACAGAAGCCAGTGTGAAGATGAAATTTAAATATTTTACGGTAAGTGTTTCAGGAGGGCTATGCACAGGGCACCATGGCACCAGCAGAGACAAGGGGCACCTAACCCAGTCTTGGGAGGTCAAGGAAGGCTTCCTAGAGGAGGTGATATTTTGCCCAGTCCTAAAGTGCTAGTAAGAGATAGCCAGGTAGAGAAGTCCTTGAGAAAAGGACATTCAAGATGGGAAACAGCTTCTGCAAAGACCAAGAAATGAATGGGCATGGAGCATTGGTAGTTCACAATTGTTTCTGCATGAACAGAGTGCTGGACCCGTGAAGAGAAAGAAAACTGGAGAGGAAAGATGGGGAAAACTGAAGGACCTCACATGTTGAACAAAAAGATTGGACTTTAATTTGGGGGCAATGGAGGCCTACTGAAGGATTTCATGGGATGTGATATAAGTCTGAATTTTAAAAAGATGATTTTTTTCAGCAGTTCAGAATCTTGTCCATATATATTTATAAGCCAGGAAGATACTTCCTAAGACATCATTCTATAATGTCCCTCTTCATGACCAAGGTCTACTTAGAAACACAGGGGCTTACATGTATACGCGCACACGCACACTCACTCAAAAGCTGACCCCTGCTTCACGGTCCTCAAAGGCCATCAGCCAGCAGGCAAAGGATACATGATCTTGTCCTGGAGACGATCATACTTGGAAAGCATCACCGTGCAGGCCCCACAGCCGCCTTCTCCGCAGCCCAGCTTTGTCCCTCTCAGCCCCACTGGATGGTCAAGGGTTAAAGAATATGAACTCAGAGAAAACAAAGTCTTTGTTGGGCTGCTGGGAAATGCCTGCACTGAGCTTCGAGTGAAGAGCCATTCGTCCACACGCAGGCTCAGGCCCCTCAACCTGGGAGGCAGCAGACCCACACGGCCTCCCACTCAGACGGGATCAGGGAATGAGGCCAATTCCATTGTACAGAAAAGGAAAGGCACCAGCACCCATGTGTCAACCCCTGGGACTGGAGTTCCACTGCTCTCTAATCCTGGAGATTTTCTTGGGATCAAGGTCTTCTAGGTGTGGTCTTAACAGTCCCCCAACCCTGTGGTCTCACTGGGCAGGTAAATCAGGCACCTCAAAGACTGAGTATGTGGGCCAGCCCTCACATCACCCCAGCTGGTCATGCAAGGAAGCCATTCAAGCCAGCATGGGACTTGCTGAGTTCAGCTTCCCTCATCCCCCCGCCAAACCTTCTGGATTGATGAAGTCCAGGGGCTGGACCAGGGGCTTCTGAATATCCATCCCATAGGATATGTGAATGGAAATTAAAATGAAGATATTTTTGAGGTCAGAAACCAATATTGGAGCCACCTCTTATATATTGGGGGAGACAAAATCTCCGATACTTTGCGCTTGAAAAGTGCCTAACTAATAGGCTATTCTGGAGAACAGCAGTTATGGTGGCCTCTTTCCCGGGGACACAGGCTCCATCGCTGCTTTTCCCTCAGGCCCACAGGCCTCCAGGCCATCTATCTTCCTACTGAAGATGGAAGGACCTGAGGCTATTATCCCTGGTCACTTCCCTAATTTCAAGATAAAATTAATAACTAACAATGATAAAGCATCTTCTACTTGGAAAGCAGCTATACCCATGGACCCGTTTGATCTTCATAATAATGTGGTTAGCAGGTAGGGCAGGAATTGGTGAAAGAAAGAAAGAGAGAAAGAGAGAGAGAGGAGGGAGGGAGGGAGGAAGGAAGACAGAGAGAGAGAAAGAGAGAGAGAGAGAGGGAAAGAGAGAAAGAAAGAAGGAAAGGAAGGAAGGAAGGAAGGAACGAAGGGAGGAAGACTGAGACCCAAGATGTAATGTGCGCCCTGCAAGGTGACAGCCACTTGTGTCACCTTGAGTGTTAGGGAACACGGCCATCTGACTCCTCCCCCACCATGCTGCTGCTTCTTTTAAAGCACAGCTGGGGAGGGATCTCTAGATCTCGAGTTATTCTCTTCACTAGTCTGGACGTATGAGATCAGCAGTTTAGACCACGCTAGGGGCACGTGAGGACGAATGGAAGCAGCCCAAAGTAGTCTAGAGGTCTTCTGCTAGCCTGGGCATCCTTCTGGAAGCCAGGGTAGAAGTCAAGGCTAGTGTCTTCTCTCTTGCCTGGAACTCCCACAGATCAACTCTCAACACAGGCAGCAGGAAGCCACCAGGACTTCATATTTACATGCCAACTTTCAGGTTTGGAGTTCATTTGAGATTTGGCCTTTAAACCAGCCAACTGCTATGATCAGGAATTTCTGAGGCTGTCAGGTCTTCAAAACTGTACTAGAAATCTAAAATTGATGTCAACAATCTCTAAGAGTGAGCCTCTCTTTCCAGACCACCCAGGTAGATGGGCTGGAAATGGAGTCCCACGCAGTCCCCTGATCCCACTGAGTGACTCCAGGTCTACAAAAAACGCCATCAGGTCCATGTGCTGTGAACCTCCAGACCTGCCCCCACCAGGTCAAAAATCCAGGACAAAGTACACTAGAGCCAGCCACTATCTGATAGGAGGTGAAAGAACCAGAGGCAAGGCCATGGATTCCAGGCTGGCTTCTGAGGGTGCTGAAACGATCCTTTGTTGTTCCAAAGTATGTCACTGCAAGGAGCCACCAGACGTCCCTGCCTCTGGGAGCCACAAGGGTTTATAGACAGAGGTCAGGATGAGTATCATTCTACAACAGACCCCTAGAGAGTTTCCAGTGTGGGTGGGAAGTTCAGAGCATGGCTCCCGGCTTCAGTCCAGGTCTGCCAGCATTTGCCCAGAACACACGAGGGGGAGGTGTATCCCTTAACACATCCAGCCTCGCTTCCTCCTCTGTTAAAGGGATCGCTGTGAATCAGTGAGATAGCCTACATAAATCACCTTGAACTCCACCCATAGGTAGTCAGTGCCCATTAATGTTAGCTCCTATTCTAGCTTTACTGCTGGTATTGTTCCAGGGCCTCAGAATACTTTCCTACTAGGAAGGGACAAAAGGGATGGGGGATCTTACAGAAGCACTCCCCACTCTGGGAGCAGAGCAGTACCCCAACCCTGCTCAGGAGTCCCCCACCCCATGCTTCCCAGTGCCTGCCATTCCCACAGTGGATGGTGCCTCTACATGATTCCTACCTCAGGCAGCATTTTCCCCAAAAAATACCCCTTCCCCTGACTTTCTCTCCACCTTCGCAGAGCTAGAAACCCTGCCCGGGAAGCCCATTTACGTATTAACAAAGGTCTGCTGAGGCAGGCTCTGCTCCTCCTGGGGCTGGGGGGAGGGGAATGGCCACGAAGCTTGCCAGAGCTAAGGAGGGTATTTTGGAGCTGCTTGTTTTACAGGCCCAGGGTAGAACCTTAAATGCAGGAGACTTGAAGAACATCAAGAACCATATTCTTACTCGGCAGCTGAGAATTTCAGACCCACCAGCCTCAAATGACTTCCCAAGGTCACACAGCTGGCAAGTGGCAGAGTTGCAACTAAGACACAGGGGTCCAGAGCCCTAACCCAGTGCTCTTTCCTCTGCACTTCACGGTCTCCAGACCAGTCACTAGCAAATGGGGTAAGGCCCAGAGAACGAGTCCCCAAGTGCCCCCTCTCCCTTGCCCCTGCTCCAAAGTCAGGATACATTTTCTTCTCAGGTAGGCCAAAAGGGTTGTTTCTGGATCTGCATTTTTCTCCACCACCTATAAAAGCAAACACCAAAGAAAACTATATCAGAGGTATACTTAGTCATCGTCTCACCCAAGAATTTGTAGAGTTAATGGAGATGTGCTACATGTATCATGAAAACGAAGGTGTTTTTCTTAATTCTATAAGATGAGCATATCAGCTGCAAGCCAAATCGTGTACCTGCGGACATGCTGCAATTGTAAAATTCTGCATTAGTGCTCAGCTCTGGACCCACCACAGAGCACTTAGGTACAGCGCTGGCCGTGCTGGGCTGACCAAGGCAAAGTTCCCTTCAAATTGAACAAGTCATTTCATTTCCAGCTGCTGGAGCACATTTGTGAACGCCAGGGACAGCTGGGAGCGGTGGCATGCAGACCTCTGGCTTTGCATCCTGGAGGGTGGACACTCAGGCGGTGGATGGCCAGTCTGCTGGCCTGTGCTCATAACAGAGTGTGGTGTGCGTTGGGTCATCACAGTCAACAGCACTAACACAGGTTAGAAATGGAGGAGAAATCTCAAACCAAAGGCCCACAAACGGAATGTTCAATAAGGCAGAAAGTTTGTCCATGAGGTGTGGTGCTAGTTTCAGATGCAGATCATCAAAGGAAATCTATGAAAACCTGTTTCACTTCTCCTCATGCATCATCACGCCTAAAAGGGTCCGGGTGATTGGGATGATCAAGGGGAGAGAATGTGTGATAAGAGTTTCTTTAGAGAGACCTGCACTATGATTCTCACATCTTCCTAAAGGAGGAGGAGGAGGAATCTGCCTCACACCTCCAACCTCATGAGGGGCTTCTACAGCCCTCCATGTAAAGCTCACATGCTGCAGGGCATATGGTGGTCTGGCTTAGCTAAAAGATAGAAAAAGTCTTACCAGACAAGCTGAGGAAGAATTGTAGTGTAAGGATTGATGTGCACTTCCAGAGTTTGGAAGAGCAAAGGATGTGAAATTGTTGTGCCATGGACCCAGCACAGGCCATATGTGAGAGACAGAACTTCCTTGGAGGTGTTTAAATCATTCCTGGAAGACTGACTACAGGAGGTGATGGGACCTCCATCAGAGTCTGTGTGGAGTGGACCTCCCAAAACTGGAGGCTGAGGGAGAACAGCCAGACTGAGAAAACAGCCCCCTACACCATGTCATGAGACTTGCAGTTGAAGGTTCCCAGCAGCGGGAAGCCATCCTACACCAGCACCTAATAAATAAGAACTTTCTCACTACCCTCTCCTCTCTGTCCTGAAATGAAACTGTGTTTGGCAACTTATAATTGCCCATAGGATTTTTTGTTCACTAAGAGTAATCCAGAAGGTCATGAAACTACCAAAATTTACCCTTGAATAAAGTTGAAAGGAAAGTGGAAGATAAAATTAATTTTCTTTTATGATTACACCCCACAGGTACAGCTTGTTCAAATTTTCCTGGTTATAAATTTCACACAAGGAGTTGTTTCTTTTCTCTTGGAAATTAAATCATAAATGCACAAAATAAAAGTCTTTATTACCTTTCTCAAAGATGGCAATAAGGTCCTCTTAGCTTACCAAGAGGCTCCTGCCTCCCCTTCCTCCTGCCCTGCTGCTCTCCTTCTATCACATCCCATCAGTTCTCTGCTCAGTGCCTTCAGTGACCTCCCACATATTCAAGGTAGCATCCAAGTTCCTTAGGCTGTCTTTCAAGACCCTTTTCAATGTGTCCCCAGTCTTCATTTTCAGCCTGTTCCCCTCCTGCTTCCCTGCCAAGCTGGTCTTCATACTCCAGTGAAAATACAACTTAAACCTTCTAACTCCTGTGCCTTTGGCCATTCCATTCCTCTTTCACCTGCATCTTGACTTATTAGAAGACCCCAAACACTTCCCTATCACCCCGGCCACAAGTGGTCCAACCCTCCTTGAACTCCTTGTAAATTTAAAATACCTTTAAAGTACAAAGTCTGAAAAATACGTTTCTTTAGTAGAGGGTTTCTCAGGGTTTTAATATTCATCCTTTCATTCTGTCCACATTCATTGGGCACCTACTATGTGCCAACACTATACAAAGTGGTCTAGGGATATCTAAGAAGAGTATCTGGTGGGGATACTTTTCTTTGAAATACATTTTGGAATATGGTACCTTACCTAATCACAGTCCACTTTGCCAACTAGTTCGTAAACTCCTGAATGGTAACTGCCTGGTCTTAGGGATTGTATTCCTCCAGTACCTATGTGTCCCATAGGCTCAGGCCTCAGAGGAGCTTGTAAATGTTGACGACATGGGTAGGTGGGTGGGTGAGTGAGTGACTGTTGCCTCCTCACTGACTGCTGCTTCTCGTGGGGGTCACTCCTGGACACCTTCAACTGCACCCTACACGCCGAATCTTCCCAGACTCCTCTAGGGGCCACCATCTCCACTAACCAGAGAGTGACTGTTCAGAAAAACAAGAATCCTGTCCTTCAAGAGGATGGTCACTACGGTGATACCAAAATCCTGGGCAGCTCTTTCCCTTCGACTCTGACTCTAGATCAGATGTGGAAACCATCATCACCAAGACCTGTCACCACCACAGAAGGCCCTCGAGGTATTTGATCATTGACATCTTACACCCTCTCCAGGACCACAGTGAGTGAAGACAGAATCCTGGACAGTGGTCTGAAACAGGGAGAGTAGGAAGCTCATATTTAAGAGTGAGTCACTAAGTACCAACAGCTTCTTTGGTAACCTCCTTGCACAATATCTGGTAACAAAAGATCTAGAATATCTTGGGAATAGAATTAGGAAGAAGCTTACAGCTGTCTTTATTTGACTGGGAATTCCCTCGCTTGGTCTAGTTTTTATAGCGCTGCTTTCGCCTCATCCCTCCTTGCATTGCCTCACCACCTTTCCAGCAGATTCTCAAAAGTCTGCGTGTTTATAAAATTAAAAGCACTGATATTCATCACAGAAACCTGTAGTAGTAGAAGCTTCAAGAGATAGTAGGGTTTGGGCTTCCCTGGTGGCACAGTGGTTGGGAGTCCACCTGCCGATGCATGGGACACGGGTTCGTGCCCCGGTCCAGGAAGATCCCACGTGCCGCGGAGCGGCCGGGCCCGTGAGCCATGGCCACTGAGCCTGCGCGTCCGGAGGCTGTGCTCCGCAACGGGAGAGGCCGCCACAGTGAGAGGCCCGCGTACCGCAAAAAAAAAACGAAAAAGAGATAGTAGGGTTTGATGTAATGATACTATCTACAAATTTTAAATTGCTTTCCTAAGGTGAAAATAAAATACATGGGGAAACAATTTTCACCAAACCAGATTCACCTTGAAATGCTCGCTTCTAGATCCGGTGCATCATAGCAAACCGTCCCCAAAGAAGAACAGAAGCTTGTACCGTCACACGTGAACTGATGGCTTAATAAATAATCAAACCTTAGAGTGAGACTGTGCCTTGGAAGTCACTGAATCCGTTTGCTCACCCAATATAAAAATTGCTTAGAAAAATGCCATGAAGATGCCACTGTGTAAGTAATGGATCGAGAAAGCCAATTCAACGACTGTTTCTTAAATCTCTACAATGCAATTGCTGAATGTGACAAAGTCGTTGGAATTCTTGGCCACAAGTCTAACAGCCACCAACAAGGAAGATTTGCCCTGCCTCTTAGTTTGCTACCAGAGACCAGTCCTGAAAAGAAGTTGGCACAGAGAGACAGCTCTGCACCTGGAAGAGCACAGCTGACCCCAGTTCCCAGGGCCACCCAGTGATACCACTCAAACTGAATCCAACAGTCCTGGGAGCACTGACATTGTGGCGGCTCACGGAATTCCCCTGCTACTCACCCAAATATATCCTGACAATTTAAGCACTAGATGCATTTTAGTTCTTGAAAATTGCCTCCAAAGTTACCCAGTTTCTCAACTCAAAATTGCCAATGCTGCAAAACAAATAAAATTGCTCTGACGATGGGGTATAATCATCACTCATGCTGTGCACACGGCCATTCACAATGCAGCCAATGCTACCCTTTCACTGTCGCTTTCCTTTCCAACAAGGGAGCTGAAGCAGATGCAAGCACCTCAACACCTGCGTAGGGAGAGCAAGTGGACAGTGGAGACAAGGTGATGTACTTGCCCCCTCTTCTCCCTGCACCTGCATTAAGATCCGCAAAGATGCTCGCCCTTCCGGTGCTGCAAGGACTGGTACCCTTATCATAAGGCCGCCCTCTGCCCTACCATCCCCACCTCCCCTAGGTCCCTGTGCAGCAGTGAAGTTAATCCAAGTGAGCAATTTTTATCAAAGTAAGAGGTTTGCAGCATGTATATGTATAACTAAGTGTGTGTGTGGGGGGGGGGGAAGCGTGCCCTTTAAGAAATAAAAATTGTGGCTTGCCACAAGATGTCAGTATACGTCCTCACACAACTTAGCTGTTAACATTTACACAGATGAAATATCAGAATCAAAGCTGTGTACATCTGAGGGCTTCCCTGGTGGCGCAGTGGTTGGGAGTCCCCCTGCTGATGCAGGGGACGCGGGTTCGTGCCCCGGTCCAGGAGGATCCCACATGCCGCGGAGGTGAGAGGCCCGCGTACCGCAAAAAAAAAAAAAAAAAAAAAAAAGCTGTGTACATCTTATACCCTGAGATTAGCAAGAAAACACATTCCTGCTCCTTTTCTCAGTAAAGAAAGCAACAAAAGCCTTAGGATACATTTGATTAAACACAGAAATGGAGGTGACCTCCAATCTCACCTAGAACCCTGCCCACCTTTCTCAGCTTCCTGCCAGTGTCTCTATTACCGCGAAGAGGTGGCAAGGAGCATGGGTGAGCTCACAGACGCCTTTCTTCTCGCTTCCCTCCCCATCACTGCTTTACCCTGTGAGTATCTTGACTGTGTTCTAACCCTGAGAAGGTCTTCTTTCCCCAGTGTTACCCCAAATGCAGCGACAGCTTTGAAGGAAGAGAGAAAGAGAGAAGGCGAACAAATAAGGGAGAACACAAAAGAGAGAGAACAAGAACAGGTCTTTTCCGGAGGACACACATCCCTCCCGGGGATCAGGGAAACCAGAGAAAGGGTCAGCTTCTGCTTACCTTTTTGCCATTCACAAAGAAAACCAACTCATCTGCTGTCATTGTCACGGGTTGGGGGTCCCTGAACTCCAGGTACCTTATGCCCAAGAGGCACTGCCAGTTATTACTGCTCTGCAACTTGAAAAATACGCCTCCCAAAAAAATGAAATGAAGTCAGCCGATGGGAGGGACCAAGCTCAGAGCTTCGGGGCATGGTGAGTTCTTGGCAAAAGACACCCGTTTACATAATCAAGGAAAATGCAATCACACACAGCAAATCACACCCCTAACACCTGTGTCGAAGAGCACAGAGGAAGACACAGGCAGATATCAGCAAGGAGGATGCTGGTGCCAGACGACTGTGGGTCTTAGGAACCACCCTCACAGAACCTGCTTCATCCTCCCACTTGCTGAAGACGGAGAAGGCGGAAGGGCCACGGTCATAGTGACAGTCACGGCAATAGAGGTGATTCACACCCTCCGCGTCTACACTTGTCATTTTACCATTTAGGTTTACAGCAACCCAGACTCAGCACTTACATGCAGGACTCATTCTCCCAGAGCTTGGAGGGGTCTGGAGTCATAAGAGGCAGAGTCCAGTTATTCAGACGCAAAATCTTGCATTTGACCTCAGCAGGTCTCTTATCGCTTTCAGAACGCACTTATTTTCATCCTGTAAATGGGCAAATGAATGACATCAAGAGCAAAAGGCTGAGTGACAAATGATGTATTCTTGGAAGTGCTTCGTAAACAAGCAAACAACCAAAATTTCTATTACTATTGCAAATGTATTCTCAAAAGCACAGCAAAAATAATCCTGATAACAAACCACTTTTGAGGTTTTCCTTTTGTTTCTCTCAGGGAAATACCCTGGATTAAATTGTCAGAATAACTCATAAAAATATTTCAAAATACTGTACCAAATAAAATGTGCATATCTCATAGGCATAGGCCAAATTAATACAGAGCTGAAAACCTTCCCCCATCCAGTCTCCATTAACTCCTGGTCTAAACACCCATGCATATCACCCACCCAGGCAGCACCAATGAGCTCTAAAGTCCAGCGGCCAACTGCCCCTCCCAACTCTCTCACTCACTCCCTCTCCCTCTCCCTCTCTCTCTCTCTCTCTCTCTCTCTCTCTCTCTCTCTCTCTCTCTCTCTCTCTCTCTCTCTCTCTCTCTCTCTCTCGCGCGCGCGCGCGCGCACACACACACACACACACACACCAGCATTCTCTCTGGTCTTCTACGAGGCTAGCCTCTGTGAAGTAGGTCACTTCCCCTACACTCCCTGAAACATATGAGTGGGGAAGAAAGCAGTATTGGGCAGATGTGCTTGGTACAGAAATAATCTAGAGAAACTGAAGACTGCCAGGACAGCCACCATGTTATCAACACGATGCCGCTCTCCACACAGACTTTATTTAAGCAGGAGATGAAATTCCACTCGTAGGGTGGCTAATCATCCCAATTTGTCCCCAACTGTCTTGGTTTTAATACTAAATCCCTGGCAAATCCTTCAGTCCAAGGCAAACTAAGATGATTGGTCAGCATAAAACAGTGGTTCTTAACTGGGGAAGGGGGATCTTCATCCCAGGAGCCTTTCCGGCAATGTCTGGGGATATGTCTTGTTGACAGAAATCATCAATAATCAATTAATAATAATAATAATAGAAGAGAGTTTTATTTGAGCCAAACTGAGGACTACACTCCAGGAGACAGTGTCTCCGATAGTTCC
Source organism: Globicephala melas (assembly GCF_963455315.2). Lineage (NCBI taxonomy): Eukaryota > Metazoa > Chordata > Mammalia > Artiodactyla > Delphinidae > Globicephala > Globicephala melas. The sequence continues at coordinate 65,476,273 of NC_083325.1, read as the reverse complement.
AGAGAAACATGGTTTTCAGAACAGTTTTATATCTTGTCAGAAAAAAGAGCATCTAACATGACAAGAGTACATCCCTTCATGGTTTCAGAAAAGACAGATCAGCACATACACAGCACATTTACTGACAGATCAGTAAAGCCCTGGCACCTGGGAAAGGAGACTTATCATGAAAGGAGCACCAGCACCGGTGTCCCAGGAAGGGAGGCATTTACTACTTATCTTTAAAATGGACAGTTTTACTTCTGGTCAATGCAGCCTTTTCTTTATCAGTTAAAGCAGGTGTACAACGTATATTTAATAGGTCACAAAACAGGCTGTTCTAGTTAGCATAAAGTGAAATCATGTATATGCCAGAATGACTTCCCCATACCCCAATATGTGAAAATTTCTTCCATCATTTCTTTTGATTGAATAAAATCTTTCAAAAGAAAGCAGTGATGACCAAAGCATTTGTCCCTTGATGCCAGAGTGGTTGTTGCCTGTCCAACATGTCCCTCGGTGCTAGGACTTCCTCTCTCTTTCTTTTTTCTAGGAAAAGAGTTGCCTAATTATTCTCATTGGGGAGTAATTAATTAATCAACCAAAGTAAACACAGAGGTATATGATGATGGATAAACACAGGGTATATTATCAATTATATCAAATTGTTGCACAAACTTTATACTTGTGTTTGGGGCAGTCAACTTAGAGCAAACAGTGATACATGTCATGAGTACCTTGAGAGCTAGGAAAAGAATAATAATACGCACTACAACAGTGACAATCATCTATAAAGCAAATCAGGGGAAAAAACGCCTATTACTGAGGGAAGCTACCCAAAGAGATTATTTAAAGGGTTAGTTTCCCATACATCTTTTAGCCTTTTTGCCTTTTGGGAATTTTTTTTCTAAGTGTATGCCTACTTTTCCACAGGTGTTGATATAAGTGCAACAAGTAATGTGAGCAATAGCACAGCAACTCTTGTTAAGCCAGCAGAAAATCTAAGGCAACCTTGTTATCAAATACTACTTGGGCTGAGGAGCTTAGGGATGTCTGTTGTGCTGCAGTGCTTTTTGCAGTGTCCTCAGCTATTTGACCAATGGTGACTGATAGATTTCTGATCATCTCTCTGCTTACATATACTCCTGCACTACGAATCGAGATTCCCAAAAGACTTCCCCACCAGGTATCTTGGTATCCTGCTAAAATGGATCTCTTGACTCTGTAGTGAACAGAGAAAGGAGGTTCATCTATTGCCTTATATAGAAACAATGGGGTAGCATAATGTACCAGTAAACATAATGATTCTATTTGCCAGCTCTTAAGACATTTATGTGCCCATCTTTGGGAAAGTGGGTCAATTCTAATACCACAAGCAAAGATAAAGCCTGGGGGAGCACAAGCAGTCTCAATGATAGCCTTGTTAATTGGAAGTTTTCTTAACATAATATTAAACCACGGATCATTTTTCTTGCAGCTTTTCCAAAAGCTATCTGTATGGCATTTGACATTTAAGAGTAGCTGGCATAATTTACTCGTGTTTTTCTCTTTAAGGCATCTGTTAATTAAGTAAGGAACAAAGTGAAGCAGTCCTAGAGTATGTTGTATCTGGTCTCTAAAGACTGAGGACAGTATCAGACAAGGGATGGACACATTAATATGTTGAAGAACTTGAACCTGAAATGTTAGGCCAGAGAGAGGTCATTCTAGATGAGTGGTAATGTTTGGAACATCAGAAAAGTCGGTGCCAGGTATTAAGAGGGGCCTAAATCAGTCTTGTATTCACTGAGGAATTTGATGACAGATCCAACAATGTGTTAAATTGCCCTCAGTAACTATACGCTGTGACAACTTTACTACACAATGTTCTTTTCATCCTGAACATTGGTGCAAAAGCATAGCTAGAAATAAAACAATAATTTTCAATTTGATAGAGAGATAAACATTTGGTAAACAGTTCAATTGAACTGATAGAGTGAGTCTTACAGGCTTGGTCCAGATTCTTGGGTCCGTTGTCTACCACTGATGTCTTCTTCTCATCTTGGCTTGATGGTACTTCCCTCAGTCAGTGAAAGCCAGGTCAGGAATAGGTGTTAAAGTTCACTTGGGTGGAGGGGACTTTTTTAAATGAGAGATGTGAATCCATGAGTCTATGCCCTTTAATTTGAGAGCACATGGATTAGTAGATAATACCTGATAAGGTATTATCAGGTATCATTATTTTACAACATGGCTTCAAAGAATCTTTTGTTTGATTTCTTTTCCAATGTGCATAATCTCCTGCAGAGATTGTACACATTGCAGGTTATGGGGCATCTGATCTTTATCCAAAGATAGATTACTGAGGTAAGCTTCAGAACCAAGCTTAGAATGTCTTCTAAATAATTCAGTGAAACTTCACAATAATGTAACATAGAAACAAGGAGCCATCTAGGAAATGAGTCTTAAGCAATAAATATCAAACCTCAATGATAATTAACATCATGAGAACTTAATATACATGAAGGTATATTAATGAAACAATTTTTTCCCTCTAAAATTATCCATATCTCTACAAAATATAGCCAAATTAAGACTAATCTGTTTACAAAATAAGTCTGGTTTCAATAAACTTGGCCTGACTATTAACGTAAGTGTAATTGATCATATGGACTCTTTGAAGTTTGACTTCGTTGGACCTTTTCATAAGGAATCCAAATGGAACTTTCAACAGGCTTCTTAAGGCCAGGAAAGTCATGCCAAGGACTTGCCATCAGATTCTGCCTGTAATACCTACAGGTTTGGTAGGCTTTCTCTCTTCTCAAGATCCAAAATATCTTGAGGTTCCTGCAAGTGCCAGGAAGTGGCCCTCCTTGATCACCTGGTAAGGTTGCTGGGAACCCGGTAAGTAAGGTACCAGCTTGTTTTTTCAAGGGGCTATATGGTTCCATAAAGTCTACCTTAGTTCTTTAAAACTATCTAGCCATACTTTATTTTATGTATATTCCCAAATGTGACATTTCGGTCAAAGCCATAGTAATATTGCCAGTGTTTCCAACTGCGTCTTGTTATAAGGAGAACAAATTCTTACTGAACTCATGCAAATAATTGCATTGCCATGAAAATAAGAATACTCACTAATTAAGAGTTTCCAAATTCTGGTGGGATCAGGAAGGGAGAAAAGGTAAAAGTTTTAACTCTGATTACAAAGGTATAATTTACCAAATTGGTGTAAGTCATAATTAGCTTAGGGGAAATGTTTCCTTATATCTGGAAAATAAAGATGAAAGGCCAGTAATAGTTCAGACAAAAAAAATCACTAAAATTACCATTATATTTATCAGTTCATTCAATCCCATATAACTAATTCTTATTCTTCTTGAGTCCAATATTTCCTTTAGTTCTGTTGATCTTGCTTGATGATTGAAGGCAATAGTGTCAGCGATAATTTCAAGAAGTTTGCAAGGTTTTTGTTAAGGCTCCTACAATTTACACAGGAAAGTGGGTGCATTGATCACTGGAGACTGTGGAAGGTATACCCCAAGTAGAAAACATTTTCTAACAGTTTCATTGTCATTGTGAGGGCACCAGCCTTGCAGTAAGGGAAGGCTTTAACCCATCAAATGAAAAATGGAGTTTGCCAGGGATCCAGGAAGAGCCAAGCAGTCATCTTGGGTTTCCCAAGGCCCAACTATTTAATTTACAGCTATTCCTTACACATCTCAATTCCTCTGATTTAGGAGCAGACTGTTGCCATGTTACAAGGACATCAGGATGGCAAAAGTCTGACAATGAGGGGTTAATTTTTTGCAGAAGTAGAATGGACTTTATACATGCCATAATCTTTACAGATTCTGTTGTTGTTGCCTTTGCATGAAAGTCTGCTGGGCATTTCCCTTATATTTGAGTTCAGTCCCTTTAGTGTGAGTCCCAATTTTGATGATAGATAACATTTTATGTCAGGACATATAAGACTTCCAGGAATTTCACATAATTTCTGGAACACTTACAATGCATATAAGTGTCTGGAACACTTATAATGCATATGTAGTATCCATATGTATGGACACTACTTAAAGAAAGCTGAATATTACTTTTTATTGTTACATAAAGAAAGCTGAATATTTTATTTACTGACAGTGCTTCCCATGACAACATGCCTAATTAATTTAATATCTCTCTTTTTATAAGGAAAGAAAAATATCTCAAAGTTAGTTCTAAACCAAAAGACTTCATTTAGAATTTGAGTTTGGGAAAGTTTGTCAAAGACATCAAAAAGGTTTTTAAAACAGTCAAATAAGTCACTGTGAAAAAAGTGTTTAGTCATTCACTTAGCCAAAGTGACAATAAAATATTTCAAAGGCAAATACAGAAAGACAACAGATTGCTTAAAATGTAAAGAAAGTTTTACAATCCGTTATCAAAACAGATCAATATTCCAAGAAAACTTTGTCCTCCTAACAGGGAGAGAACCAAATGCTAGTTTTGCAGCAGCTTACCTTTAAATTCAATCTCAGCCAGTCCTGACCACCACTTTTCTCAGGGTGCCTTTTCCACAAACCTCCCACAACTTTCTATATCCAAATTTGTCTCTTATTTTCTTTCCCATTTAGAAATAACCAGATTCAGGACAAAATCACTTTTTTTTTTTTTTTTTTTTTTGCGGTACACGGGCCTCTCACTGTTGTGGCCTCTCCCTTTGCGGAGCACAGGCTCCGGACGCGCAGGCTCAGCGGCCATGGCTCACGGGCCCAGCCGCTCCGCGGCATGTGGGATCTTCCCGGACCGGGGCACGAACCCGTGTCCCCTGCATCAGCAGGCGGACTCTCAACCACTGCGCCACCAGGGAAGCCTGATCACTTTCTTTTTACCTTAACAAAATGCAATTCCATTCCTCATATTTTCTTTTACTAGAATCACACATCCTACTTTCCTTGCATATTGAAATGTTTCTCTTATTTTTCTAGTATGTTTAATTACATATGTGTTACAATTTTTAACCCTTAAGAACCTGAATCGCTAGCAAAAAAAACCAAGAAGCAACAATTGTGAACTGTGTGTATACCAGCATTTCCTGACTGGCAAACTTATGTACATATTCCATAACCTCTAGAAACATACATATTCTCACAGCATAATTTCTTTCCTTAATGTGGTACAAGATGTGTGTCCAATAAACCAAACATCTTTAGTTTTTCTCTAATAAAAGACAAAAGTAGGTAAACATTGACTTGCTTAGCATTAATGTTTCAGTATTTTATCTTATTAAAAATGATCTAGATAGTCAATGAATTCCCATCATCAAACTTAACTTAGCAAAACTCTAAAGTTTCAAGTAAACAAAAATCTGGAGAAACTATTTTTAAGTAAACATACCATAAAACATAAGTATTCTTAAAGAATCTTCCTAAAAACCATTTATTTTATTACTTATGAAAGTATCATCATACCAAGTTAATTTTCTTATTGACAAATTTTCCAACAGAGATAACAGGAGTCTACTGACTTCCCATAAACCCAGGTACAATTACAGTATTATTCTAATGTTGATGACTCTAAAACCATGTCTGTATTAATTATACCAACAACTTAAACTAACTTTAATACTGAATATTAATTTAATATTCAATATTTCCCATATCTCATGAACACAAAACTCCTTTGAGTAAATTTCTATTATATTTCTGAAAATTTATAAAAGCACCTATTTGTTTAAGCTATTTAAATAGAGATCTTTTACAAACTAATTTTGATAATACCACCTGAAGGTAGAGACATATCATGTCTATGACATATACACAGACATACATACATCCAGATATACACAGAGATCTCATAGTTTTCCTACTTGAGTTTGAAAAGGTCTCTTCTCCCTTTTTCTTTTTTGTTGTTTGTTTGTTTGTTTGTTTCACGTTTTAGGTTCTGCTGATTAAGCCAAGGCCATAGTCTCAGGAGATGTAGGCTATGTTTACATTTCAAGGACATGTAAAAGTTATAACTTCAAGCTTTCTCCTAGAAATACTTTCGTTCCCTATGGGTCAGAATTTTGAAAAGATATTTTATCAAGCCAGCTTTATTTTCTAGCTGCATATGTAAAAACCAGTTTCAAAATGTCAAAAGAGCCCCATCCTGGTCATTTTAGGGCCAGATAAGTATTTGATAGTACTGTATTGGTTCAGTACCAATGGTACATGAACTCAGCTGGAGTTCTAGTGGGTGGCTGCCCATCTGAGAGGTGGTAGGCTTTGGAAGTACAGTTTATCTTTTACTTTCATTTTATTTATAAGGTCTTAACAATTTTGAAGGACAGTAGAGGGAATCAGAAGTGTGCTACTTTTTTAAGTTTTTTAAGGAACCTCCATACTGTTCTCCATACTGGCTGTATCACTTTACATTCCCACCAACAGTGCAAGAGGGTTGCCTTTTCTCCCACCTTCCCCAGCATTACTGTTTGTAAATTTTTTTTTTTTTTTTTTCTGGTACGCAGGCCTCTCACTGTTGTGGCCTCTCCCGTTGCGGAGCACAGGCTCCAGACTCGCAAGCTCAACAGCCATGGCTCACAGGCCCAGCCGCTCCGCGGCATGTGGGATCTTCCCGGACCGGGGCACGAACCCACCTCCCCTGCATCGGCAGGCAGACTCCCAACCACTGCTTGTGTTTGTATTTTTTACAGTTTTTTTTTTCCTGTAATTGATACCTAGTCTCATAGCATTGTGGTCAGAAAAGATACTTGATATGATTTCAATTTTCTTACATTTACCAAGGCTTGATTTGTGACCCAAGATATGATCTATCCTGCAGAATGTTCCATGAGCACTTGAGAAGCATATTCCGTTGTTTTTGGATGGATTGTCCTACAAATATCAATTAAGTTCAAATTGTTTAATGTGTCATTTAAAGCTTGTGTTTCCTCACCATATAACCCAGCAATCCCACTACTGGGCATATACCCTGAGAAAACCATAATTCAAAAACAGTCATGTACCACAATGTTCATTGCAGCATTATTTACAATAGCCAGGACATGGAAGCAGCCTAGGTGCCCATCCACAGATGAATGGATAAAGAAGATGTGGCACATATATACAATGAAATATTACTCAGCCAGAAAAAGAAACGAAATTGAGTTATTTGTAGTGAGGTGGATGGACCTAGAGTCTGTCATACAGAGTGAAGTAAGTCAGAAAGAAAAACAAATACCATATGGTAACACATATATATGGAATCTAAAAAAAAAATTGGTTCTGATGAACCTAGGGGCAGGACAGGAATAAAGACACAGATGTAGAGAATGGACTTGAGGACATGAGTATGGGGACAGGTAAGCTGGGACGAAGTGATAGAGTAGCATTGACATATATACACTACCAAATGTAAAATAAATAGCTAGTGGGAAGCAGCTGCATATCACAGGGAGGTCAGCTCGGTGCTTTGTGACCACCTAGAGGGGTGGGATAGGGAGGGTGGGAGGGAGGTGCAAGGGGCAGGGGATATGGGGATATATGTATACATATAGCTGATTCAATTTGTTATACAGCAGAAGCTAACACAGCATTGTAAAACAATTATACTCCAATAAAGATGTTTAAAAAAAAAAAGAATGCTATGACAGTACATTAGGTCATACTGACTGCTACCTTGCCTTGTAATATTCATCTGCCATACTCTGGTCATTTTTCCTTGAATGTCTTAGCAACTAGGTTATTGTCACTTTTTCCAATGCTATCCCAGTTGTAATTCTTGGTGATTTTTATAACTCATTTAGATGATTTCTCCAACATACTGGCATCTAAATTTCTAGACTTTGTGTACTCCAATGGTCTCAATTTCCCCCCTATTTCAGTAACTCACAATTATGGTTTTATGATAGACTCTACTGTTATCAATAAAGGTGACTAATTTCAGTTTTCTATTATACAACTCACAAGAAAGAAAGAAAGGGAGGGAGGGAGGGAGGAAGGAAGGAAGGAAGGAAGAAAGAAAGAAAGGAAGAAGGATTAACTGGATGGAAATTTGAAATATTAGAAAATATGTCATGAAAAAATACACAATACAAGCAATAATTAATTTTATTTAACAATAATAACAAAAACACCAACACTGATATCTAATTGTGGGTTTAAGCAAAACAACATAAATATAAATAATAAATTAGTAATGCAAATTTTTTAAAGTGATTGCAACTACAAAGCTCTAAATCTTTGTATTATTAGGGGTGTTGATAAACTCTATATTTCAAGTTAGAATGCTTGTTAAAATATTAAAACTGCATAAAAAAATAAAAAGAATAATATGTATAATTTGCAAAATAAAATCTAAAAAATATTCAAGTAAAAAATGCAGAGGAAGGCAAGGAAGAATAAAAGTTTTTTATAAATCAGAATGAAACAGCAGAAATGAATAAAAAGAAGAAAATATGACTCTAGAGAGAAAAGATAAATGAAAGTCTACAGTGAATAGGTTAGTTGTCAAAACAAAGTGACTTGCATGACAGAATAAAATTTGTTAAAGGCTTTATTCAGCTGGTGAGCATCGAGGCTACTGGAAGACCAGATGATTCCGGCATTGAAGTAGGATCAGGCTTTTTATAGGACAAGGGAAAGTAGAGTAAGGGAGGTTTTGGCTTGGCAGAAATTTTTAACTTTAACTGAAACTTAAAAAAAAAAAAAGTGTGCTACTTGCGAGCTTAGCTCATCAAGGTGTTGCCCTCAAGTCAGTGCAGCTCTTTTGTGTCTCGGTTTCTCCAGCCAGCTGTCTAAAACCACTGTGCGGGTTCAGAGCACTGGATGACAAATTCTTACGTGCATCCCCAGGACAGCTATAAACTACATAAAGTGTCACGATGGGGTTCCCTGTGGGACCACTACTCGTTATGACGATCATTTCTCAGACACTTCCTCTAGGTTGTCAGTTGCCTGAGAATGCCTCTGGTCTGGAAGGAACTAGTGTCCCTTCTTTTGAGAGCTGAATGGACTCAGTCTCTCATTTTGCTCTCAAACAGCTTTTTCATAATATATACATACAAATCTTTCCAATTTAAGCCAAATTTGAAAAAGAGGTCAGCCAAAACTTTTAACTCTAAATTTCCTTCTAGGTTTTTCCTGCCTAGGAATTCCCTCTAGGTTCCTGGGTAAGATATCACCTCTAGGTCCCTGCCTAGGAAAGCACTCCAAAGTTTCTTCTGGGCTTTTCTTGCTTAGGAATTCTCCCTAGGTCCTTTTCACCTAGGAAATATAACAAAAATTTCTTCTAGGCTTTTCCTGCCTAGGGATTCCTCCTAGGTCCTTTCTACCTAGGAATGGTACCGGTTCCACAATAAAACTTCAAGGCTTAAGATGACAACTTGAACAAAAGTCACAGGAATGTCAAACTTAACATAAAGAGGTCCATATATCAGGAAAAACTCACCAAAGCAGCAGAAGAATTCTGTGAAGCCAGGGCCGTGGGGACTCAAGGGGTCTGTGCTAGGCACTGAGTCCAAAGTAGACTCCAGGCGACCTCAGGTGGGTTTTTCTGATAACTTGTTGACTACACAAAGTAACGTCAAAGAAATCATCAATAATCAATCTACCATACAAATAGAAGAGAGCTTTATTGGAGTTAAACTGAGGACTACAGCCTCAGACTCTCAGATTGCTTTGAGGAACTGATCCTGAGAAGCATGGTTTTCAGCACAGTTTTATGTCCTGTCAGAACAAAGAACATCAAACATGACAAGAGTACATTATTTCAAGATTTCAAAGATGACAGATCAGCATGTACACCAAAAGTCAGTACAGCCTTGGCGCCTGGGAAAGGATCCTTGTCATTGAAGTGTACTAGCACTGGTGTCTCAGGAATGGAGGCATTTAATCTTTATCTTTAAAATAGACATTTTTACTTCTGGTCAGTGCACTCTTTTCTTTAATGGTTAAAGCATATGTATAATGTAGTTTAACAGGTCACAAAACAGGCTGTTCTAGTTAGCATAAAGTTTAAGTTAAATCATATATAAGCCAGAATTACTTCCCCATACCTCAATATGTGAACATTTCTTCCATCAGTTTTATTGACATGACTGGGGAAAGTTCCTACTGGTATTTAATTGATAGAGGCCAAGGATGCTACTAGACACCTTACAATGCATAGAACAGCCTCCTATAAACAAAAATTATCTGGTCCAAAATGTCAACGGAGAAATCCTGCCTTAAAAGGAATAAGAAGGAAGGAGTTTGGGAGAGGTAGAGGAGTGAATCTTGGGTAGGTGCTTTATAATGGGTCAATTCTCCCAACAGTGCCCACACCTCTGTGATGGAGAGGCGTTTCCCCTATTCACTGATCTACCCAGCTTTACGAGACCTCCACTTCCTCCTAGCCAGTCTCTAACCAAAGCACCAGGACACTCTCAAGGTAAAGGGGGAAGGCTGAGTAAAGAGCTCAGGTTTGGGGTTAGGTAGACAACTTGAATATTAGCTCCACCAGTTCTGTGTGACCTTTGGCAAAAATCACTCTCTTGGCTTCAATATCCTTATCTACGAAATGGGGCTAACTATACCAGCTGTGTAGGAATCCACACTCGTGAGAATTAAATGAGGCAGAGGTTAGATGTTTTGCCCATAGTAAATACTCAACATATACTTTTGTCCCAAAGTATCCGTGGTGGATTGGTTCCAGATACCAAAATCCACAGATTCTCAAGTCTCTTATGTAAAATGGCTAGAGTACAATGAATACAGTCGGCTCTTCATATCCCTAATCACAGTTTAGCATATGCGGATTCAACCAATCGTGGATCAAATGTCCTGCCCTTGGTTGGTTGAATCTGTGGAGTTGAAACCAATGGATACAGAGAACTGATTGTAAGGATTGATTTACTTCCCACTCAGCCAATCATTAGCCTCCTTCTCTTATCTGGAGAAGAAATTCCACTGTTATTATGGAACATTTCAATAAGGGCTTATGTTGTCATTCAGATTTTATGTCTGTAATAACTAGTTTCTATAAAACTGAGATCTAACAAAACTCTGACATATTGATACTTTAACTTAGTATGATTACTTCTAATTCAGAAGAATATTTGTGACCATGTCTTTCTCTGCAGTTTTTCAAGGTGCTGTAAATTAGGTCTTCCCCAAGCTGAAGACCTTCTGTATATGCTTTCAACGTTGGGATGCAGTCTCATATTTGGGCTGAATAATGGGATTTCGTGGTCTTGAAATAGGCCAACTATAACTTACATGACATTAATTTCCTTCATTTCCCTAAGGACTGCTTGGTTTATAATATGCACTGCATTGGCATGTGAGGTCCCAAAGTCCACAGAAAGGTCAGATAAACCCTGAGGCCTCCTGGACACAGACCTCTTCCTCTTGGAACAACACTGTTAGGAAATCATAAAAGATAAGAGGAGAGAAAATGCTGCCAAGAGCCAAGTCATTATTTCTGGAAGAGTGAGCCCCCTTGGGGCCAAGTACTCCCTGCAAAAGAGGAAGAGCTATTCAGGAAAGCTTTGGCGTGTTCTCTGAAGGCTTAGGCTGGGCTGGGTCAACAGCTGTAGAGCCTTTGCTGCTTCTGAGTTGATTCTCTGGTAGCTTGTGCCCTGGCAGATCCCCAGCTCCCTTCAGAAGTCTCACTGCCAGCCCTAAACCTGCCTGTGCAGCAGTGCCTCTGGTCTGCTCACTCCCTCTCTTTGAATCCAGATGTGCATCGTTTCTGTGTCTGACAGGCATCCCCTGTTCACTTCCTTCACTTACGACAAACTTTACTTGAAAAAAAATCACTTTTCTTTCAAAATATTCCATTGTTTAGATTATTTTTTACTAAGTTGTTGGGGTTTTTGTTTTTTTAGCTAAGACTGGTTTCCCTCCTACATACGCCCATTCTAGATGAAAGATGTCACTATATTCTCAGAGCATCACTGCCCAGCACCTAAGTCCTCCCTTGTTCTCCCAGATGTCTAGTTTATTAACCAGTCCTAATCATAGTTCTTAACAACTGAATAGCATTTCTTTCACACAATGTGATTTGTTTTCATCCTTATAAAAGCCCTGCAAGATGAGCAGGGAAGTTATTATCTTCCCTCTCCAGACAAAGAAAATGGTGGTCCAATAAGTTGAGTTGCCAACTGTCTCACAGTAAGCACGTACCGGTTTCTACACCTGTCACCCACTACCCAGCAGAGAAAGCATCTCTTTGATACTTCTTCACTAACTAGGAAGCATAAAACCCAAGATTTTTAGCATAGCACTCATGGGTCCTCTCAGTCCAGCGGAAATTCAGCCTTCTGGTTGTTGAAGTCTTTCTCTCAGGCCTGGATGGTGAGCCCCTGAGATCAGAAGCAGAACCGTTTACTACTATATTGTTGGTGCCCAGCATAGGGCCAGGTATATAAAAAGGATCAATAAATGCCCGTTGAATTAAGCCCACAATGCAAGGAATGAACTGAGTTTTCAGAAATGTCTAAGCCTCTGCCTTTTGCCAAATATGGAACTCTCTCCCATCACTCCATACATTCTTAGAACCATTTAAAGTCCCTCACCAGCTTCTTTCCAACTAAACTTCTGTCATTGATATTAGGTAACCAGCTGGTATTCCTCAGCACAAAGGCCACATTACTCTATTACTACTGAGAAAATCAACCCTTGATTTTCTATGTACATCTGCGAAGTAGATCCTTTTAGAATCAACAAGGTGGTATTATCCAAAAGTGGATACAGAGTCAAAACTAAAAGTACCCGAACTTCTGCCTGGGTCAATACTGCTGACAAAAAGCTCAAGAAGTAGAAAAGGCCCAGAAGCAAATTTAAACCCACTTTATCTGTCTGCACATATTATGTTTTCCAATAATACCTTTCAATAAACTCTATAATCTCATCATCATTGTGATGATGACAATGTGGGCTTGTCTGGATACCAAGTAAAGTCTCTCTTTCCAATCTGAGCTGCTCCAGCACAACTCGGGAAGGAGAGTCCTTACTGCTTTGCTCATTCAAAGGATCAACTCACATACAACCTGTAGGCAATATGGCTGAATGTGTACCATTAGGGAAAACTATTTTCACAACTGTTTGCAGCCCTATTCCTCTCCCCTGATTTATTTTTCTTATTATCATCTGAAATACTATACAATGTACTCACTTAAATGTGTATTGTCTATCTACCTGAACCTAATAGAAGGTAAGTGTGGCAGATGTGTCTACCTGCCAACCAAATATTCATGCCCTCCTTTTCTAATAGAGAGTTTCTCCTGGGAAACAATTACCAGCCAGGTGCGACATTTCCCAGCCCCCTTACATGTGGATAAAGCTATATTATTGCGTTCTGGTTAATGAAATATGGGTGAAAGTGATGTTAACAATCTCCAGATTGCCATTTTCTCTCCCACTCTCTGATCGCTAATGTCTACGTCCAGCGTAATCTTGGAAGCCTCACACTAAGTATAACAGAGCTTCAAGTCAGCCAAAGTCCTTAAATAAATATTACAATGATCTGAGGATTCTCCTCCCCTACCTTATTGCTTATTTGACTTTTTAGGAGCAAGAAATCAACTTGTATTGTATTTACCCACTGAGATTTCTGGGTTTGTCTGTTACAACATCTAGGATTACATTCACTAATACAATAAGTTCCCCAAAGACAGACGTGTTAATGTGTGTTTTCGTCAGTGCAAAACACTGCCTGGGCATGGTGAACACAATATTAATTCAAGAAGTATTTTGAAATTTCTTCTTTGTAGTCTTTTGTTAGTCCCAAGAGTAATCAAATTCTCTATAAATAAGCTCAAATCTGTCTCTTTCATGTAAATGGAGCAAATGATTAAAAAGAAAGAAATAAATATTTCTTGAATACTGAATGAACAAACGAATGAATTAGAGCAATGAGGGGACCTGGTTTTAGTTAAAGGCAAGGGAGCATGGCTCAGATGTCTGGCTTGACCCATGTGCAAAGCTGCATGAGTAAATGATGGCCACCAAGGATTGTGGGCCCCTGAGAAGAAGACTATTTTGGTCTCCTTCCCAGATCCTTGGCTTTTAGTGTCCCCATCCTCACATTCTGTTTTAAGGATGGGCTCAGAGCAACCTCTACACAAGGCAATATTCACACACCCATTCATTTATCAACTTTAATAGGACTCTGCCCTGTCTCAGGCACTATGACAGGCTTTGGTAGGGTCAAAGAGGCTTAAAGAACACCCTCATTTTACCTTATAGGTAACCCATGATTTCTAAGCCAACATTTCAGAAACTGAACATTTCAGAACATTACCTTCCCTCCTAAATATCACCACTCCCCAAAGCAAAGATGCAGATTTCAGGCTTATATAGTGATTTTTAATAAATATATTTATTTATTTATTTTTGGTTGCGTTGGCTCTTTGTTACTGTGCACAGGCTTTCTCTAGTTGCGGCGAGCGGGGGCTACTCTTCGTTGCGGTGCGCGGGCTTCTCATTGCGGTGGCTTCTCTTGTTGCAGAGCATGGGCTCTAGGCACGCGGGCTTCAGTAGTTGTGGCATGCAGGCTCAGTAGTTGTGGCTCACAGGCTCTAGAGTGCAGGCTCAGTAGTTGTGGTGCACGGGCTTAGCTGCTGCGTGACATATGGGATCTTCCCGGACCAGGGCTCAAACCCGTGTCCCCTGCATTGGCAGGTGGATTCTTAACCACTGCACCACCAGGGGGAGTCCTGTATATATATTGATATTTTTTAAATAGTTATGATATGAAAACTTGAGAGCTTCCTTCAGACCTCCCAGGGCTGCCTCCCTAGTTTTAATACAGTAGCCTCTGGGAAGTCAAGTCAGGGTGCAAGGGTGTATAGGAGGATCACCTGCTGCTCCCACTCTAAATCTGTCCTTGAACCAGAACTCTCCACAGGAACATAGTGTTGCTAATGATGCTATTTGCTTTGTGTTTCTTTTAAAAAAGAAGGAACACCATCTCTCCTGCTTTAAAAAAAAATCCATTAAACTACTGTTTACATCCCAAGGCATAAAGCCCAAAAAGGGAGCACAGTCCCCAGAGCAATCAGGGACAGAGAGCAAGCCGGCCACCTCAGACCTGTTCTCTAGACTAAGTTCAGTTTTCCCAGTGCTCAAGGAGAGGAAAAGGAAACTGGAGCAACCTTCTGCATAGAGTCTTCCCTTCTGCACGAGTCCTTCCTGGTGGTCTTATCCATGCCTGGCCAATGCTGTCCACTGCTGATGGGACCTTCCCTTCCATCCTTTCTCGCACTTTTGGAAGAAGTCTACCCTTCTCTCCAGAGTCTTGAAAGCTAGTTGATCCTTGGCATTTGTGGATTAATATTTGAGATTTTAGCCATTTGTGGGTAATCCCAAAGTTTCATGGCATAATATTTGCCACTTTTCTGAAGCGTGAATTGTAATCTTATGAGCTATAATGCGGCATCCACGTCACAGCACGCTGAGCAATTCTCATCGAGTGATTTAAGGAGATTTCTTATACTGTTAGCTTTATTTTAGTACATTTTGTGACAACTGGAGAAATTAAGACAACCACATCTCCTCACTGATCTAGCAAGTAACCTTAAGGTCTTTTAGGAGAGTATATAGTCCTTGCTATAAATGCTGCAATGGAAGGCCTCCAGTCCTAAGGCTAGTCTACTGGTCAAAGTTAAATCACTTCCCTAGTAGGAGACATTTTGAAGAGGACAAAGATTTACAAAGCCACTAATATATGCCAAGTCCTAAATTAGGCATTCTATATGGATCTCATTTACTTTCTACAATATCCCTACAAGATAGATATCATTTCTTCTTTTCTATATGAAAAAGCTGTCTGGACTCAAAGAGGTTATGTAATTCACATGGCCGGTAAGGGGGAAACCAGGATTTGAACCCAAGTTCCTCTGATTCTAGAATCTTCTGAAAGCAAAAGAGAGCAGAGACTAGGCTTTCCTAGCTCAACACCACCTATTATAGGGGCTGGAGGCAGGGGAGAAACTGCTTCATTGATAAAGGTCTCACTTAATACTGAAGAGGTATCAGCAGTGAGAAACTTTGACCTTGAGAGAATCAGAGGAGTAGAGTAGGGGCTGAAACAACAAGGAGAATGGCGTGCAGTATGGCAGAAGCAGGCTTAGGGCCGTTCAGGTCTGTCTTCCGAAAATACACGGAGATAGTTTACATCTCTGTCTTTACTCTTACAGTCCCCATAAAGTGCTTCAAAGACAGAGATCACCCAGTGAACACAAATTGTCAGACTACAAGATGTCAGACTACAAGAATCTTAAGGGATTCTATAATCCCAAAGTAAATGTAAAGTGTAAAAAAGTTCTAGGGAGAGAGAAGAAACAGACAGGAAGAAACAGTAGGAAGTCAGTGCAATCTTAGCTGTCACCCATCTGACAATTGACTCCCTGGGGACCAAGAAAAAGGTCCCAGGTCCCAGCCTCACTCTACCAGGAGAGAAGCAGATGAAACAGGACATGTGACTACTGTCACCACTCCTCCAGAAGCCCAGGCCCAGGATGTGCAGAGAAGGGCAAAGCCAGGAGCATTCTTGCAGGGTCTACCCGACACTTGGACTTGGCCATTTTTCTCTAGGAGAACAAGGAAGCTTCTGGAAAACAGTACCCTTTGGTGGTTTGGTAGCTTCCTGGAGCATGAAGGGAACATGAATCTGGATGGGAAAGGTTTTAACCTCCCATAGATTATACTTGTGGGCCTGATAGATTTAGGACATAATGAGACAAGAAGGAAGACAGAACACCCAAAGGGAGAAAAAATAGAGTGTCCCAAGGATGATGAAGTTACCTCAGGGACCACTCCATGGCCTCTTAATCTAATTTCCTACCTCTGTGATTCTTGGATGAACCAGGTGAGTAGCCAGACCAGAATAGTTAACAGTCCTTAGTGACCTGGCAACTATAATTTTTCAGTCTTGATCGCTATCAGTGATATTAAATGTCCCCTATTCGTCACCTGTATCTAATTATCACCATTATTCTGAGAAGCTCACATGGAAGTAGGAACTACGGTGACAAGGATCTTGTGACTGAATCACACAGCCCCAGTAGCCATGTCTGGGTGCCAGGGAAGTAGCAGCTCCCAGGAAATGCGTGAAGCACCTTGCCTGGAGGCTGAATCAGAGTGCCTCAATGGTGGGTCTGTGAGCAGAGTTCGTGAACTTGTTCCAAATAAGAAAAAGAATATCTTCTTCCAAGGCAAAATCTTCTAGCTTCCCATTCCTTTGTTATGAAACAGAGCCCTCATTCAACTGATCTAGAAAATTCTGGCAACCAAACATTGTATTGAGATGAAGCCATGGAAAGAGTCTCAGTCTAAGAGACAAGAGACTCAGGTGCAGCCGAGGATCTGTTCCTCCTTGACACTTCCGGCAAGACCCTTTCCCGTCTATAAACTCCACATATTCTCGCAGCTCCGTCGGCAAGACCCTTTCCCGTCTATGAACTCCACGTATTCTCGCAGCTCTGTCATACTAGGGTATTATGGTGTGGGATAATACTTGGACTTTTGTTTTGCATCCTTCTTTCCAATGGCATGGCCTGCTCAAGTGTGCAACGGTGCTCTATATTCATGTCCTCTGAGCCTCACTCATCTCTGAGCAAGTTGTGCATTGCTATCAGGACACTCTCAACTCTTGTGCAACAACAGTGCAGCCAGAGTGTTAAGGAAAAGAAAATAATATCAGATGATAGAAGTGCTTTAGTTTATGCTTATCATTTTCATATAACTGCTTGGACCAGCATTTCCTAATATAGAGTATCCTTGAGTAATCCTCTCTGTAGTAAGCCTCTGAAATAGTCATAACATTGTATGGCATTATGAAATATGTTGTCAGACTCTTGTCCACCAATGCATAGAGTTGACTCCCTTAAAAGATCTATTGGGGGATGGAGGTGACAAGAAGTCTTCCTGCCGGCAAGGTTGGGCGCGCCTACAAAGTCAGCCCAGTAACCCTGAAAGTAGGACTCACCAAGGATAGGAGCTGCTCATCACAGCCCCACCCTGAGGCCCAAGCACGATGTGGCCCTGCCCTGGGACTGCCTTTTAAAGGACGCTTCTCCATTTTTCCTGTGGTTATTCCCCTCCCCATGGGTTGAGAGGTCCTTTAGGCCTAAGAAAGTAACCACTCATAGCCTATATCACTCTCCCTTTTACAGCATACCGCAGAATGGCCCCAGCTCACTTCAAGGCCCAATCTGGCCATTTTCCTTGGTCTATTCCCGCAGAGGAGAGCTGTGCTCTTAGTATGACCACCCTTGGCTCCTGATATGTACAACCTGAGGTCCCCAGAGGGTGACTCCTGGGGACAGTGGGCATAGCTTGGATTTGTGATGGGATGGAAGGGAATGGAAGTGGAAGGGATGGAAGTGGTCCTTATCCACTCATCTGCCTGAGAGAAGACCATCACAGGGTGGGATAGAGCTGAGGATGGGAAGTCAAGGTGGAAAGGGGAGATGCACTATGATGCTGGGGAGAGCAGTTCGCTGGAGAGTCCGTAAACTATAAATTAAAACCTAGTCTTCAAGGTGATTATGAAGGTGCATTTGTCAAGCGAGGAGCATACAACCTCTTGATTTAACATTTGTTAAGTTGGTTTACAACTTTTAAATATGTAAACATATAGCAAATGGGCTTCCATTTGTACCCTCTCCCTGCAAATACTGGGAGTGATTCTGGAAAGTGGTGCACTTCCAACAGCTTGTATAAATATTAAAGAGGAGGGAAAGTAGGTGAGCAGTGGCAAAGACTCACAGCTTTAAGTGAAAACCTCTCCTAAAACTCAAACCAATGCAAACAGAAAGATTCCAAGCGCAGTGAGAAGGACCAAGAGTCCACAGCACAGACTGCTTTGCCTTAGCATACAGGGTTGTGCCATTAGGACCCATCTGGACCCAGCCCACAGAACCCA
This sequence comes from Globicephala melas, assembly GCF_963455315.2. Taxonomy (NCBI): domain Eukaryota; kingdom Metazoa; phylum Chordata; class Mammalia; order Artiodactyla; family Delphinidae; genus Globicephala; species Globicephala melas. Next base: position 65,457,445 of record NC_083325.1, on the reverse strand, counting down.
TCTTTTGGCCAATAGGCTATTCCCCAATCCCTAAACTCAACACCAAACCTCAATGCCTTTTCCCAGTTTACTCCCTCAGCTTAGAACCCCTTTTCCCCATTTCTCCCCATAATGAAACCCTTGAAAGCTCAGCTTAAGTGCAATCAGCTCCCCAAAGGCCATAGCCTCAGACTTCCACACACAACCACACCTAGGAAAATTCATTGCTCTCTCATCTATTTCCAGTGTATTTTATGTCTACCTCTAGTACGGCATAAAACAGAGACTAGATGTTACTTTTTTTGTATCCCTAGTAGTGGTCAATCAGTATTTGTTCAATGACCTCTGCTCAGCTATAAAGGGCTGAGGGAAAGGCACTGAGTCTTCTCACATGTTTTACCTAAGTCTGCTTCCCTCCCATCCAGAGAGAAAAATCATCTTAATCTCACACTTATTCTTATCGTGATACTTCTCTGCACTCATCTTCATGCCCTACAGTTTGTACAGCACTACAGCTCTTTCATGTACATCAATTCATGGTATCCTCATAAGTATTACATAATGTTATAAGCCCCATCTTCATCTGAAGAAATAGATCTGAGAGTGAGTGAACAGCAGAGTTTGAACTTGAACCCCAGGTTTTAATTCCAGTTTCAGTGCTCCTTCCTCTCTACTGGATCCCCAAGATTACGACTTGAGCACCCCCCTTGTTCTTATGACTGACAAGCTCATGTAGACCCTGGTAACTGACCAGTGCAGAGATCTAATCAACATTGGATTTGGACAAATAAGGAGTCAGGGAGGAAACCCTCAACATTTATAAAACAAAATAGCAAAAACCAACAATGAAAATCCAGGGATTGGGAAGTGAGTTTGGCTTAAGTAAACCCCAGTTACCAGAAATGCTAGCTTAAGTGAAATAGGACTTTCCAGAAAACAGCAGGTCAGATGGGAGTTACTCATGGTCTGGAAATCTGTCATGGGCAATGCTGGGTGCTCTCTTATAAGAAACATTTTGAAAGGGGTTTGGAAACAGTGTTTGCTAAAGGGATGGAAGTGGTCCAGAAATGGACAAGTAAAGATTATAAGGAAAGTGAGAAAGGAAAAGTGGGGAAACTGGTTTGGGCAGAGGACGAGGAAGGAAACCAGGAAGTAGCTCAAAGAAAGCCAACCCCAGGAAGAGAGAGGATGAGCCAGGAACATCTGCCCACTCCCATGGCCTCATGGTTTCCAGTGGTATGATATAAACCTAATTGCACCCAACCGAGTCAGCTCTGACTGGAAGGGGTAGACCACAGGCTTGACTGCTCCTACCCTACAAAAATCCCTGGAAAGCTAAAACAATCTCTTCTTACTTCACTTCTGGAAAGGAACAACTGCCCTGCTGGGCTGTCAGAGCAGAGCCTCTCCTTTCCTCCAGAAGGTCTCCCCAGGTTCCCTCTGTGCCCTCTCACATTCAGTCCCTTTCTGTTTGGACATGGGGTGGGGAAGATGTTATTCAGTTTTATATTGTGTAGGAAGCAGCATAGTGCTGTACTGGACTTTGTAGATGAGATGAGGAATAAGTTAAAGCCCAGCACCCGTCAGTAAAGGCCAGTTTTCCAGAGTGTAAGACTAGGGTATGTGATATCACTTATATGTGGAGTCTAAAATATGACACAAATGAACCTGTCTATGAAACAGAAACAGACTTAGGGACACAGAGAATAGACTGGTGGTTGCCAAGGGGGAGGAGGGTGGGAGAGGGTTGGATTGGGAGCTTTGGGATTAGCAGATGAAAACTGGTATATATAGAATGGATAAACAACAAGGTTTTACTCTATAGCACAGGGAACTGTATTCAATATCCTGTGATAAACCATAATGGCAAAGAATATAAAAAAGAATGTATATATATGTACAACTGAGTCACTCTGCTGTACAGCAGTCGTTAACACAACATGATAATTCAATTATACTTCAATAAAAAATAAATTTAAAAAATAAATGAATAAAAAAATAAATTTTGCTTCAAATAAAAGAAAAAAGAATAGGCTATGTAAGCAGATATAAACTCCAAGAAGTGGTAATTGACACTACCTAAATTAAAGAGCCCAACTTTGCATCCACTTTCATACACCTAGTACCTGCCTTCTCCTTCAGTAAGGGCCTGGAGATCCAGCCCTCTCCTACCAGCACCCACTGAAAGGAAGGGAAATGTCAGGGAAGAGGGTGGGAAGACACTGTTCTGTACAAAGATTAACATAACACAGACATGACATTCAAATTCCCACCAGGAATTCTCTGAAGGCCCAAGTGACCACCGGCCTGAAATGCCCAGCAGAGCCACCACATAGTAATTAGTCACCTTCAAGAGCTGGTAGAGCACCTTGAGGACAGGTATGGCAGCAGCAGGTGGGAGGGGTGGGAGGCACTGTCTGAGCTGGGGGTGCCTGTGGCTACCCCAGCAGGTCCCCTTAATTACGGCATGCCCTCCAATTTGGGAAGCCCACAATTAGTTCTGAGAAGTGTTCTGGGGTGACGGACCCCACAGCTGGTCTTTTCTTCTGGATTATGTTACTGTATTCAGTTGGACAACAGTGACGGCTCAGGTGTATGAAGTAACCCAGAGAGGACTGTCTCGGGCCAGTGGCTCCAGCTGGGAGCTCTATGAATCCCTACATCAGCCCAGCACAGCTTGTGCTGGAGTAACCAACAGGAATCAGGGAAGAAGGTGTTACTATTTTGATTCCCAAGGCTTGCCCCTCTGGGCTCTTCCATCAAACTTCTATGAACTAATTTTTGTCACAAAGCAATAATTTCCAGGAGGCTGAAAAATGTGCTTTAACACCAGGCCAGTAGGAAGAGCCTTCAAGAAAAAGATTCCAGGGATGAGATTTAGAGAAGGGAATGTTAAGAGCCTAGTTGTACATTTAGTTGTATGTACAACATCACTAACATACAGAGAGAGGCAGAGACAGAGAGAGACAGAGAAAGAGAAATTCAAATGTTTGTGTTCAAATCCTTTGTTCTTCACTCACTAGCTCTGCACCCGTGGATAAGATCCCTATGGTCTCTGAACCAACATCCCCGTCTGTCTAATGGAGATAATACTTTCCTTATCTGGTGGTTGCAAGGAGAAGTGTTTGTTAATTTCCAGGACTAGAGCAGGTGTTCAGGAAATGTTTCCTGAAGCAGAAGTTGGAGCTTGGCAGTATTTTATACTGTATTTTAGCCACTCTCCCAAGAACCTACCAGCCAGATGCATCTGTCAATAAACTGGTGATATCAACTAGGCACTTCCTAGGGGAGAGTTCCTGAATCTCACACTGGGACACACCAGCAACCACCAGGAGGCATGAGGAGAATGAACCCCTCCTGAGAGCCTGCCTTAGGCCACACGGCTGCAGTAAGTACACAACGTCCCTTCACTTCGCGTGTGGGGAGCCAAGCAGAGATGGGACTAAGTCTCTGACATCCAGGACTTCAGGACACTTAGCTCTGTTTCTATCCAAGAAAATGCTGGGTGGCCCAAAGGCAGAAGTAAGGATTTGGATGAGAGAGTCAAGGCTCACTTATATTAGATGTACAAGATCTTCCAGGCAATCTCATTCTCTCTTTACCAAGTCATAAATACCTAACCTCTGCATTTTGTTCCTGATTCCTTACTGCCCCACTGCATTTGGACCCAGAAGTATGACTTCTGAAGCCTGGGGAGATGTGACCAAGTGATACACATAATACATGTGACTTCTGCCCACATTTTCTTGGCAGAACTAGTAACACTGGTTACATCTAACTTCAAGGAAGTGAGTCCATCAGTCAGTGCAGTTCGGGTTAAATGGTGGCAATGAGCAGCCCCCCAAATCTCAATAATTTATAGGAACAGTGATTTATTTCTCATTCACGTGACATTAGTAGCATTGTAAATGCAAATACAGAGGGCTTTAAAACAGAACTTTGTAGGAAGAAATGGTACATCCTGCCTGTACTAGAGATTAAGGGAGTAGGGACAGTTAAACAGAAAAACAGACAATTGATCCTGACCTAGAGTTGGAGAACTTATCATTATGTATATTATATTCAACAATAAATTCACTCAACAAATATTTATTGAGTATCTACTATGGACCAGGAACTGAACCCACTGATGTACAGTGGCAAACAAAAGTGGCCTGGTCTCTACCCTCCCAGAGATTAAATATATTTAGAAAAGAACTGAAATTAAACCAATAAACACACAAATAAATATATACTTACAAATTGGGCTGTTACAATGGAAAACACTGGGCTGTCAGGGACAGAAAAGCAGACAGAAGGCCATACTGAGGAAGTGATGAGAAAACTGAGTGTTGACTGAGTTAGCCAGGCAAAGAGTGGTGGAAAGAATGTTCTAGGCAGAGCACACAGGTTGTAAAAACTCCCTGAGATGGAAAAAGGGATTGGTTACTTGAAGTATGGATGGGAGGAAGGAAATCAGTGTAGTGAGTGTGGAAAAGCAGTTCAAGGGGAGGTTAGTGAGAAGATAGATCATGGAGGGCCTTGAGACCATGGTAAGGGTTTTATTGTGTTTTAACTGAAATAAGCCATTGACAGTTTTCCATCATGGAGGGTGGGTGTAATTTATGTGTAAGTGTTAGACATTATCCTACACCCATTTATAAATCATTTTTACTGCTACAGAGAGAGTGGATTGAAGTGGGGCAAGAGTTGAAACAGTAAAACCAGGTTGGAGGTTAGGCAGGAATCAAACAAAAGATGGTGGTGGCCTGAGGTAGCCCTCTGGAGATGGATATGGACATATCCGTAATGATTACAAGACTGTTGATTTAGATGTAGAATCAATAGCAGTTTGTGATGAATTAGAATGTGTGTTGGGAGAAGAGGAGCAGTGAATGAGGAAAGGTAGCAGGAAAGATAGAGCTGGTTTTGCCTGAATGAAATTTACCCGGATGAAGAATGATGAAGGGCCAGGAATAGGGGAATGAAAAGTTTCTTTGGTACGTGTTAATTTTGAGATTCCTGTGAGCCATTTCATTTAATACTAGAAATATCAAATAAGTCATTAAATATAAGAGTCTGAGGCCCAGAAGAAAAGTCTGGGATACAGATACTCATTTAAGGGTCATAGTATACAAAGTAATGTCAAAAGTTATGGGAATGGATGGGATGAGGATTTAAAGGGAGAAGAGAAGAGGTCCATGGACTGCTCCCTGAAGAGCTCAAAGTATTAGAGTTCAGATGAGGGGAGGAAGAACAGGGGTGCTGGCAAAGAAGTCTGAGAAGACCAGGGAGTTAGGAGAAAACCAGGGTAGTATTGTGCCATGGAAGCCAAGAGAGGAAGCATATATTTCAAGAAAGAAGAAGTGGCCAACAGCTTAGAATGCCACGAAAAGGTCCAGTAAAACAAGGACAGAGAAATCACCGTTGGCTTTGGCACCATGTAATGACCTAGGAAAATGGGTTTCTATAGACTGGAGGATGCAGAAGCTGAAAATGAATACACTGAAGGATTAATAAGAGGTGAGGACATGACACAGACAGCTCTTGAATGAAGTGTAGTTAAGTAAGGAAGCAGAAAATTGGGGCAGTACTTGGAGGAGATGAGGATAACAAGGATAGTAGTATACGAATGTTGAATATTTATTGGGTGGATCCAATGGAGAGTGAAGGGTTAAAGAGAGGTGGAGGCAGAATCCCTAATAAAGGAACGAAGAGCCTCATAAGGCAAAAAAAAAGGGGTGGGATCCAGAGCACAAATGGGGAACCTAGCTTTGCAGAGGAAGGGAAGGGACACTTCTTCCCAGACACAGAACAGGAAGAAAACTGGGTGGTAATGCCACCAGGTGTTTGGGTTTAGTAGAAGGGAGAAACAAGTAGAGCTTCTGTATTATCCTCTACTTTGGGGTTCTTAAAAAGTTAATACATGGGAGAGAGTGGCCAAGATGGCAGAGTAGGAAGATCCTGAGCTCATCTCCTAACAAAGTCACACCAAAATCACAACTATTTACAGAACAACTATGAATATAAATGACCTGAAGACTAGCACAAAAGATCTTCTATAACTTAAGATATAAAGAAGGAACCACAACAAAAAATGGGTAGGAGTTGCGGGGAGATGCAGTATTGTCAAGACCCACACCCCCTGGTGTGTGACCCACAAATGGGAGGATAATCACAGTTTCAGAGATTCTCCCCAAGGAGTGAGGAGTCAGAGCCCCACACTGGACTCCCCAGCCCAGGGCTCCTGCCCTGGGAATATAAGCCCCCCAAATATTTGGCTTTAAAGGCCAGAGGGGCTTGCTTTGCAGAAAACCAGAGGGCTATAGGAAACAGAGACTCTACTCTTAAAGGATGCACACAAAATCTCACACACGCTGAGACCCAGAGCAGAAGTAGTAATTTGAAAGGAGCCTGGGTCAGACCCACTTGCTGATCTCGAAGAGCCTCCCAGAGAGGAGAGGCAGGAGGCAACTGGGACTCACCCTGGGTACATAGACTCTGGAGGCAGCCATTTTGGGGAGTTCATCTTACCAGGAGGACACTATTGCTGGTAAGCACCATTTTGGAATCTTCTCTCTAGTTTATTAGCCTTGGGACCCAGACCCATCCACCAGCCAGTCAGCACCAGTCCTGGGACACCCCAGGATGAGCTACTGGCTGCCAGGGGACACAGCCCTACCCACCAGGAGCCTGGCCACCATGGACCCCCATTAGCTACCCAACCACCCCAGGACATGGCCCCACCCATCAGAGGGACCAGAACCCAGCTCCACCCACCACTGGGCCAGCACTAGCCCTGGGACCCTCAGGGCTGAGCTATCCACTGTTGGGACACAGACCCACCCAAGAGCAGGCCAAAACCAGCTCTAGGACCTCCAGGACCCTGCAGCCAGAAACCCCAGGACCCAGCTCTACCCACAAGTGGGCCAGTGATAGTTCCTGGACCCCCTGGGCCCTGACCCCACCAACCCATCAGCAGGCAGACACCAACTCCAGAACATTCTAGGCCTTTCAGCCAGCTGCCTGAGGATCATGCCTCAACCACCAGTGGGCCAGCCCTAGCCCCAGGACTTGGCTCTGCCACCCAGTGGGTGGGCATGAGCCCTGGAAACCCCAGTATTGCAAGCAGCTACCTAAACACCTGGATCCTCCTGCTAGTGGGCCAGCACCAAGATGGGACTCCTCAGGCCTTGTAACCAGCTATGCCAGGAACTGGTCCTGGCTACCAGTAGCTGGCAGCCTCTGAATTAGGCAGGGCCTAGCAACCAACTGGGCTGGGGGCCAACCATGCCTTCCAGTGTATCCACAGCAGTCAACCCGTTATAATAAAAGGCCCACACAACCCACACAGAGCACAGCCCTAGAGCATATAACTTTGATGACCACAGAGGAGTGTGTTGCAGGTCCCCATAGGGCATCTCCTACATAAGGCCACTTCTCTAAGATCAGGAAACATAAGTGACCCACCTAATATATAGAAATAAAAACACATAGTTAGACAAAATGAGGCAACAGAGGAATATGTTCCAAATGAAGGAACAAGATAAAGCCCCAGAAGGAGAACCAAGTGAAGTGGAAATAAGCAATCTACCAATAAAGTAATGATTATAAAGATAATGATTATAAAGGTAATGATTATAAAGATTCTCAACTCGGGAGTTGAATGGATGAGCACAGTAAGAAGTTAGAAGTTTCTAACAGAATTAGAAAATATAAAGAGTAACCAAACAGAGCTGAAGAATACCATAACTAAAATTAAAAATACATTAAAGAAGTCAAGAGTAGATTAGATGATACAAAGGAGCAGATCAGTAAATTGGAAGTCAGAGTAGTGGAAATTACTCAAGCTGAACAGCAAAAAAAAAAAATTTTTAAAGGAGGACAGTTTACGGTACCTCTGGTACACTATCAAGCATACTAACATTTGCATCATAGGAGTCCCAGAAAGAGAAGAGAGAGAGAAAGGGACAGTGAACATATTTGAAGACATAATAGCTGAAAACTTCTGTAACCTGAGAAAAGAAAAAGGCAACAGGTCTAGGAGGCACAGAGAGTCCAAAACAAGATCAAACCAAACAGGATCACCCCAAGACACACTGTAGTTAAAATGGCAGAGACAAAAGATAAAGAGAGAATACTAAAGGCAGAAAGGGAAAAGTAACTAATTACATACAAGGGAACTCCCATAAGACTATCGGCTTAAGTTTCATCAGAAACTCTACAGGCCAGAAAAGAGTGGCACAATATATTTAAAGTGAAGAAAGGAAAAAACCTACAACCAAGAATACTCTACCCAGCAAGGCCATCATTCAGATTTGAAGAAGAGACCAAGAGTTTTACAGACAAGCAAAAGCTAAAAGAGTTCAGCAACAAGAAACCAGCTTTACAAGACATGTTAAAGGGACTTCTCTAAGCAGAAAAGAAACGCCACACTAGAAATACAAAAATTACAAAAGGAAAGTCTCACTGGTAAGGCGAACATAGAGTAAAGGTAGTAGATCAACCATTTATAAAGCTGGTAGGAAGGATAAAAGACAAAAGTAGCACAATCATCTATATCTACAATAAGTAGTTAAGGGATACACAAAACAAAAAGATGTAAAATATGATGTCAAAAACATTAAACGTTGGGGGGTGGTAAAAATTCAAGGCTGTTAAAATGCATTTGAACTTGAAGTCATCAACTTAAAATAATCATATATACACATATATATAAGTATATATATATATAAATGGGAAGAGAGAGAGACTGCTATATATAAACCTTATAGTAACCACAAGCCAAAAATCTACAATAGATACACACACACACACACACACACACAAAAAGAAAGGAATCCAAACATAATACTAAAGATAGTCATTAAATCACAAGGGAAGAGAGAAAAAGAAGAAAAAACGAACAAGAAAGAACTACAAAACAACCTCAAAACAATTACAAGATGGCAATATTTCATACCTATCAATAATTACTTTAAATATAGGTGGACTAAATGTTCCAATCGAAGATGTAGAGTGGCCAAAAGGATACAAAAACAAGACCCATGTACATGCTGCCTATAAGAGACTCACTTCAGATCTGGACACACAGAGACTGAAAGTGAGGAGATGGGAAAAGGTATTTCATGCAAATGGAAATGAAATGAAAGCTGAGGTAGCAATATTTGTATCAGATGAACTAGACTTTAAAACAAAGACTGTGACAAAATACAAAGAAGCTTTTAGTTGTCTGAGAATAAAGAGTTTTAATTATTCATCTCCATTATTTATGTTATTTCTCTTTTCAAATTTTTGCCTATTACACTGGTTATTATCTCCAGACCAGTGTTGTGTAGAAGTGGTGAGAGTAGACATCCTTGCCTTTTTCCTGATCTTAGGGAGAGTAATTTTTTTTAATCTGTCTTATTTCTCCCACTAAACAGTGAGACCCTCCAGAGTAGGAATCATGACTTATTCATGATTGTGCTCTCTGCTATGCCTGACATAGAAAAGTGTCTGTCATCTAAGAAGAATTTAGTAAATATTTATTAATGTATTTAAAAAACGACAGATAGCAGAAATGCACTGGGACCTGTTCTGCTGTGAATCCTTGCCACATTTGGTGCTAATCTCTTAAAATGAAATGGCAGCTCATATAAATAGGAAACCACTGACGAAAGAATTTTTTTAAAGAGTTAATGGTTTCAGATTCTGAGTTTTATGCAAATATCATGTTAGACGGTCTAGGCATGGCCATGAGACATTGACCATTCTGACCAGGATGCTAAGAAAGACACACTGCATTACACTGACTCTAAAATTCTAAGCACACTAAGAACTGCCAAAAGTAAACACAGCATTCAGGTTTGCCTACTGTGGGCCTCAAATATGCAGAACTATAAAGTTAGATAAAAAGAATAAAAAACTGGAAAATTAGGATTTGTGGGAAAATAGATTCATCCATCTGATATTCATCCACAAAGTACCACTGCTTTCAAACAGAGTGTTATTAAAACTTTATCATCAGGTTCAGCAGCAACTGCTGATTCAGAGCGTTTTGAAAAATAATGAGTTATAGTAAATGCTATCAATTACTGAGAACTTATGCCAAGCATCGTGCTAAGACTTTCAAATACCTTATGTCATGTTACCCACCTACACTTGGAGGGGCGCACTGCATCCCATTTTATATATAGATTGAGATTAAACTACTGTCCCAATACGTGCGGTTCCTAAGTGCTACAGACGAGACCCAAAGAAGACCTAAGTCCCAAGTATGTGAACTATACCTCCAAATTTCATACCGTGGAGAGGGCGTGTCCTGGCCACCTTCTCCGCCCTCCCCCAGGTCCTGGACTCTGACTCAAGATCAGGGACCACATCTGTGTGTCATGCCTCTAACCCAAAATCTAGAATAGTGCCCTCACACTAAACAGGCGCTCAGGCAAAATTTTATTTGTGAAATGATACACCTTATCAGTTAACCCTCACCACAACCCTAACATTTGTCTGTTTCACCTCCCAATAATTGCACATGTTTTATTGAAATAGTTCACTCTGATGCTGAATTCTCCTATTCTTCTTGGTAATTCTAGGTCATTTTATCAATTTTTACTTTGTTTTTGAAACTATGTTGAAGCATCTTTCTAGTGTTAAAGGTTTCAAAATATTATGTAGAAACTACATTGCTCCTAAAGATGTTTTCTGTCTTAAAGTCCATTTTATCTGAAATTAATCTCTTTTCACCAGCTTTCTTTTGTTTAGGATTTATGTGTTTCATCTTTTTCTATTCTTTTTACTTTTAACCTTCCCATGTCTGTAAGGTTTCGGTACCTCTTTTGTAAAAGCACATGGCTGAATTCTGTATTACTGTTCTCAAAATCCTTCTAAGCCTATTTCAACTAACATAGTTAAGTCATTTACATTTTGTTGATTAAATGTTTGGGCTTCTTCCTACCATTTTACTTTGTGTTATCTTTTGTAGAATTTTTTTCTCTTTTCTTTTTTAAAAATATTGAATTTGTGGCATATTTATTTTCTTTCTTTTTATTTATTTATTTTTGGCTGTGTTGGCTCTTCATTGCTGTGCGCGGGCTTTCTCTAATTGTGGCGAGAGGGGGCTATTCTTAGTTGTGGTACGCTGGCTTCTCATTGTGGTGGCTTCTCTTGTTGCGGAGCATGGGCTCTAGACATGTGGGCTTCAGTAGTTGCATCACACGAGCTCAATAGTTGTGGCTCACAGGCTCTAGAGCAAAGGCTTAGTAGTTGTGGTGCATGGGCTTAGTTGCTCTGTGGCATGTGGGATCTTCCCAGACCAGGGCTCGAACCCGTGTCCCCTGCATTGGCAGGCGGATTCTTAACCACTATGCCACCAGGGAAGCCCTGTGACATATTTATTTTCTTATTCAATTTCTTTCTCTTTTCTGGTTTGGAAGATTTACACTCCATTTCAGTTCTTATAATGGCTGTCCTTGAACGTTGCCATTTATAGGTGTTATTTATTTATTTATTTATTTTTCTAATCTTCTCTTAGTGCTGATGCATGGGTTTGGGTTTTTGACTTTTTGTACTCTGCCCTGTTACTTAGTAGGCAAAGTTTTTATTTTTTTTTAGTATTTATTTATTTGGCTGCATTGGGTCTTAATTGCAGCACACAGGATCTTCGTTGTGGCATGTGGAATCTTTAGTTGCGGCATGTGGGATCTAGTTTCCTGCCCAGGTAATGAACCTGGGCCCCCTGCACAGGGATTGCAGAGTCTTACCCACTGGACCACCATGCAAATCTTTTAAAGGTTTCAAATTTATGTAGTGGTATCAGTTTCAGTTGCTCAAGGGCCCAGACCAATGTTTTGGTGTTAGAAGAAAAATCTCCAAGCAAGGCTTCCAGGACCACTAATCTCCCTGGAAAGGTGCTCATCAGCTTCCAAAGTTCACTGCTTTTTTCCAGTTACCCCTTCATTTCAAGCATCTGAGGATTTCCCATTTCTCCTGTGACCACAGTCACGTGATATTTTTTTAATTTTTAAATTTTATTTTATTTATATTTTTATACAGCAGGTTCTTATTAGTAATCAATTTTATACACATCAGTGTATACATGTCAACCTGAATTGCTCAATTCATCACACCACCATCCCCACCGCCCCGCAGCTTTATCCCCTTGGTGTCCATACGTTTGCTCTCTACACCTGTGTCTCAACTTCTGCCCTGCAAACTGGTTCATCTGTACCATTATTCTATATTCCACATACATGTGTTAATATACGATATTTGTTTTTCTCTTTCTGACTTACTTCACTCTGTATGAAAGTCTCTAGATCCATCCACGTCTCAATAAATGGCCCAGTTTCATTCCTTTTTATGGCTGAGTAATATTCCATTGTATATATGTACCACATCTTCTTTATCCATTTCTCTGTCAATGGGCATTTAGGTTGCTTCCATGACCTGGCTATTGTAATGAGTGCTGCAATGAATATTGGGGTGCATGTGTCTTTTTTTTTTTTTTTTTGCGGTACGCAGGCCTCTCACTGTTGTGGCCTCTCCTGTTGTGGAGCACAGGCTCCAGACATGCAGGCCCAGCGGCCATGGCTCACGGGCCTAGCCACTCCGCGGCATGTGGGATCTTCCCGGACCAGAGCACGAACCCATGTCCCCTGCATCGGCAGGCAGACTCCCAACCACTGCGCCAACAGGGAAGCCCACATGTGTCTTTCTGAATTATTGTTTTCTCTGGGTATATGCCCACTAGTGGGATTGCTGGGTCATATGGTAATTCTATTTTTAGTTTTTTAAGGAAACTCCATACTGTTCTCCATAGTGGCTGTATCAATTTACATTCCCACGAACAGTGCAAGAGGGTCCCCTTTTCTCCACACCATCTCCAGCATTTGTTGTTTGTAGATTTTCTGATGATGCCCTTCTAACTGGTGTGAGGTGATACCTCATAGTTTTGATTTGCATTTCTCTAATAATTAGTGATGGTGAAAAGCTTTTCATGTGCTTCGTCGCCTTCTGTATGTTTTCTTTGGAGAAATATCTATTAGGTCTTCTGCTCATTTTTGAATTGGGCTGTTTGTTTCTTTAATATTGAGCTGCGTGAGCTGCTTATATATTTTGGAGAATAATCTTTTGTCCGTTGATTCGTTTGCAAATATTTTCTCCCATTCTGAGGGTTGTCTTTTGGTCTTGTTTATGGTTTCCTTTGCTGTGCAAAAGCTTTTGAGTTTCATTAGGTCCCATCTGTTTATTTATATTTTTATTTCCATTACTCTAGGAGGTGGATCAAAAAAGATCTTGCTGTGATTTATGTCAAAGAGTGCTCTTCCTATGTTCTCCTCTAAGAATTTTATAGTGTCCAGTCTTACATTTAGGTCTCTAATCCATTTTGAGTTTATTTTTGTGTATGATGTTAGGGAGTGTTCTAATTTCATTCTTTTACATGTAGCTGTCCAGTTTTCCCTGCACCACTTATTGAAGAGACTGTCTTTTGTCCATTGTATATCCTTGCCTCCTTTGTCATAGATTAGTTGACCATAGGTGTGTGGGTTTATCTCTGGGCTTTCCATCTTGTTCCATTGATCTATGTTTCTGTTTTTGTGTGAGTACCATATTGTCTTGATTACTGTAGCTTCGTAGTGTAGTCTGAAGTCAGGGAGTCTGATTACTCCAGCTCCGTTTTTTTCCCTCAAGACTGCTTTGGCTATTCGGGGTCTTTTGTGTCTCCATACAAATTTTAAGATTTTTTGTTCTAGTTCCATAGAAAATGCCATTGGCAATTTGATAGGGATTGCACTGAATCTGTAGATTCCTTTGGATAGTATAGTCATTTTCACAATATTGATTCTTCCAATCCAAGAACATGGTATATCTCTCCATCTGTTGGTATTATCTTTAATTGCTTTCATCACTGTCTTAAAGTTTTCTGCATACAGGTCTTTTGTCTCCCTAGGTAGGTTTATTCCTAGGTATTTTATGCTTTTTGTTGCAGTAGTAAATGGGAGTGTTTCCTTAATTTCTCTTTCAGATATTTCATCATTAGTGTATAGGAATGGAAGAGATTTCTGTGCATTAATTTTGTATCCTGCAACTTTACCAAATTCATTGATTAGCTCTAGTAGTTTTCTGGTGGCATTCTTAGGTTTCTCTATGTATACTATCATGTCACCTGCAAACAGTGACAGTTTTACTTCTTCTTTTCAAATTCGTATTCCTTTTCTTTTTCTTCTCTGACTGCCATGGCTAGGACTTCCAAAACTATGTTGAATAATAGTGGTGAAAGTGGACATCCTTGTCTTTTTCCTGATCTTAGTGGAAATGCTTTCAGTTTTTCACCACTGAGAATGATGTTTGCTGTGGGTTTGTCATATATGGCCTTTATTATGTTGAGGTATGTTCCCTCTATGCCCACTTTCTGGAGAGTTTTTATCATAATTCGGTGTTGAATATTGTTAAAAGCTTTTTCTACATCTATTGAGATAATCATATGCTTTTATTCTTCAATTTCTCAATATGGTGTATCACATTGATTAATTTGTGTATATTGAAGAATGCTTGCATGCTTGGGATAAATCCCACTTGATCATGATGTATGATCCTTTTTAATGTGTTGTTGGATTCTGTTTGCTAGTATTTTTTTGAGGATTTTTGCATCTATATTCATCAGTGATATTGGTCTGTAATTTTCTTTTTTCGTAGTATCCTTGTCTGGTTTTGGTATCAGGGTGATGGTGGCCTCACAGAATGAGTCTGGGAGTGTTCCTTCCTCTGCAGTTTTTTGGAAGAGTTTGAGAAGGATGGGTGTTAGCTCTTCTGTACATGGTTGATAGAATTCACCTGTGAAGCCATATAATCCTGGATTTTCATTTGTTGGAAGATTTTTAATCACAGTTTCAATTTCATTACTTGTGATTGGTCTGTTCATATTTTCTATTTCTTCCTGGTTCAGTCTTGGAAGGTTAAACCATTCTAAGAATTTGTCCATTTCTTCCAGGTTGTCCATTTTATTGGCATGCAGTTGCTTGTAGTAGTTTCTTAGGATGCTTTGTATTTCTGTGGTGTCTGTTGTAACTTCTCCTTTTTCATTTCTAATTTTATTGATTTGAGTCCTCTCCTTCTTTTTCCTAATGAGTCTGGCTAATGGTTTATCAATTTTGTTTATCTTCTCAAAGAACCACCTTTTAGTTCTATTGATCTTTGCTATTCTTTTCTTTGTTCCTATTTCATTTATTTCTGCTCTGATCTTTATGAGTTCTTTCCTTCTGCTAACTTTGGATGTTGTTTGTTCTTCTTTCTCTAGTTCCTTTGGTGTAAGGTTAGATCGTTTATTTGAGATTTTTCTTGTTTCCTGAGGTAGGCTTGTATAGCTATAAACTTCCCTCTTAGAACTGCTTTTGCTGCATCCCATAGGTTTTGGATTGTCGTGTATTCATTGTCATTTGTCTCTAGGTATTTTTTGATTTCCTCTTTGATTTCTGTAGTGATCTCTTGATTATTTAGTAACGTATTGTTTAGCCTCCATGTGTTTGTGTTTTTTACGTTTTTTCCCCTGTAATTCATTTCTAAACTCATAGCATTGTGGTCAGAGAAGATACTTGATATGATTTCACTTTTCTTAAATTTACTGAGGCTTGATTTGTGAAACAAGTTGTGATCTATCCTGGAGAATGTTCCATGCGCACTTGAGAAGAAAGTGTAATCTGCTGTTTGGGGATGGAATGTCCTATAAATATCAATTAAATCTATCTGGTCTATTGTGTCATTTAAAGCTTCTGTTTCCTTATTTATTTTCATTTTGGATCATCTGTCCATTGGTGTAAGTGCAGTGTTACAGTCCCCCATTATTATTGTGTTACTGTCGATTTCCTCTTTTACAGCTGTTAGCAGTTGCCTTATGTATTGAGGTGCTCCTATGTTGGGTGCATCTATATTTATAATTGTTATATCTTCTCCTTGGATTGATCCCTTGATCATTATGTAGTGTACTTCCTTGCCTCATGTAACATTCTTTCTTTTAAAGTATATTTTATCTGATATGAGTATTGCTACTCCAGCTTTCTTTTGATTTGCATTTGCGTGGAATATCTTTTTCCATTCCCTCACTTTCAGTCTGTATGTGTCCCTAGGTCTGAAGTGGGTCTCTTGTAGACAGCATATATATGGGTTTTGTTTTTGTATCCATTCAGCAAGCCTGTGTCTTTTGGTTGGAGCATTATTCCACTCACCTTTAAGGTAATTATCAATATGTATGTTCCTATGACCATTTTCTTAATTGATTTGGGTTTGGTTTTGTAGGTCCTTTTCTTCCCTTGTGTTTCCCACTTAGAGAAGTTCCTTTAGCATTTGTTGTAGAGCTGGTTTGGTGGTGCTGAATTCTCTTCACTTTTGCTTTTCTGTAAAGTTTTGATTTCTCCATCGAATCTGAATGAGATCTTTCCGGGTAGTGTAGTCGTGTTTTTAGGTCCTTCCCTTTCATCACTTTACGTATATCATGCCACTGCCTTCTAGCTTGTAGAGTTTCTGCTGAGAAATCAGCTGTTAACCTTATGGGAGTTCCCTTGTATGTTATTTGTCATTTTTCCCTTGCTCCTTTCAATAATTTTTCTTTGTCTTTAATTTTTGCCAATTTGATTACTATGTGTCTCAGCGTGTTTCTCTTGGGTTTATCCTGTATGTTACTCGCTGTGCTTCCTGTACTTGGGTGGCTATTTCCTCTCCCATGTTAGGGAAGTTTTCGACTATAATCTCTTCAAATATTTTCTCGGGTCCTTTCTCTATTCTCCTCTGGGACCCCTATAATGTGAATGTTTTTGCGTTTAATGTTGTCCCAGAGGTCTCTTAGGCTGTCTTCATTTCTTTTCATTCATTTCATTCTTTTCATTCTTTTTTCTTTATTCTGTTCCGCAGGAATGAAGTCCACCATTCTGTCTTCCAGGTCTCTTACCCGTTCTTCTGCCTCAGTTATTCTGCTATTGATTCCTTCTAGTGTAGTTTTCATTTCAGTTATTGTATTGTTCATCTCTGTTTGTTTGTTCTTTAATTCTTCTAGGTCTTTGTTAAACATTTCTTGCATCTTCTCGATCTTTGCCTCCATTCTTTTTCCGAGGTCCTGGATCATCTTCACTATCATTATTCTGCATTCTTTTTCTGGAAGGTTGCCTATCCCCATTTCATTTAGTTGTTTTTCTGGGATTTTATCTTGTTCCTTCATCTGGTACATAGCCCTCTGTCTTTTCATCTTTTCTATCTTTCTGTGAATGTCTGTAGGTGTTTCTAAAACTTTGCTTTGTTTCACTTTAAATGTTCTATTCTTTTCTAAAATAGCTGTAGTTTCATACCTTCCAACTTTTGTAAGAACAATTGGTCAAAAACATGGCAATAAATGTGTCAGAACAACAGAACTGTTAAGAAAAGCGTTTGGTAGGTATGAAATATAAAATATATTGTATGCAAATTGCAAATGCTTATAAAACAGGATGTATCTAGACCTCAAATCTTCATGAGGTAAAGACAGAAATGTTGACTTGCAAGGAAAGGGAAAATGACTCCCTTTTATCTGGAAAAAAAGGCATTTTTTTAAACAGGAAGGAACTTTTGCAATCTAATCCAAGCTCTTTATTTTAAAGATGGGTAATATGAAATCCAGAATGTGGAAATAATCTGCCCAAAATGTTGATTTGTGGGCATGAGATACACTGTGAAATAATGTTCCTGGATGGAGATGTAGGTCAAAATCCAAGCATAAAATAGTAACTGCAAAAGCAAGATCATGTCTTTCATTAGGTTCTCCATCCATACAGGCTTAATGACCACTTACATCAATCAGGGCAAAGGGAAACCCTTGGTATATTAAAAAAAAAAAAATGTTGGTTGTGGGACAGTTACGGTCAACTGACTGATTTTTATTATATTTGCAAATCACATGCCTGAAATCCAGGTAGCTACCATCAGAGCGACAGAGGTTGCCTCCATTATTGGCAAAATCCAAAAATCCTACTAGTTTTCCAGTAGGTGGGTCAGAGGACATATCCACTGAGAGCTTTTTATTTATGGTCTCTTTACTGAACTAACAAAACATAACAAATTAATCTCTAACTGCTAATCACAAAGTCCACCAGATGTATTTATAAAGAACTCAGTTTCCAAAGAAAACAATCCATTACTTTCCAGACACATCCCCTCTACAGGTTGGAGGAAGATTTAAATTGTGCTTTCCAAAACTCAACTTATTTTGGGATTGGTTCAAGATGGAAGAGTAGAAGGACGTGCTCTCACTCCCCCTTTTCAGAGCACCAGAATCACAACTAACTGCTAATCATCGACAGGAAGAATCCTGTCGATGATTAGCAGGAAGAATCACAACTAACTAATCATCGACAGGAAGACACTGGAACTCAAAAAAAAAGACACCCCACATCCAAAGACAAAGAAGCCCCAATGAGAGGGTAGGAGGGGTGCAAACAAAATAAAATCAGGGGCTTCCCTGGTGGCGTAGTGGTTGAGAGTCCGCCTGCCGATGCAGGGGACACAGGTTCGTGCCCCGGTCCAGGAAGATCCCACATGCCACAGAGCAGCTGGGCCTGTGGGCCATGGCCGCTGAGCCTGTGCGTCTGGAGCCTGTGCTCTGCAACAGGACAGGCCACAACAGTGAGAGGCCCGCGTAATGCAAAATACATAAGTAAATAAATAAAAATAAAATAAAATAAAATCCCATAATGGCTGGGTGGGTGACTCACAAACTGGAGAACACTTATACCACAGAAGTCCACTCACTAGAGTGAAGGTACTGAGCCCCACGTCTGGCTTCCCAACCTGGGGGTCCAGCAACAGGAGGAGGAAATCCTAGAGAATCAGACTTTGAAGGCTAGAGTGGTTTGATTGCAGAACTTCAACAGGACTGGGGGAAACAGAGACTCCATTCCTGGAGGGCACACACAAAGTAGTGTGTGCATCGGGACCCAGGGAAAGGAGCAGTGATCCCATAGGAGACTGAACCTGACCTACATGCTAGTGTTGGAGGGTCTCCTGCAGAGATCTGGGGTGGCTGTGGCTCACAGTGAGGACAAGGACACTGGCAACAGAAGTTCTGGGAAGTACTCCTTGGTGTGAGCCCTCCCAGACTTGCCATTAGCCCCAACAAAGAGCCCAGGTAGGCTCCAGAGTTGGGTCGCTCAGGCCAAACAACCAGCAGGGAGGGAACCCAGCCCCACCCATGAGCAGACAAGCAGATTAAAGTGTTACTGACCTCTGCTCACCAGAGCAACACCCAGCTCTACCCACCACCAGTCCCTCCCATCACGAAGCATACACAAGCCTCTTTCATAGCCTCATCCACCAGAGGGTAGAGAACAGAAGCAAGAAGAACTACAGTCCTGCAGCCTGTGGAACAAAAACAACATTCACAGAAATATAGACAAGATGAAAAGGCAGAGCGCTATGTACCAGATGAAGGAACAAGATAAAACCACAGGAAAACAACTAAATGAAGTGGGGATAGGCAATGTTCCAGAAAAAGAATTCAGAATAATGATAGTGAAGATGATCCAGGACCTCAGAGAAAGAATGGAAGCAAAGATCGAGAAGATGCAAGAAATGTTTAACAAAGACCTAGAAGAATTAAAGAACAAACAATCAGAGATGAACAATACAATAACTGAAATGAAAACTACACTAGAAAGAATCAATAGCAGAATAACTGAGGCAAAAGAACGGGTAAGAGACCTGGAAGACAGAATGGTGGAATTCACTGCTGCGGAACAGAATAAAGAAAAAAGAATGAAAAGAAATGAAGACAGCCTAAGAAACCTCTGGGACAACATTCAATGCAACCATATTAGCATTATAGGAGATCCAGAAGAAGAAGAGAGAGTGAAAGGACCTGAGAAAATATTTGAAGAGATTATAGTGGAAAACTTCCCTAACATGGGAAAGGAAATAGCCACCCAAGCCCAGGAAGCGCAGAGAGTCCCATACTGGATAAACACAAGGAGAAACACTCAGAGATACATACTACACAATACATACACAATTTGAGACACGTACTTCTCAAATTGGCAAAAATTAAAGACAAAGAAAAATTATTGAAAGCAGCAAGGGAAAAATGACAAATAACATACAAGAAAACTCCCATAAGGTTAACAGCTGATTTCTCAGCAGAAACTCTACAAGCCAGATGGGAGTGGCATGATATATTTAAAGTGATGAAAGGTAAGAACCTACAGCCAAGATTACTTTAGCCGGCAAGAATCTCATTCAGATTTGATGGTGAAATCAAAAGCTTTATAGACAAGCAAAAGCAAAGAGGATTCAGCACCACCAAACCAGCTCTACAACAAATACTAAAGGAACTTCTCTAAGTGGGAAACACAAGAGAAGAAAAGGATGTACAAAAACAAACCCAAAGCAATTAAGAAAATGGTAATAGGAACATACATATCGATATTACCTTAAACGTGAATGGATTAAATGCTACGACCAAAAAGCACAGGCTCACTGAATGGATACAAAAACAAGACCCATATATATGCTGTCAACAAGAGACCCACTTCAGACCTAGGGACACATACAGACTGAAAGTGAGGGGATGGAAAAAGATATTACATGCAAATGCAAATCAAAAGAAAGCTAGAATAGCAATACTCATTTCAGATAAAATAGACTTTAAAATAAAAAATGTTACAAGAGACAAGGAAGGACACTACATAATGATCAAGGGATCAATCCAAGGAGAAGATATAACAATCATAAATACATATGAACCCAACATAGGAGCACCTCAATACATAAGGCAACTGCTAACAGTTATAAAAGAGGAAATCAACAGTAACACAATAATAGTGGAGGACATTAACAACTCACTACACCAATGGACAGATGATCCAAACAAAAAATTAATAAGGAAACAGAAGCTTTAAATGACAAAATAGACCAGACAGATTTAATTGATATTTATAGGACATTACATCCCAAAACAGCAGATTACACTTTCTTCTCAAGTGCGTATGGAACATTCTCCAGGACAGATCACATCTTGGGTCACAAATCAAGCCTCAGTAAATTTAAGAAAAGTGAAATCATATCAAGTATCGTTTCTGACCACAATGCTATGAGATTAGAAATGAATTACAGGGGGAAAAATGTAAAAAACACAAACACATGGAGGCTAAACAATACGTTCTAAATAACCAAGAGATCACTGAAGAAGTCATAGAGGAAATAAAAACATACCTAGAGACAAATGACAATGAAAACATGATGATCCAAACCTATGGGATGCACCAAAAGCACTTCTAAGAGGGAAGTTTATAGCAATGCAAGCCTACCTCAAGCAACAAAAAAATCTCAAATAAACAATCTAACCTTACACTTAAAGGAACTAGAGAATGAAGAACAAATGAAATCCAAAGTTAGCAGAAGGAAAGAAACCATAAGATCAGAGCAGAAATAAATGAAATAGAAACAATGAAAACAATAGCAAAGATAAATAAAACTAAAAGCTGGTTCTTTGACAAGATAAACAAAATTGATAAACCATTAGCCAGCCTCATCAAAAAAAAAGAGAGGACTCAAATCAATAAAATTAGAAATCAAAAAGGAGAAGTTATGACACCGCAGAAATACAAAGCATCCTAAGTGACTACTACAAGCAACTCTATGCCAATAAAATGGACAACCTGGAAGATATGGAATATTCTTAGAAATGTGTAACCTTCCAACACTGAACCAGAAAGAAATAGAAAATATGAACAGACCAATCACAAGTAATGAAATTGGAACTGTGATTAAAAATCTTCCAACAGGGCTTCCCTGGTGGTGCAGTGGTTGAGAGCCCGCCTGCCAATTCAGGGGACATGCGTTCGTGCCCTGGTCTGGGAGGATCCCACATGCCACGGAGCGGCTGGGCATGTGAGCCATGGCTGCTGAGCCTGCGCATCCAGAGCCTGTGCTCCGCAACGGGAGAGGCCACAACAGTGAGAGGCCCACGTACCAAAAAAAAAAAAAAAAAAAATCTTCCAACAAACAAAAGTCCAGGATCAGATGGCTTCACAGGTGAATTCTATTGAACATTTAGAGAAGAGTTAACACCCATCCTTCTCAAACTCTTCCAAAAGATTGCAGAGGAAGGAACACTACCAAACTCATTCTATGACATCTCCATCACCCTGATACCAAAACCAGACAAAGATGTCACAAAATAAGAAAACTACAGACCAATACCACTGATAAACATAGATGTAAAAATCCTCAACAAAATACTAACAAACAGAATCCAACAGCACATTAAAAGGCTCATACACCATGATCAAGTGAGGTTTATCCCAGGAATGTAAGGATTCTTCATTACACACAAATCAATCAGTGTGATACACCATATTAACAACCTGATACACCATATTAACAATCTGAAACCGTATGATAATCTCAATAGATGCAGAAAAAGCTTTTCACAAAATGTAACACCCATTTATGATAAAACTCTCCAGAAAGTGGGTATAGAGGGAACCTACCTCAACATAATAAAGACCATATATGACAAACCCACAGGCAACATTTTTCTCAATGGTGAAAAACTGAATGCATTTCCTCCAAGTTCAGGAATAAGACAACGATGCCCACTCTCACCATTATTATTCAACATAGTTTTGGAAGTTTTAGCCACAGCAATCAGAGAAGAAAAAGAAATGAAAGGAATCCAATTTGGAAAAAAAAGAAGTAAAGTTGTCACTGTTTGAATAAGACATGATATTATGCATAGAGAATCCTAAAGATGCTACCAGAAAAATACTAGAGCTAATCAATGAATTTGGTAGAGTAGCAGGATACAGAATTAATGTACAGAAATCTCTTGCATTCCTATACACTAATGATGAAAAATCTGAAAGTGAAATTAAGGAAACACTCCCATTTACCATTACAACAAAAGGAATAAAATACCTGTGAATAAACCTACCTAGGGAGATAAAAGACCTATATGCAGAAAAGTATAAGACACTGATGAAAGACATTAAAGATGATATAAACAGATGGAGAGATATACCATGTTTTTGGATTGGAAGAATCAATATTTTGAAAATAACTAAACTACCCAAAGCAATCTACAGATTCAATGCAATCCCTATTAAATTGCCAATGGCATTTTTTCAGAACTAGAACAAAAATTCTTAAAATTTGCATGGAAACACAAAAGACTCTGAATTTCCAAAGCAGTCTTGAGGGCAAAAAACAGAGCTGGAGGAATCAGGCTCCCTGACTTCAGACTATACTACTAAGCTACAGTAATCAAGACAGTATGGTACTAGCACAAAAACAGAAATAAAGATCAGTGGAACAGGATAAAAGCCCAGAGATAAACCCACACACCTATGGTCAACTAACCTCTGGCAAAGGAGGCAAGGATATACAATGGAGAAAAGACAGTCTCTTCAACAAGTGGTGCTGGGAAAACCAGACAGCTACATGTAAAAGAATGAAATTAAAACACTCCCTAACACCATACACAAAAATAAACTCAAAATGGATTAGAGACCTAAATGTAAGACTGGACACTATAAAACTCTTAGAGGAAAACATAGGAAGAACACCTTTTGACATAAATCACAGCAAGATCCTTTTTGTTCCACCTCCCAGAGTAATGGAAAAAAAATAGGGACCTAAGGAAACTTAAAATCTTTTGCAAAGCAAAGGAAACTACAAACAAGATGAAAAGACAACCCTCAGAATGGGATAAAATATTTGCAAATGAATCCACGGACAAAGGATTAATCTCCAAATACATAAACTGCTCATGCAGCTCAATATTAAAAAAACAAACAAGCCAATCCAAAAATGGGCAGAAGACCTAAAGAGATGTTTCTCCAAGGAAGACATACAGAAGGCCAAGAAGCACATGAAAAGCTTTTCACCATCACTAATTATTAGAGAAATGCAAATCAAAACTACAATGAGGTATCACCTCTCACCAGTTAGAATTGGCATCATCAGAAAATTTACAAACAACAAATGCTAGAGAGGGTGTGGAGAAAAGGGAACCCTCTTGCACTGTCGGTGGGCATGTAAACTGATATAGCCACTAATGGAGAACAGTATGGAGGTTCCTTAAAACACTAAAAATAGCATTACCATATGACCCCACAATCCTACTACTGGGCATATACCCAGAGAAAACCATAATTAAAGAAGACACCTGCACACCAATATTCACTGCAGCACCATTTACAATAGCCAGGTCATGGAAACAACCTAAATGCACATCGACAGACAAATGGATAAAGAAGATGTGGTACATATATACAATGGAATATTACTCAGCCATAAAAAGGAACGAAATTGGCTCATTTGTAGAGATGTGGATGAATCTAGAGACTGTCATACAGAGTGAAGTAAGTCAGATAGAGAAAAACAAATATCATACATTAACACATATATGTGAAACCCAGAAAAATGGTACAGATGGACTGGTTTGCAGGGCAGAAATTGAGACACAGACGTAGAGGACAAACGTATGGACACCAAAGGGGGAAAGCGGTGGGGAGATGGGGGGTGGTGTGATCAATTGGGAGATTGGGATTGACATGTATACAATAATATGTATAAAATGGATAACTAATAATAACCTGCTGTATGAAAGAAATAAATAATATTTAAAAAATAAATAAATTGTGCTTTCCAAGCTGATGTTTTATGGAATACCAGTTCTAACAGGTATTTAAGGGATCTCTGAGAAAAAGGTGTTCTGGGGTCAAATACATATGTGAAAAGCTGGCTTAAACAAAGCTTTAAAAATTTCAATGCTGGTCTTGTCAGCGACTTTTCTGTACTTAATGTGCTTTGTGTATGGAGAGTTCCCTAGCTGATTCAAACAACAGAATCTTTTTCTCATGAGTGCTTTCATGGAACACACGTGGAAAAATATGATTTAAAGAAATGCAAAATTTTGCAAACAGCACAATATCTTTCTCACTAAACTTTTTTTTATTGTGGTAGAATATACGTAACATAAATTTTATCATTTTTACCATTGTAACCATTTTTAAATATGTAGTTCAGTGGCATTAAGTATACTCACATAGTTGTGCAACCATCACCAACCTCCATCTCCAGATCTATTTTCATCTTTTCATACTGAAACTCTGCACCCATTAAATAATAGCTTCTCATTCTCCCCTCCCCCGAGATGCTGGCAACCACCACTCTACTTTCTGTATCTGTGAATGTGACTACTCTAGGTGCCTCATACATGTGGAATCATGCAGCATGTTTGTGACTGGCTATTTCACTTAGCATAATGTCTTCAAGTTTCATCCATGTTGTAGCCTGTATCAGAGTCTCCTTCCTTTTTAAGGCCAAACAATACTACATTTGTTTATCCATGCATCTGTCGATGGGCACTTAGGCCACTTCTGCCTTTCGGCTATTGTGAACAACACTGCTATAACTCATTAAGTTTTATTTACCTCAGATTTCACTCTGGTTCTATTTATGAAGTTGAAAAAACTTAGGCCAGAACATTCCTTTCACACACAAGATCTTTACTCATGAGTAAGGGTTTCTGGCCCTGACTAAGGCTCTTAAAAGCTTTGGGTAATCTGGTGTCAAAATGTCTCACAGACACTCTGTTCCACTCTTTCAGTGGAAGCATTTGGCAGCAGCATAGAACCTTCCAGAGAGCTCATGTTCCTACTCCTCCACTCAGCTTTGTCCCCTTCCATAACGAGAAGTCCCTTATACAAAGTGACTTCAAACCCAAACGCGAGTCCTGAGAAGCCTCACGTGGGCGCCAGGCAGTGAGCTGTGTGACTTATCCTTGAGGATCAGTTGTTTCTAATTGGAAGAAGATATTTTCTTCTCAAGGGAAAGGGCCTTTCATCAAGCAGTTAAAACCCTGCAGTTAACATATTTAGTGGGACAGAATTTTACTGATCTCCATCAAAGGTCTTTTAAGACTTAGAGAACAAAGAGGAAGTACTATTTGGTGCTATGGGCTTTTTAAAGCCTGAGAAGCATGAGTCAGTATGATCTCCTGTTGTGTATTAACACAATGGGAAGAAAGTACAGGGATTATTTTAGGAATTAGCAGAAAACCGTGTTGGCCAGTCAGACAACATAGTGCGGGAGGAAACAAGTCTAGGAAGTACTAGAAGAAAAGCTTCCCTCTCTGGCTTCTGGAAAGTTAAGTTATTAACATCTTCCAAGAGGTCAAGGGGAACTGTAAGAAGTTGAACTATCTGTTCCAAAGGCAGGACACAAGGGTCTACTTATGCTGTCTTGTACTTGACACCCTCCTCTTTAAGCCAAACCTTGTAGCTCCTGACTGCACTGACTCTGGGTGCCCTGTGCTCTCGATCCCACCCAGATTGCCAGTCCTTTGAGATTTAAATAAAAATGGGTTGAACTTGATCTTGCATAGTATGAACACACAGCACTCTCCTTCCACCATGATCACTGGAAATTCTTAGTTATATATTCCAGTCATTGTGATACTGAGCAGGACCCTGTGGGGCTCCTGGGTGCAAAAGCCTTTCTGTCTCTCCCATTTCTTGATTACAGGGAATAGGCTTCATTCAGCTTCCATGACCTTCCCTGAGTTCCAAGGGGCAGGTTCAAACAGTTGCTAATTAAGGAAGGGAGGGGATGTGGAGACAAGAGAGGAAGAGTCAAAAGAAACAATAGTGCAGCCTTGGGGCAGGGTCCTGTTTCCCCCTCAAGGGACACACATAACAATATCTTTGATATGTTTTGCAGATACTGAAACCCCCACCAGGTGGGAGAAATTAATGGTATGCTGCCCAGACCGGTTGGAACCTGAAGGTTAATGATGTTGACTCTCATTTACCTCACCACCAACCAATCAGAAGAACGTCCATGAGCTGATCACACCCTCTTTGAACCATTACTATAAAACTCCTCACTACCCCCTCCAGGTTGAGACACACAGTTTTGAGGGCATCTGCCCACTGTGTCCAGCCTTGGCCTGGCAAAGCAACAAAGCTATTCTTTTCTACTTTACCCAAAGCTCTGTCTCCGAGATTTAATTCGGTGTTGGGGTACAGAGGCCAGATTTGGCTTCAACTGCTTAATCCACCTCCTCCTTTCACAGAATTCTCGTACTCTCTGCCATCTTCCCTCGTGGAGTGCTTTTTCTTCTCCATCTTGCAGCAACCCAAACCTAGAGCTCAGTCCCTTTCCCTTGTTTTTCCAAAGCAACACCACATAAGCAGTTATGAAGAGAAAGGTTTTATTAAGGATCTTGGGACACAGACATGGAGGTCGCAGCCCCTACCAATTCCCCAAGGTTGGATACAGAACCTCTGCATGCCTCTCCTCAGCGGTGTGCATCTTGCTAAGTCCTCTCCCCAATACCCCCTCTCCCCTTCCCTTTGATTATTCCTTGTGCCTTTGGTGGAAGGAGGAAAATAAAGGGGATGGGTCTGTCCTCACCTTTTTCCTTCTTAGGTTGCCCCTGGACACTCAAAATTCTGCTTTCATGATTTTTGCAGAAATGGTTTTGTCTTCTTTGATTGATGCCAGCCAGTCCAGAAAATTCTTTGAGGGCTACTCTTTCATGTCAAAACATAGCTTATCAAGATGTTTGGCTAAATATAACCCTTTCTCTGAGAGTCTGAGTTTACTCTTCATTAATCAATATTAAGCCTACTCTTCCTGATGATAACTGACCTTTGCTCAGATCTTACATATTTTTCTAAAGATACTGGGAGTTAGACAGAAATTAGGGCAAAGTCCTGGTTGAGTCTTTTGCTGGCAGATTGCCTAGAGAGGTACAATCTATGTTTACATTGCAATCTCCCCCTTGCCTGCCTGCACCTCCAAGTCCAATTGTAAGGGAGCAGGACCCTATGGGGCCTTCCCAGGACAGGCTCTTCCCCCATATCCTCTGCCTTAGCTCCTCTCTGAAGTACCTAGATAACAGTATTTGATGCACATTTCCTGAGTTGTTTTACAGATGTGAACCCTCCTCCCAAGTGGAAGATGTTAACTACATAACGACCCTGAGCACATAGCCCCCACACGTCCTGGAGCCTAAGGACTAATAATGTTAACCCCTGTGACATTACCCTGTTCCCTCACCATCAGCCAATCAGAGACTTGTGCACGAGCTGATCACGTACCCTGTGACCCCCATCCCTCACCTGGCTTTTAAAAATGCTTTGCCAAAATCGTTTGGGGAGCTCAAGGATTTTTAGGGCATGAGCCACCTGTCTCCTTGCGTGGCCCTGCAATAAAACTTTCTCTGCTCCAAAGTCCAACGTTTCGGTTTGTTTGGCTTCACTGTGCTTCAGGCACACGGACTTGCGCTAACATTGTCTCTGTGTCAACACTTCCTAGCCCCCTCTTGGAAGCCCAGTTACATTTTCTCATTGAGCATGGACTTCTAAGGGCTGCTGATTGAAGGCCTTCACCTCTGCACCCAAGGCAAAGTTAAGGTGCCAGAAGAAGTGCTAATATTCATGTCTTCAAAATACATAAGGGTGACTTGAAGAAGAAGAGGTGCAGTTCCGAAAACCAAGTCTGGAAATTACAAAGAGACATTCTATTCTTTTGGTGGAGGCTGTAGGATTAAAATCCCACAGGGTAATTTCCAAAAGACTTTTCTTACTGACTCATCTGGGCTCCTCTCCCTGCTTTCTGCAGTTCTTTCATATTTATGATAAATTCCACCTGATTGGCAGGCAGTATGCAGCAGCAGAGAGAAAACAGCCTCTGCTCCAATAGGACTTCAGCTATACTTGTTAGCACTGACCTCCTGATTTCAGGATGCTTTTGGACTGACTTATGACACCTGCATGTACTTTTTGGTTGGCCTCCCTGTATTCATCCTGTCTAGAGCTCTCAAACTTACTGCTTCTTCTCCACCTAGAATTTCTCTCATCTGCCTAGAACCCATAGGCAATGCTTAGATGCTCACTCAGAGCTTTGACAGTTCTTATTTGATAAGCAATTCTGACAAGGCTTAGTACCTGATGTGTAACCTACAGGTAGGTCATGGTTGATAAAGACAGGCAAATTGGCAGTACCTAGAAGTAACAAAGTACCAATTATCTCTAAAGGAGGAGACTATAAATCCTAAGTAGGAGACATGGAACAAGAAAAACAAAGGAAGGGAGAGCCATCTGACTTCGAAACAAGTTAATCTATATCCAAATGAACCCCAGAGAGTATCATTACATTAAAAGTAATGGCTGTTTATATTGATAACCAAAAGTCAATAAGAAAAAGCCAAGTTAAGTTTGGTATCCTTTCTTTCGGAAGGCAGATAAGTAAACAATGTACTCTCCAAAGATTTATATTAAGATGTTTAATATTATTAAAGTTATGCTCAAATCTGGGAGAGGAAAAAAGGATCATAAAAAGAAAATTAATTTTATTAAATATGCAGCTATATGCCAGATATTACGGTAGGTATTTTGAATACATACACTGATTTTACTTAATTTAATCCTCACAACAACCTTGACAAGTATGTGCTTTGGGTAGTTTTTCTCTAAGACCTTGGAAATTGGAGAAGTAAGTTTATCTTATGAGATGTAAAACTGAGAATCCACTAATTATGAAACAGAATACAGATATTCTTAGGCATTACCTAAGGAGCAGAATGCCTCCTAGGTCTTAGGATTTGTGATGTTTAGAATCAGAAGGAATTCTGGTCTGCCTTAAAAGCATGGAAAGGAGGACCTCAGGGACACCATTTTGGAGAGTCCCCTCCACACACCGTCCAGGTGCCCGAGACCCATGGTTGGTCTGGCACAGGAGGCAACTCCATCTCCGTGTGGCTCTTTCTTTGTTTCTATAGCTTGTTCACTGAGCAGCCTTTGATAATTTAAATTCCCATGTGGCTTGACCACAACTGACAGAGTTTCTAGTCAGGCTAAAACTTGCATCTGGTCTTCTTGGCAGTGCCCTTCTCATTATAAATGACTAAATCAGCATTCTGATTTCATAAATTCTCATCTTGAGAGATTTGTTAGCATGAGTCAGTGTCCAAGCCCCATCAATCCTAATACATCAGGTCCTAAGACGGTAAGCCAAAGGCCAGATCTGCGCCTCAAGTGTACTCTGCAAGGTAAATACCATAGTATATTGTGAGTCTTCTTCATGCTGAACTGGTCTTTCCTAGGCAACACCCCTCATGCCTTTCTAAGGGTCCCTTTCTCCAATTCAGGAAATAGAAACTACTTTGAGAATTTTAAGCAAGAAAGGATTTGGTTCCTAAGATTAGGCCTTTTTCAAAATCATCAGAAGGGCTTAAGGATCAGGTTCCAGACTGGTCCTCTTGGAATAATCCCCAGAAATGGAGAACTGATCCACATGGGAGCTATTCCTCTGAGACTGTCACTGTAGCTATAGAAGCAAAAAGCCACTGCCCTGCCAACTACTTCTCATGCTCAGAGAACTGGAGAATGGACAGCCCATCTGTGATCAGGATTAGAAGTCATACCAAGAAGCTGTGGACACTACCACTCTTTCTCTATCCCCAGGAAACTGGAGACTTGACCCTGGAACCATCTGTAGGGATGTCATGTGTTTCTACAATTTTTTTTCCCCAGATAATGGCCTCCTTTTACCTCTAACTTTCTAAAAATCATACAAGTGTATCAAATCGGTAAAATCAAATTCATATTTTGAACTGAGAAATGTACTTTTTAGTCTTCCAGCCTCTCCGGTGAGAAGAATGCTAAAATGGAGACTGGGCGACCCAATCCACAGCATCCAGCACAGATGCTTTTATGCCCGTTTTACAGATGAATTTTCCAAAGAGGGAAAGTAACTTAAACAAGTCTAGTAAGTGGAAGAACTGGAACTTAAAAGCAGGTGTCTAATTCATATTCTTTTTACTCCACCGCTGTGATACTCACATATCTGGATAATTCACTTTTGCAAAGGCTTTATTCCCTGAACACAAGGTGACTGCTGCAGTTCAGTTACCATCCTCTAATGGCATCTTGCCCCTTGGTGGTACTACACTTGTGCAGGACCCAGGAATGCAGAGGAGGAATGAACAGACTGACCTCAGTAGCTGTAACAATGCTGTGCCTCTTCATGGACTCACCCACCTAATGCTAAACCCCGTACGTGTGTCTCTGACTTCGCCCTCTGATGTCTACTCTGCCCACCTCTTTCTGAGTCCCAACCCCTGGAAGTGTTCCCAGCCATCTCACTCCCTGCCTGTTCCCTCGCTCCTCCGTGAAATGTACATACTGATTTCAGCTTTGTGTGTGTGTTGTTTACATACCTCTCCTTAGAATGGCTGACCTCCCATGC
Organism: Globicephala melas; assembly: GCF_963455315.2. Taxonomy (NCBI): domain Eukaryota; kingdom Metazoa; phylum Chordata; class Mammalia; order Artiodactyla; family Delphinidae; genus Globicephala; species Globicephala melas. Next base: position 65,426,230 of record NC_083325.1, on the reverse strand, counting down.
TCATGAGAATCTGACTGGCCCCTGTTTTTCTCTGTCTGAGGGTCACCTACTAGCCTGGATAATATCAGTAGTATCTGATAAATGAGGTCAGAGATTAGATTTACCTACTCTGTGGGCCATGGTAAGAAGTTACATTTTATTCTAAAATAAATTCTGTGTGTGTGTTTAGGGAAATACAAAAATTAAAACATGGAGACCAGTAAAAAAGCTATTGCACTGATCCTGGTAAGAAATAATTGTGTATATAGTGGTTTGAATGGCATCCTCCCACCCCCGCAAAAGATATGTCTACATTCTAACCCTTGGAACCTGTGAATGTGAAATTATTTGGAAAAAAAAAAGATATTTGCACACATAATTAAGTGAAGAATCTCGAGATGAGATCATCCTGGATTATTCATATGGGCCTTAAATCTAATGACAAATGTTCTTATAAGAGACCGAAGAAAAGACATAGAGACAGAGAATACTGTCATGTGAAGATGGAGGCAGAGGTTGGAATGATGTAGCTACAAGCCCCCTCCTTGAAACAGCCATGACTGAAGGAAAGGGAAAAGCTGCAAACACACAGGGACCACCTGAGACTAGGACTTTTCAAGACCCAGAGGGGGCTGATGAGAACTTAGGCTTGACTACTTCTCTAGGGAAATGTGGCATGTCTTATGGCAAAGGTATGTATATATGCAGGGTGTGTGCAAGTGTCGTGTAAAAGGGATTAAGGGAAAGGGCAGCAAGAAATGGGAAGAGGAGAGTTAAGAACCCCCCTCACATGGAACTCCACCACCCAATATATCATAGACCTGGCAAGGAAACTAACCTCTTGCTCAGGATAAAACAGGGAAGCATGAGAGCAGAACCCATGACACAGTGCCTGGTTTCCTGCCACCACCACCAGCAGCCCCACCCTGTAAAACTTTACAGCACAGCCCTAAGCTTTTCTACAAAGATCTGCTCACTGCAGTATCAGGATCTACTGAAGAAAGATAGATGAGAAAGACAGTGAAGTAGATTTTCTAAGTTTTCTGACCCCAGAGGGCTTGTGGAGGCTTGTTCTCTGTCAGAAAAATGAAGCCATTTACCCCATGAGTTACTCTGTTATTGCTTAATTATCTCTTCCCTCCCAGACTGTCAGCTCCAGGAGAGTAGAGCTGCACCCGGTCAGCTCATCACTGCCTCTCCAGCGCCTTACGAGTGAATTGCAGAAAGGCAGCAGCCTCAGTCAGCCAGAGGCCTTTAACCTCACAGCAACGCTATGAGACAGGGACTGTAATTAACTCCCATTTTACAGATGAGTGAACTGAGGCACAGAGAGGTTAATTTTTCAATATTGGTTCAACTTCTTGAATGTTCCAGGAAAAAAAAAATTAAAAGAGTGGTAAAGACCTATTTATAGGGGTGCACGTTTTTCCTTTGGGCCCAGGCACTGATGTGGCTCAGCATGGTGCTGGCTTTGGTTAAGGAGGAAGAATGTGACTCAGCTTTGGCCCCCAGGACCCCTGGAGCAGAGACAGAGGGAGACACTCAAGAGGTCCCCAAAGTCACAGTTACCCCTTCATACAGCACTGAGTAGAAGCAGAAGAGGAGAGGCAGAAAGAGATGAAAATTACAGAGTAACTGAATGGACTGGACACCAGAGGTGGAGAGGGTGTTTTTCAGGAGGCTGAGAGTCCAGTGTTGGAAATGAGAGCAAGAGCCAGCAATGCCAGGTTTCACAGCGATGGGAGAATCAATTTTCCACATAGGACAGCAAGTAGGACAGGTCCACAACCACCTAGCCAGGGTCTGGTTTCCTGCCAAATGTAGGTGGTGTGTTACCCTCAAAACAGATCATCTTCCTCTCAAGTGTCCTGTTCTGCAGGTGGAAAAGGAACAGGATGGTTTAGCCTCAGCAGCTTTTCCTCCCAACCCTTTCTTTGTCACTTTTTCTGCCTACAAATGTCCACCACCCCCAGATTCCTTCTCTTCTTTCATCATAACTCTTCTCCAGCGTCCACATCTACATCTTTTATTCTAACCGTGGGGAAAATGGCAATAGAGTGGGGGCCAGTGTATGCTCCCATTACTTAACCTTAATAAAACTGCCCTCAAACTGGATCCTTAAAATTAATTTCCTCCCCGATTCACCTCCCTGCGGCTGCCCCATTGGCCGAAAAATTTCTCCAGCTGCGGAATTCCGGACTTGGCAACTACCAGCACAGAGTGTGCTTACCATTCAGGAGCCAGCCTGCCTGATGGCTCGAAGCCTAGCACCTGGTAGGATCTCATTATTTGGTAGCTCTTACAGGACTTAGCGTAGTTGCTTGCACACAGTGGATGCACATTCGAGGAGACAGTATGGCATAAGAGCAGCCTCTATGCAGACAGGGCAACTGATATGTCAGAAACTGAAGGAAGAAAGTACCTGGCAGAGGGCGGAGACAAGATGGCTGACTAGGAGGATGCAGAATTCCTGTCTCTGCACAACTAGGGCACCTACCAGGCACCGGGGGGGACCAGGGACCGTGGACACCAAAAGGGACAGGAGGAACCCCAAGCCACCAACTTGTGGGATCTTGGTTCCCAGGCTGGAGGTCAGGCCCGAGTTCCTGTGGTGGGAGCTCTGAGTCCAAACCACTGGACTAACAGAGAATCTCAGACCCCAGGGAATATTAATTGGAGTGAGGCCTCCTGGAGGTCCTAACCTCAGCACCAACACCAGGCTCTATCCAACTGGCTTCAAACTACAGTGCTGCACGCCTCAGGCCAAACAACCAGTAAGACAGGAATACAGCCCCACCCAGCAAAAAAAAAAAAAAAAAAAAAGAAACAACAAAAAAATATGTTACAGATGAAGGAGCAAGGTAAAAACCTACAAGACCAAATAAATGAAGATGAAATAGGCAACCTACCTCAAAAAGAATTCAGAGTAATGATAGTAAAGATGATCCAAAATCTTGGAAACAGAAAGGAGAAAATAAAAGAAACATTTAATAAGGATCTAGAAGGACTAAAGAGCAAACAAACAGTGATGAACAACACAATAACTGAAATTAAAAGTACTCTAGAAGGAATCAACAGCACAATTACTGAGGCAGAAGAACGGATAAGTGAGCTGGGAGATAAAATGGTGGAAATAACTGCCAGGGAGCAGAATAAAGAAAAAACAATGAAAAGAACTGAGGACAGTCTCAGAGACCTCTGGGACAGCACTAAATGCACCAACATTCGAATTACAGGGGTTCCAGAAGAAGAGGAGAAAAAGAAAGGCTCTGATAAAATATTTAAAGAGATTACAGTTGAAAACTTACCTAACATGGGAAAGGGAACAGTCAATCAAGTCCAGAAGTGCAGAGGCTCCCATATAGGATAGACCCAAAGAAAAACATGCCAAGACACATATTAATCAAACTATCAAAAATTAAATACAAAGAAAAAAATATTAAAAGCAGCAAGGGTAAAGCAACAACTAATATACAAGGGAATTCCCATAAGGTTAACAGCTGATCTTTCAGCAGAAACTCTGCAAGCCAGAAGGGAGTGGCAGGACATATTTAAAGTGATGAAAGGGAAAAACCTACAACCAAGATTACTCTATCGGGCTTCCCTGGTGGCACAGTGGTTGACAGTCCGCCTGCTGATGCAGGGGACACAGGTTCGTGCCATGGTCCAGGAGAATCCCACATGCCGCGGAGCAGCTGGGCCCGTGAGCCATGGCTGCTGAGCCTGTGCGTCCGTAGCCTGTGCTCCACAATGGGAGAGGCCACAGCAGTGAGAGGCCCGCAAAAAAAAAAAAAAAAAGATTACTCTACTCAGCAAGGATCTCATTCAGATATGACGGAGAAAATAAAATCTTTACAGACAATTAAAAGTTAAGAGAATACAGCACCACAAAACCAGCTTTACAACAAATGCTAAACGAACTCCTCTGGGCAGGAAACACAAGAGAAGGAAAAGACCTACAATAACAAACCCAAAACAATTAGAAAATGGTAACAGGAAAATACATATCGATAATTACTTAAATGTAAATGGAATAAATGCTACAAACAAAAGACATAGACTAGCTGAATGGATACAAAACCAAAACCCATATATATGCTGTCTACAAGAGACCCACTTCAGACCTAGGGACACATACAAACTGAAAGTGAGGGGATAGAAAAAGATATTCCATGCAAATTAAAGTCAAAAGCAAGCTGGGGTAGCAATTCTCATATCAGACAAAATAGACTTTAAAATGAAGACTATTACAAGAGACGAAGAGGACATGACATAATCATCAAGAGATCAAACCAAGAAGAAGATATAACAATTGTAAATATTTATGCACCCAACATAGAGCACCTTGATACATAAGGCAAATGCTAACAGCCATAAAAGCGGAAATCGACAGTAACACAATCATAGTAGGGGGCTTTAATACCACACTTTCACCAATGGACAGATCATCCACAAAGAAAATAAAATAAAGAAACACAAGCTTTAAATGACATATTAAACAAGGTGGAATTGATTGATATTTATGTGACATTCCATCCAAAAGCACCAGAAGACACTTTCTTCTCAAGTGCTCATGGAACATTCTCCAGGATAGACCATATCTTGGGTCACAAACTGCGTCTTGGTAAATTTAACAAAATTGAAATCATATCAAGTATCTTTTCCGACCACAATGCTATGACACTAGATATCAATTACAGGAAAAAAACTATAAAAAAATACAAACACATGGAAGCTAAAATATACGCTAATAAATAACCAAGAGATCACTGAAGAAATCAGAGGAAATCAAACAATACCCAGAAACAAATGGCAATGAAAACACAACCACCCAAAACCTATGGGATGCAGCAGAAGCAGTCCTAAGAGGGACGTTTACAGCAATACAAGCCTACCTCAAAAAACAAGAAAAATCTCAAATAAACTAGCTAACCTTACACCTAAAGCAACTGGAAAAAGAAGGACAAAAAAACCCCAAAGTTAGCAGAAGGAAAGAAATCATAAAGATCAGATCAGAAATAAGTGAAAAAGAAATGAAAGAAACAGTAACAAAGATCAATAAAACTAAAAGCTGGTTCTTTGAGAAGATAAACAAAATTAATAAACCATTAGCCAGACTCAACAAGAAAAGAAAATAGAAGATTCAAATCAACAGAATTAGAAATGAAAAAGGAGAAGTAACAACTGAGTCTGGAAATACAAAGGAGCATGAGAGATTACTACAAGCAGCTATATACCAATAAAATGGACAAGCTGGAAGAAATGGACAAATTCTTAGAAAAGCGCCACCTTCCAGGACTGAACTAGGAAGAAAAACAAAATATAAACAGACCAAACACAAGCACTGAAATTGAAATTGTGATTAAAAATCTTCCAACAAACAAAAGTCCAGGATCAGATGGCTTCACAGGTGAATTCAATCAAACGTTTAGAGAAGAGCTTTTACCTATCCTTCTCAAACTCTTCCAAAATATAGCAGAGGGAGGAACACTCCCAAACTCATTCTATGAGGCCACCATCACCCTGATACCAAAACCAGACAAGGATGTCACAAAGAAAGAAAACTACAGGCCAATATCACTGATGAGCATAGATGCAAAATCCTCAACAAAATACTAGCAAACAGAATCCAACAGCACATTAAAAGTATCATATACCATCATCAAGTCGGGTTTATCTCAGGAATGCAAGGTTCTTCATTATACGCAAATCAATCAATGTGATACACCATATCAACAAACTGAAGGATAAAAAACATATGATAAACTTGATAGATGCAGAAAAAGCTTTTGAAAAAATTCTGGGCTTCCCTGGTGGCGCAGTGGTTGAGAGTCCGCCTGCCGATGCAGGGGACACGGGTTCGTGCCCCGGTCTGGGAAGATCCCACGTGACGCAGAGCGGCTGAGCCAGTGAGCCATGGCCGCTGAGCCTGCGCATCCAGAGCCTGTGCTCCGCAACGGGAGAGGCCACAGCAGTGAGAGGCCCATGTACCGAAAAAAAAAAAATTCAACACTGATTTACGATAAAAAACTCTCTAGAAAGTAGGCACAGAGGGAACCTACTTCAACATAATAAAGGCCATATATGACAAACCCACAGCAAACATTGTTCTCAATGGTGAAAAATTGAAAGCATTTCCTCTAAGATCAAGAACAAGACAAGGTTGCCCACTCTCACCATTATTATTCAACATAGTTTTGGAAGTTTTAGCCACAGCAATCAGAGAAGAAAAAGAAATAAAAGGAATCCAAATGAGAAAAGAAGAATTAAAACTGTCACTGTTTGCAGATGACATGATACTGTACATAGAGAATCCTAAAGATGCTACCAGAAAAATACTAGAGCTAATCAATGAATTTGGTAGAGTAGCAGGATACAAAATTAATGCACAGAAATCTCTTCCATTCCTATACACTAATGATGAAAAATCTGAAAGAGAAATTAGGGAAACACTCCCATTTATCATTGCAACAAAAAGAATAAAATACCTAGGAATGATCCTACCTAAGGAGACAAAAGACCTGCATGCAGAAAACTATAAGACACTGATGAAAGAAATTAAAGATGATACAAACAGATGGAGAGATATACCAAGTACTTAGATTGGAAGAATCAACATTGTGAAAATGACTATACTACCCAAAGCAATCTACAGATTCAGTGCAATCCCTATCAAACTACCACTGGCATTTTTCACAGAACTAGAAAAACATTTCACAATTTGTATGGAAACATAAAAGACCCCAAATAGACAAAACAATATTGAGAAAGAAAAACGGAGCTGGAGGAATCAGACTCACTGACTTCATACTATACTACAAAGCTACAGTAATCAAGACAGTATGGTACAGCCAAGAGCAAGAGAAGCCTCTGCAATTAGTCCGATTAATGAAAGCTGCTTGGCCACTTGGGCCTGGTAACCCAGAAGATCCTGCAATGATCACAGTGTCTGCAGCAGGTAAGGATACTGAATGGAATTTCTGTCCAGCCCCAGTAGAGGTACAGAACCCTAAGGTTTTGAAGCAAAGCCATGTCCTCCTCTTCAAATGTCTATTTGCCTTTGAGAAACAGCTTCTGGCTTACTACTGAGCCCTAGTTGAGACTGAATGCCTGACCATGGAGCTCAAGGTACAATTCCATCATGGCTATTCATAATGAGCTGGGTATTTTTATTTTTTTTAACATCTTTATTGGAGTATAATTGCTTTACAATGGTGTGTTTGTTTCTGCTGTATAACAAAGTGAATCAGCTATACATATACATACATCCCCATAGCTCCTCCCTCTTTCCTCTCCCTCCCACCCTCCCTATCCAACCCCTCTAGGTGGACACAAAAAGCAACAAGCTGATCGCCCTGTGCTATGTGGCTGCTTCCCACTACCTATTTTACATTTAGTAGTGTATATATGTCCATGCCACGCTCTCACTACGTCCCAGCTTACCCTTCCCCCTCCCTGTGTCCTCAAGTCCATTTTCTATGTCTGCATCTTTATTCCTGTCCTGCCCCTAGGTTCTTCAAACCATTTTTTTTTTAGATTCCATATATGTGTGTGTGTGTGTGTGTGTGTGTGTGTGTGTGTGTGTGTTAGTATACAGTATTGGTTTTTCTCTTTCTAACATACTTCACTCTGTATGACGGTCTCTAGGTCCATCCACCTCACTACAAATAACTCAATTTTGTTTCTTTTTATGGCGAGTAATATTCAATTGTATATATGTGTCACATCTTCTTTATCCATCCGTTAATGAACACTTAGGTTGCTTCCATGTCCTGGCTATTGTAAATAGAGCAGCAATGAACACTGTGGTGCATGATTCTTGTTGAATTATGGTTTTCCCAGGGTATATGCCCAGAAGTGGGATTGCTGGGTCATATGGTAGTTCTACTGTTTTTAGGAACCTCCATACTGTTCTCCATAGTACCTGTATCAGTTTACATTCCCACCACCAGTGCAAGAGGGTTCCCTTTTCTCCACACCCTCTCCAGCATTTGTTGTTTGTAGATTTTCTGATGAAGCCAATTCTGACTGGTGTGAGGTGATATCTCATTGTAGTTTTCATTTGCATTTCTCTACTGATTAGTGATGTTGAGCAGCTTTTCACGCACTTCTTGGCAATCTGTATGTCTTCTTTGGAGAAATGTCTATTTAGGTCTTCTGCCCATTTTTGGATTGGGTTGTTTGTTTTTTTAATATTGAGCTGCATGAGCTGTTTATATATTTTGGAGATTAATACTTTGTCCGTTGATTCGTTTGCAAATATTTTCTCCCATTCTGCCAGTTGTCTTTTCATCTCCTTTATGGCTTCCTTTGCTGTGCAAAAGCGTTGAAGTTTCATTAGGTCGCATTTGTTTATTTTTGTTTTTATTTCCATTACCCGAGGAGGTGGATCAAAAAAGATCTTGCTGTGATTTATGTCAAAGAGTGCTCTTCCTATGTTCTCCTCTAAGAGTTTTATAGTGTCCAGTCTTACATTTAGGTCTCTAATCCATTTTGAGTTTATTTTTGTGTATGGTGTTAGGGAGTGTTCTAATTTCACTCTTTTACACATAGCTGTCCAGTTTTCCCAGCACCACTTATTGAAGAGACTGTTTTTTCTCCATTGTAAATTCTTGCCTCCTTTGTCATAGATTAGTTGACCATAGGTGCGTGGGTTTATCTCTGGGCTTTCTATCTTGTTCCATTGATCTATGTTTCTGTTTTTCTGCCAGTACCATATTGTCTTGATTACTGTAGCTTCGTAGTATAGTCTGAAGTCAGGGAGTCTGATTCCTCCAGCTTCGTTTTTTTCCCTCAAGACTGTCTTGGCTATTCGGGGTCTTTTGTGTCTCCATACAAATTTTAAGATTTTTTGTTCTAGTTCTGTAAAAAATGCCATTGGTATTTTGACAGGGATTGCATTGAATCTGTAGATTGCTTTGGGTAGTATAGTCATCTTCACAATATTGATTCTTCCAATCCAAGAACATGGTATATCTCTCCATCTGTTGGTATTATATTTAATTACTTTCATCAGTATTTTATGGTTTTCTGCATACAGGTCTTTTGTATCCCTAGGTAGGTTTATTCCTAGGTATTCTATTCTTTTTGTTGCAATGGTAAATGGGAGTGTTTCCTTAATTTCTCTTTCAGATATTTCATCATTAGTGTAAAGGAATGCAAGAGATTTCTGTGCATTAATTTTGTATCCTGCAACTTTACCAAATTCATTGATTAGTTCTAGTAGTTTTCTGGTGGCATCTTTAGGATTCTCTAGGCATAGTATTATGTCATCTGCAAACAATGACAGTTTTACTTCTTCTTTTCCAATTTGTATTCCTTTTATATCTTTTTCTTCTCTTATTGCCGTGGCTACGACTTCCAAGACTATGTTGAATAATAGCGGTGAGAGTGGACATCCTTGTCTTGTTCCTGATCTTAGAGGAAATGCTTTCAGTTTTTCACCATTGAGAATGATGTTGCCTGTGGGTTTGTCGTATATGGTCTTTATTACGTTGAGGTAGGTTCCTCTCTGCCCACTTTCTGGAGAGTTTGTATCATAAATGGGTGTTGAATTTTGTCAAAAGCTTCTTCTGCATCTATTGAGATGATCATATGGGTTTTCTCCTTCAATTCGTTAATATGGTGTATCACATTGATTGAGCTGCGTATATTGAAGAATCCTTGCATCCCTGGGATAAATCCCACTTGATCATAGTGTATGATCTTTTTAATGTGTTGTTGGATTCTGTTTGCTAGTATTTTGTTGAGGATTTTTGCATCCATATTCATCAGTGATATTGGTCTGTAATTTTCTTTTTTTATAGTATCTTTGTCTGGTTTTGGTGTCAGGGTGATGATGGCCTCATAGAATGAGTTTGGGAGTATTCCTTCCTCCCCAATTTTTTGTAAAAGTTTGAGAAGGATGGGTGTTAGCTCTTCTCTAAATGTATGATAGAATTTACCTGGGAAGCCATCTGGCCCTGGACTTTTGTTTGTTGGAAGATTTTTAATCACAGTTTCAATTTCATTACTTGTGATTGGTCTGTTCATATTTTCCTATTTCTTCTTGATTCAGTCTTGGAAGGTTATACCTTTCTAAGAATTTCTCCTTTGTTTTTTTTTGTTTGTTTTTTTTTTTTTGCGGTACGTGGGCCTCTCACTGTTGTGGCCTCTCATGTTGTGGAGCACAGACTCCAGATGTACAGGCTCAGCGGCCATGGCTCACAGGCCCACCTACTCTGTGGCATGTGGGATCTTCCCGGACCGGGGCACAAACCCATGTCCCCTGCATCAGCAGGTGGACTCTCAACAACTGCGCCACCAGGGAGGCCCAGAATTTCTCCATTCCTCTCAAGTTTTCCATTTTATTGGCATAGAATTGCTTGTAGTAGTCTCTTAGGATGCTTTATATTTCTGTGGTGTCTGCTGTAACTTCTTTTTCATTTCTAATTTTATTGATTTGAGTCCTCTCCCTCTTTTTCTTGATAAGCCTGGCAAATTGTTTATCAATTTTGTTTATCTTCTCAAAGAACCAGCTTTTAGTTTTATTGATCTTTGCTATTGTTTTCTTTGTTTCTATATCATTTATTTCTGCTCTGATCTTCATGATTTCTTTCCTTCTGCAAACTTTGGTTTTTGTTTGTTCTTCTTTCTCTAGTTCCTTTAGGTGTAAGGTTAGATTATTTATTTGAGATGTTTCTTGTTTCTTGAGATAGGCTTGTACAGCTATAAACTTCCCTTTAGAAGTGCTTTTGCTGCATCCCATAGGTTTTGGATTGTCATGCTTTCATTGTCATTTGTCTCTAGGTATTTTTTGATTTCCTCTTTGATTTCTGTAGTGATCTCTTGATTATTTAGTAACGTATTGTTTAGCCTCCATGTGTTTGTGTTTTTTACGTTTTTTCCCCTGTAATTCATTTCTAATCTCATAGCATTGTGGTCAGAAAAGATGCTTGATGAGATTTCATTTTTCTTAAATTTACTGAGGCTATTTTGTGACCGAAGATGTGATCAATCCTAGAGAATGTTCTGTGCGCAGTTAGAAGAAAGTGTAATCTGCTGTTTTTGGCTAGAATGTCCTATAAATATCAATGAAATCTATCTGGTCTATTGTGTCATTTAAAGCTTGTGTTTCCTTATTTATTTTCATTTTGGATGCTCTGTCCATTGGTGTAAGTGAGGTGTTAAAGTCCCCCACTATTATTGTGTTACTGTCGATTTCCTCTTTTACAGCTGTTAGCAGTTGCCTTATGCATTGAGGTGCTCCTATGTTGGGTGCATCTATATTTATAATTGTTATATCTTCCCCCTGGATTGATCCCTTGATCATTATGTAGTGTCCTTCCTTGTCTCTTGTAACATTCTTTATTTTAAAGTCTATTTTACCTGATATGAGTATTGCTACTCCAGCTTTCTTTTGATTTGCATTTGCATGGAATATCTTTTTCCATCCCCTCACTTTCAGTCTATATGTGTTCCTAGGTCTGAAGTGGGTCTTTTGTAGACAGATTATATATGGGTCTTGTTTTTGTATCCATTCAGCAAGCCTGTGTCTTTTGGTTGGAGCACTATTCCATTCACGTTTAAGGTAATTATCAATATGTATGTTCCTATGACCATTTTCTTAATTGTTTTGGGTTTGTTTTTGTAGGTCCATTTCTTCTCTTGTGTTTCCCACTTAGAGAAGTTCCTTTAGCATTTTTTGTAGAGCAGGTTTGGTGGTGGTGAATTCTCTTAGTTTTTGCTTGCCTGTAAAGCTTTTGATTTCTCCATCGAATCTGAATGACATGCTTGCCCGGTAGAGTAATCTTGGTTGTAGGTTCTTCTCTTTCATCACTTTAAGTGTATCATGCCACTCCCTCTGGCTTGTAGAGTTTCTGCTGAGAAATCAGCTTTTAACCTTATGGGAGTTCCCTTCTATGTTGTTTGTCGTTTTTCCCTTGCTACTTTCAATAATTTTTCTTTGTCTTTAATTTTTGCCAATTTGACTACTATGTGTCTCAGAGTGTTTCTCCTCGGGTTTATCCTGTATGGTACTCTCTGTGCTTCCTGTACTTGGGTGCCTATTTCCCTTCCCATGTTAGGGAAGTTTTCAACTATAATCTCTTCAAATATTTTCTCAGGTCCTTTCACTCTCTCTTCTCCTGTGGCTCCCCTATAATGCTAATGTTGTTGCATTTAATGTTGTCCCAGAATTCTCTTAGGCTGTCTTCATTTCTTTTCATTCTTTTTTCGTTATTCTGTTCTGCAGCAGTGAATTCCACCATTCTGTCTTCCAGGTCACTTATCCATTCTTCTACCTCAGTTATTCTGCTATTAATTCCTTCTAGTGTAGTTTTCATTTCAGGTATTTTATTGTTCATCTCTGTTTGTTTGTTTTTTAATTCTTCTAGGTCTTTGTTAAACATTTCTTGCATCTTCTCCATCTTTGCTTCTATTGTTTTTCCGAGGTCTTGGATCATCTTCACTATCATTATTCTGAATTCTTTTCTGGAAGGTTGCCTATCTCTACTTCATTTAGTTGTTTTTCTGGGGTTTTAGCTTGTTCCTTCATCTGGTATATAGCCCTCTGCATTTTCATCTTGTCTATATTTCCGTGGATGTTGTTTTTGTTCCACAGGCTGCAGGTTTGTAGTTCTTCTTGCTTCTTCTGTCTGTCCTCTGGTGGATGAGGCTATCTAAGAGGCTTGTACAGGTTTCCTGATGGGTGGGACTGGTGGTGGGTAGAGCTGACTGTTGCTCTGGTGGGCAGAGCTCAGGAAAACTTTAATCCGCTTGACTGCTGATGGGTTGGGCTGGGTTTCCTCCCTGTTGGTTGTTTGGCCTGAGGCAACCCAACACTGGAGCCTACCTGGGCTCTTTGGGGGGGCTAATAGCAGACTCTGGGAGGGCTCATGCCAAGGAGTACTTCCCAGAACTTCTGCTGCCAGTGCCCTTGTCCCCACGGTGAGCCACAGCCACCCCCTGCCTCTACAGGAGACCCTCCAACAATAGCAGGTAGGTCTGGTTCAGTCTCCCCTGGGTTCACTGCTCTTTCCCCTGGGTCCCGATGCACACACTACTTTGTGTGTGCCCTCCAGGAGCGGAGTCTCCGTTTCCCCCAGTCCTGTCAAAGTCCTGCAGTCAAATCTCACTAGCCTTCAAAGTCTGATTCTCTAGGAATTCCTTCTCCTGTTGCCAGACCCCCAGGTTGGGAAGCCTGACGTGGGGCTCAGAACCTTCACTCTAATGGGTTGATTTCTGTGGTATAAGTGTTCTCCAGTCTGTGAGTCACCCACCCAGCAGTTATGGGATTTGTTTTTGCTGTGTTGCACCCCTCCTACCATCTCATTGTGGCTTCTCCTTTGTCTTTGGATGTGGGGTATATTTTTGGGGAGTTCCAGTGTCTTCCTGTTGATGATTGTCCAGCAGCTAGTTGTGATTCTGGTGTTCTCACAAGAGGGAGTGAAATCACATCCTTCTACTCCACCATCTTGGTTCAACCTCTCAGGAAGAATTATCTTTTCATCTTGTTTATGGTTTCCTTTGCTGTGCAAAAGCTTTTAAGTCTCATTAGGTCCCATTTGTTTATTTTTTGCTCTTATTTCCATTTCTCTAGGAGGTGGGTCAAAAAGGATCTTGCTGTGATTTATGTCATAGACTGTTCTGCCTATGTTTTCCTCTAAGAGTTTTATAGTTTCTGGCCTTACATTTAGGTCTTTAATCCATTTTGAGTTTATTTTTATGTATGGTTTTAGGGAGTGTTCTAATTTCATTCTTTTACATGTGAGCTGGGTATTATCTGAATCCCAGTTTATAGCATTGGGCATGCATGACACCAAGCTGTAACTGAGTAGAAATGGTTCTAAAACATAAGCAAGTTTGATGATGGGTGGCTCAGTCTTCTATGGCACCTACTCCAGCTGTATTGCTGCTACAATTGGAATTACATCTGATTAACTTTCCAAAAATGTACAGTCATCCTCCAAGATGCATCTGCCTTATGGCCAGACCAACAGGAAAATTAAGTAAGGATATGGAAGGAATCATCATTTCTGCATCTTTCCAGCCTTTAATGGTAGTACCAACAACTGCAGTTCACCCAGGGATTAGTAGGGAGAGGAAGCCCTAGCATCTTCTGCTTGGATCTCCCTACTTTAATAACCCTCAGCCCATAAGTGAAGGAATGAACTTGGTGATTCTGCCACTTACCAGTGTGTCTATTCCAATCATGCATTTGGGAACTTAGGAAATAACCTGAGGTAAATTCAGACTTTCTAGACTCACTGTGAGGTCAATTTAGACTAAAACTCTGCTTATCACCCAACCTCCACAGGCCCCCACTCTGGCAGACTACGGATGCATTTCAGGTCCCCAGGGATTAACATTCATTCCAAATTATTGTCTACAATTCCTAAAGATATTGTTATTTTTCTTTCCTCAATTCACTATCATCATGCTATATGGATGCAGGTCCTTTGGGGGATATCTTGGAGGAATATTTACACTCTATAATTCTGGTCCTGTCACGGGCTCCTTCCTCAAGGAGACTCAGTCCCTTCTTCATTCAAGAGGCTACAAGTCACTGAACTGGCTTGAGTCTGGGATCAGGGTGAGAGCACACAGTTCTACAAGATCTGTGTCCAGGTCTCAAATGTTTCTGATTATATTTATTACTTTCATTGAATGCCCATCTATCAGTCCTAAGGACACAGATCAAATTGTCACAATGGGTCACAATATTCACATTGCTGTCCCATCCCTACTGACCATTTCAGGACCTGGGCCCATGTTGTCTCAGGCAGTTAAGTGCTGGTACTTGGTCTCAGCCACTCTGGGGGTGTATTGTAAAGTGGCATCTATCACTTTCATGCCCAGGTAGCAAGAGACAGACAGTACAGAGCTTTACAAAATTATGGTGTTTCCCTCATCAATGCGTTTCTAAATGCTCTGGGTCTTCCTCAAGACACAGTGGAATATAGGAGGTTCACACCTGAAAAATGTATTCCAGCTTTCTTCTCCCTAAGCTTTAGGATTTCTTCCTTTCTGTTTCACCAAAGAAGTTATAGCACCTCAGATTCATTGAATTAGGCCACTGTTGAGTCCAGGTTTCAGTCAACTAAACAAGCAAGCTGACGGCAATCACTCCAGCTGCTCACGATAACACAGAGTTTTCAAAATCTCTGGCAATTGTATCTATATCAATAGATGCAGTTTGATCCAATATGAATGCCATCATCCTTGGTAGCAAATATTGTGTCCATCAGGATTTATTCAGAAAAAAATGGAAATCACCTTAGGTATTTTCAGCTCAAAGGTATTTAATGCAGGAGATATTGCTTAAAAGTGGTAAAAAGGACTAGAGAACCAAAGTGGGGAGAGTTGGGGAGAGGTTCTGTCACCCAGAGATCAGGCACTACAAAAGTCACTACCATCTGTATTAGTCTGCTCCGGCTGCCATAATAAGGCTAGAAAGCTACTGTAATCATCAAGGGGAGTGATCTCGGCAGCTGTGATTGGGGTGATAGCTGTGGCAGTGGTTAGAACATGGATTTGTTGATGAATTGGATGTGGAGTTTATAAGAGAGAAAAGTTCTGGATAGCTCCAAGATGGCTCAGTGGCAATTTTTACAACAAAGCCAGAGTGCCCTTGATCCACAGACCTCTTCTCTGACCCCTCTACACTCACGCCCATAGTGATCACACCCAATCTCATGGATTTAAATGCCATGTATTTCTGTATATACCTCCAGCCCTGATATCCAACTCATATACAGTATCTTCTGACGTGTGCATCCAACTGTCTTCCCAATAATTTCACTTGAATAACTACTAGATATATCAAAGTTATTCTACCCTAAACTGGACTCAATTCCTCTTCTACCTTTTTAAAAATGTTTCTCCTCAGATAGTCCCCCATCACAGTTTCAATCAGTTGCTCAGGTCAAAAAAACCATAAACCTTAGCATTATCCTTAACTTCTCTATTTGTCTCACACATTACATCCAATCCATCAGCCATGATATTGGCTCTACCTTTAAAATATAATGTAAATCCAAGCACTCCTCACTCTCTCCATCACTACCACTCTGGTTCTTGCCACCACCCTATCTCCCCTAGACAACTGCCCTAACCCCTGGCTGGTTTGCTTTGTTTAATATTTGAGTCCTTATTGTCTATTCTCCAAAAAGCAATCAGAGTCATTCTTTTAACACTTAAGTTTGCTCATGTCTGGCACCTGTCCACTTGAGCGCCTTAATGGATATAACATACTGTGTTCTCCATTGCTCACCATTCACCTGAGGCTAAGTCAAGGAACCACAAAATTCTTCCAAACACTCCCAAACCATCAAAAAGTAAGCCTAGGCATCAGGAGGTTTGCCAAATCTCCCTGTATTTGATTCTCAGCCTTTAAAATAAAATGATACTTCTTAGTCTTTCATCCTCACATTAGCCTTTTGAGCTCCACACCTCTCTTGCACCATCTTCTCAACATATCCCCTAAGTGAATGGGCCATAATCCTTCTCACTTTTTATTATCTTCCAGGTAGTAACAGAAAGAATACAGGTTTGGTAGTTAGCCAGTCTTTCAAATCTCACATCTTTCATCAATATTATGGACATAATACCTACTTACCAGGGTTTTATGACATTAAATAGGATAAAATATACAAAATGCCTGGCTATAGTCAGTTCTCAATAAAGGTTTCCTTTCCCACTCCCTTCCCCCAATATCTACTTACTCTCCCTTTCTTCTTTTTTTATCCTGCTTTCTTCTTGAATTGACTCAACTTTGTATACACTCAGCCAGAGGAGATCTGCCAAGATAAAAAGGAAATTGAAGCAGATGGCCAAGTTGCTTTGACATTCTCAAACCCTACTTTTAATGATGGGAAGTAAGACTCCCAGGTTAAAGCAGCAAATGGTGCCATTTGAGACTCACTTCATTCTTTGGCTTCACTTGATTTGAGGAGACCAGGTTTTACTCCCCAACCTGTTCAACCTGAATTACGGTAAAAATGACCAGTTTCTTCTGTTGCCAAAAGTAGTAAGATCTCAGAAATATGGTGGCTCAGAGAGGGAAAGTCAATGTGGAGTTGATTTCATTTGATAGGATACTTAAATCTCAATGCCTGCCGAGAAACTCTATTTTGTTGAAATACGAATGTATTTGGCTCACACCATATTTTTATTTATATAATATAGCTTAGTATAGTGAAAAAGAGAAAAAGCTATTATAGGCACACCCTCTCAAATAAACCTATTCTTAAAATGTTTCCCCCGTTTTATGACAGGAAATGGGGGAGCAGTATATATACTGCTGGAGGGCCCTGAAAAAATTAGGTTCCTGAAGATCTTTATATGTGGAAAAAATACAATTGTAAATACAAACAGCAAACTGCAGGCAGATAAGGTGATTTGTGGCTCAGTTTAGCAGAGCAGAACCCTGATTACACCTGCAAAATGTTATCAGGGGACTGAAACAGATTAAACAGACCATCTACCACTTAGTAGCAGTTTTCTTTGTTTATAATCTATTCCTACATGTTACTTATCCCTGATTTAATAATGTAATAAATTATTGTTTGGAGTTTTCAAAAGCGTCATTTTCTGTTCCATTTATAAAGAAACAGTTGTTCGGGCTCAGGTGTGGGCCCTGGAAAACCCTGTTACATGGAGCTGAAGCTACTAACCCATAACCCAGTGTTTCCAAAGCCTGGCACAATCTCTTACCTGAAAGCACAGCTCAGGAAGGAGCTGAATCTCCAAAAAGTGTGAGCGACTGCCCCACTTCCTGGGCACTTGACTCCACACCCACTGGAATAAATCTGTGGTGTAAAAAAATGACACAGCTCTTATCAAAACAGATGACCTGGAGAGCTGTATTCAGCAACAACCCAAGCAACTCATATAAGTGGGTCCAACTAAGAGAGCAGAAATCACTGAGCAAACTTGAGTGGCTCGTTCATTGAGCTCAGGTGGGATCTTAACTACAGTTTTTGGACTAAGTATGCTCTAACACACAGCTTATTTGCCATGTTTAATGAACAACATAATTAAAAAAAAACAGGGCAGACAGCAGCTACCACAGATACTAAAAGGAACAAGTCTTCATTCATAGGAAACCTGGCTTCCTTTTCCTTCATTTAGAGGTTGAGCTGGAGCAATGGTAAATCCCACATTTCCTATACTACTGCAATAGTATCTATATTCTTTGCACATGCAGTGAAAAATTCTGCAAAAGCACCATCATGTTTCCACACAAATCTATGACACAACTTACTACAAGGTCTGTGCAAGTAATAATAATTTTAAAAAAGCAAAACATGTCAGGTATCTTGCTGGAGATCAATAGGCAGTAGTGGGGACCATGACAAACTGCACAGCATACTGGACAGTGTGTACTTAGAATAAAGGGGGTAGCTGCCAATCAGCTCCCACTTATTGTTGTCATGTGGAAATTCAGGTTTAAAGGGTAAATGAAAATCTGGATTTTTGTGATTTTTCATTTACTGTAAACACTATTTAGTTTAAACAAACAAAATATTCCTGAGGCTCCATAATTTGCAACCTCTGATTCAGCCGATCACTCTGACTTTGCAGAGACCCCTGATGTTGGGGAGCAGTTGAGGTCCCAGACCAGTAACTGATGGTGACCACAGGAAGACAAGGTATGAAAGGAAGATTATGAGTTCAGTTTGGGGCCACCGAGTTTGGGAGAGGAAATTAGGGACCTGAGGGCATTTTCCTGGGAGCCCACCAAGACTTAGGAAGCAGGAGGAGGAGGAATGGAGACTGAGAATTTACCACTCAAGAAGTGGAAAGAAAACCAAGGCAGGGGACAAACATCAAGAGAGAAGAGGGGGTTAAGGAGGGAATGGTCAGGTGAGAGAAATCATACATGGGGTAGAATCCCTTATTTGGTATCTTACTCAGTTTGAGCTTCTGTAACAAAAATGTCATAGTCTTGGTGGCTTAAACAACAGAAATGTATTTCTCACAGTTTTGGAGACTAGGAAGTCCACGATTAAAGTGCCAACCAATTCAGTTCCTGGTGAGAACACTCTTCCTGATTATGTCTTCATACGGCAGAGAGAGAGAGGAAGCAAGTTCTCTCATGTCTCTTCTTATAAGGGCACTAATTCCATCATGAGGGCTCCATCCTCACGATATATTTACCTCCCAAAGGTCCCACCTCCTAATATTATCACAATGGGGATTAGGGCTTCAACATATGAATTTTGGAAGGACACAAACATGCAGTCCATAGTACTTGAAAAGGATAGTTAAATGTCTGCTGTTTTGGGCCAGTAAGAGGTCCTTAGTGGTGACCTTAGTGAATGTGGTGAACAGACTGAAAGATGGACCCACTGACCCCACCTGCTGGTATTCACACCCCGTGTGGTCCCTCTCACATTGTGCCAGGTTGGTCTGTGCGTCAGATGGAAGGATGAATTTCTGAGTGGATAAATGTATGTGTGGACTGACTGACAGAAAGGAACTCTGGAAATTTTGTCTATCTTTGGAGCACCCCCATAAGTAGACTGTATCCCTTAGGATTATCTTACTTCATTTTTGCATATCTGTTGGGAACACATGAGACAATGGCATTAAAGATAATTTTCAGTCCTGACAGCTAGTTGTCACTCATTGGGAATCAGGTGAAGATCATCCTGATAATAAGCATCTAATATCTCTGCAGTTCCAGTTCTTGGTTTCAGAGGCCCCCATGGCTGTGTGTTTTCCACTTCAAACCTGTCAAAATGAGGACAAGTCCCACAAATCGACTGCTGCAGAAGAGGCAAGAATCTGTCAGCATTCAGAGAAGGCTTTCCTAGTCATCACAATTCGTTTTCACAGCTACTGTGTGAGATCAGTTAGGCAAGTGTTAATCCCATTACACAACAAAGCTTTGACTAAATTCCATTCTGCCAAAAATACAGTAAGTCCTCTACATATGAACCTTCAAGTTGCCAGCTTTCAAAGATGCGAACATGCCCTTGTATGCTAGCTGTTGTACTGTACCACTGTACTTTTCAAGGTACTGTACTGTAAGATTAAAAATGTTTTATTTTTTGTTTGTTTTTTATGTATTATTTGTGAAAAGTATTATAAATATATTACAGTACAGTACTATATAGCCGATTGTGTTAGTTGGGCACCTAGGCTAACTTTGTTGGACTTAAGAACAAACTGGACTTAGAACATGCTCTCCAAATGGAACTCGTCCGTATACATGGGACTTACTGTAGGTATATTCATTATGTTAGTAGCCTTTCACTTTTTTCAGGGACACAGTCACATGTGCTTATGGTGTTATTCTTATTTGAGCAGAGTTCCGCTTCTCCCTGCTTTAAAGTTGGGGGAAAAGCAGGAGGTACATGGAAGTTCTCAGACAAAAAGGGAGGGAATGAAAATATGCACTAATGTACACGAGCCTACAGTTTACAGAATGTCTACCGTGCCAGACACTTGATGTGTATGTCACTTTGACCCTCATAACAACCCTGCAGGGCAAATATTGTGATCCTTGCTTTACAAACATGAAAATTTAACCACATTGCTCAAGGTTACGTAGTTTAAAAACAGCCCAGTTAGGATTTGAACCTGGGTGGTCTTTCTCCAAAGGTTTACCATTTGCCACTACATCAAGCTACTGTATTTCCAGTTCATGGGTGTAAACAGAACCCCCTTCCATGTACTTTTATTACTTTGCAATATCTTCACCAAGTCTTTGAAATTTAGTCTTTTCAAAAACTGTCTCACACAATATAGTTTTCTCATTTACTTTTTATGATTCACGATTTTTAACATAGAGAATAACGCACAAGATTAATCTATGTACCCAATGACAACTTTTAACAAATTCTAACAATTTGCCATTTTTCCTCCCAATCTGTTTAAGAAAATAAAACATTAATAATACAGTTGAAGTCTCTAATATAACTCTTCCTAATCTCATTTTCCTCCTTCCATTCCCAGAGGCAATAATTATTCTGAAATTGGTTTGTATCATTCCTGTATTTTTATACTTTCACTGTGTATGTATATTCATAAACAACATTTGTTATTTTTCTGTGGAGTTCTTAAAACATTAAATGAATGGTATAACAGTTTATATAATATTCTATAACCTGTATTTTTTGCTTAATGTACTCTGCATAATATTCCATAACACATGTTTCTGAGTTTTCTCCTTGCTTACATATGTAACTCTAATTTATTTATTTTAATTCTGTATAGAATTTCATTTCATGGGGACAAATTATTCATAGCCCTATTGATTAACATAGAGGTTGTTTCTAAATTTGTGACTGCAAACGATGCTGCTATAAGCGTTCTTGTACATGTCTTCTTGAGTAGATGCGTAAGAGTTTCCCTAGACCAGCGCTGTCTAGTAGAAATATAATGCAACACACACATGTAATTTAAAATATTCCAGTAGCCACATTTTAAAAATTAAAACTAATAGGTTGAATTTTAATTCTAATACTATATTTTATTTAACCAATATATCCAAAGTATTATCATTCCAATAAATAATCAATATAAAATTATGAATCAGATACTACACATTCTTTTTCTTATACTAAGTCTTTTCAGTCTGATGCTTATTTTACACTTACATTACATCTTAATTTTTCAAGTGCTCAAATAGTTACATGTGGCTAGAGATTACTGTAACAGAGAGTGCAGCTATAGGGCACATGCCTAAAAGTAGAATTGTCGAATTGTAATGTAAGCAAAGTGACCTTACCAAGTATTGCAAATTGCTCTTCAAAGCAACTGTCCCAGTTTCACTCTCAACAGGAATGTACGGAAGTTTCCGTTTCTCCACATCCCTGCCAACAATTTAGTATTGAAAGATTTTTTAATTTTGGGAAATTTGATGGGTACAAAATATCTCATTTCTGTTAGTTTTTCCCTGATCAGTCATGACGTTGAACTTCTAATCGTATGTTAATTGTCATTTCAGATTTCTTCCTCCATGAATTGCCTATTCAAGTTCTTTGCCATTGGAGGATTATTAATTTGTGAAAGTTTTGTATACATTCTTGATTACTGTTCCTTATTGGATTTATTTATTGCTAATATGTTTTTTCAGGCTATGGTTTATCTTTTTACCTGCTCTATGGTATCTTTATTCCACAGAAGTTGCGGTGTTTTTTAAAAAGTTAAGATGTTATCAATTGTTTTCTTTCTTGCACTATTTTTTGGTGATTTTTTTAAATAATTTTTTTTCTATTTCAAATTCATAAATATATCCTTTTATATTTTTTTTAAAAAGTACTTTTCACACATTTAGACCTTTAACCTATCTGTAATTTTTTTTGTATGAAGTGAGTTAGGAAGCTAATTATTCTCCCAAATGAACAATTAGTCAATTATCCCAGAAAAGTATATAAAGATCTCATCTTTCCCCCATTTATAGGAACTGCCATTTCTGATTTTATTTATATATATAAATATAAGTAAATAAATAAATATATAAAAAACACTCATCATCACCACCACCATCATCATCACCATCATCATCATTGTGAATTTATTTGTTTCAAGGTCCACATTCTATTCCAGTAGCCTAGTTGTTTCTCCTCAACTCTATTGCATGCTTACCTTAATATCTGTACCTTCAAAATAAGATAGTATCAGCTTTATTTGTAGTAGCCAAAATCTGGAAACAATCCAAATGTCCATCAACAAGTGAATGCACTATGGTGCATTCATTCAATAAAATGTTACTCAGTTAAGAAAAAACTATTGATATACACAACAGTATGACTATAACTCAAGAACATCATGCTGATTGAAAAAGAGTAAATACTTTATGATTCTATTCATATGAAATTTTAGAAAAAACAAACTAATCAATAGTGACAAAAACGCTTCTGTGGTTGTCTGAAGTTGAGGTAAGAGTGGGATCATTACTGACTAGAAAGGGGTATGAGAATGATGGAAACATACATATACATGTATATGTATATCAGTATATATACACACACATATATATATCTTGGTTGTGGTGATAGTTATATAGGTGCATAAATTTTCAAAACTCATTGGCTGTATACTTAAAACTATATTTTATTGTGTGTAAATATACTGTCATAAGTTTTTATTTTTTAAATACTATGAGATACCACTTCTAACCCACTGGAATGGCTACTATTAAAAAGATTTGAGAAAGTAGTGCTATGATGATGTGGAGCAATTAAAACTCCCATTAAATTAAATTTAAACAATTAAAACTCATTGTGTGAGTGTAAAATGGTCCAAACTCTTTGGTAGTTTCTAATAAAGATAAACATACACCCATCTTATCCAAACATTCCACTTCCATGTATATAGCTAGGAGAAATGCAAATATATGTCCACAAAAGGTCTTTTCCTAATAGCAGCTTTTTTCACAATAGCCAAAAATGGAAACAACCCCCATGTCCATCAATAAATGAAATAAGAAAAATAAATTGCAGTATATTCATACCATAAAATAATAGTCATTAAAAATAATAAATTAATGATACGCACGAAACTATAGGTGAATCTGCAATATATAGGTGTATCCTATGCGAATCTGTGTCAGCAGGGTGTAAATGGTTGGTCACATGTTCACCAGTCTTGGATACCATCCTTCTATTTCTACGCATCTCTCTTGGGTTTAGTATTCATTGTCTTGTGAGTGGTTTGGGCTGGTAAGATCACTCTGTTGTTTCCTCTTGTTTGGAAACCCCTTACTCTGTCCTCTGACCTGCTGGGAAATTTGGACACGAAGTAAGAAGGCACAAATAAATTGACTTAGGTGACCTCTGAACCAGACCTTAGCAGGAAAACCTCTTCCTCCTTTAGTCTTTAATGGGCTTTTCCTTGACTTTACATGTCTTAAACTTTCCTCACTGGGGAGACTGAGAATAGGGAATGTCCCAGGACAAGGGATCAAAAGACCCCCTTACCTGCTTTTGATGTCAGTGTTAACCCATTCTGAAGCTGAGTAGTCAGCCAGCTCACCACGTATTTGAGGGAAAAACTGCAATAATACAGTGTTATTTCCTGGAGCTTTTCCTCTGTGTAGCTCCCTAGAGAACCTGTGCTGGCCACTGTGGCTAATCTTGGGGGATCCTGGGAGTTGGCAAATGGTCAGCTCAGTTAAACGAACAGCTACACAAGAATTAATTCTCATTCCCCAAACTCATGCTCACTTTTACAACAAAGTCACCATGTGGACAAAAGCAGCATGGCAGAGGTTTCGGGAAGATGGCGGAAGAGTAAGACACAGAGATCAACTTCCTCCCCACAGACACACCAGAAATACATCTACACATGGAACAACTCCTACAGAACACCTACTGAACGCTGGCAGAAGACCTTAGACCTCCCAAAAGGCAATAAACCCCCCACATACCTGGGTAGGGCAAAAGAAAAAAGAATAAACAGAAACAAAAGAATAGGGACGGTACCTGCACCAGTGGGAGGGAGCTGTGAAGGAGGAAATGTTTCCACACACTAGGAAGCCCCTTCGCGGGCGGAGACTGCGGGTGGCGGAGGGGGGAAGCTTCGGAACCGCGGAGGAGAGCACAGCAGCAGGGGTGCAGAGGGCAAAGCGGAGAGATCCCTGCACAGAGGATCAGGGCCGACCAGCACTCACCAGCCCGAGAGTCTTGTCTGCTCACCCGCCAGGGCGGGCGGAGACTGGGAACTGCGGCCCGGGCTTCGGCCGGAGCGCCGGGAGAGGACTGGGGTTGGCGGCGTGAACACAATCTGCAGGGGGTTAGTGCGCCACGGCTGGCCGGGAGGGACTCCGGGGAAAAGTTTGGAGCTGCCGAAGAGGCAAGAGACATTTTCTTCCCTCTTTTGTTTCCTGGTGCGCGAGGGGAGGGGATTAAGAGCGCTGCTTAAAGGAGCTCCAGAGACGGGCGCGAGCCGCAGCTAAAAGCGCGGACCCCAGAGACGGGCATGAGACGCTAAGGCTGCTGCTGCCGCCACCAAGAAGCCTGTATGCGAGCACAGGTCACTATCCACACCCCGCTTCCGGGGAACCTGTGCAGCCTGCCACTGCCAGGGTCCCAGGAATCAGGGACAACTCACACGGAAGAACGCACGGCGCGCCACAGGCTGGTGCAACGTCACGACGGCCTCTGCCGCCGCAGGCTCGCCCCCCACTCCGTGCCCCTCCCTCCTCACAACCAGCAGCTCCTTTAACCCCATCCTGTCTGAGCGAAGAACAGACGCCCTCCGGCGACCTACATGCAGAGGCGGGGCCAAATCCAAAGCTGAGCCCCTGGGAGCTGTGAGAACAAAGAAGAGAAAGGGAAATCTCTCCTAGCAGCCTCAGAAGCAGCGGATTAAAGCTCCACAATCAACTTGATGTACCCTGCATCTGTGGAATACATGAATAGACAAAGAATCATCCCAAATTAAGGAGGTGGACTTTGAGAGCAAGATTTATGATTTTTTCCCCTTTTCCTCTTTTTGTGAGTGTGTATGTGTATGCTTCTGTGTGAGATTTTGTCTGTATAGCTTTGCTTCCACCATTTGTCCTAGGGTTCTATCTGTACATTTTTGTTGTTGTTGTTTTTAATTGTTTTTCTTTTTTTCTCTTAATAATTATTTTTTATTTTAATAACTTTATATTTTACTTTATCTTCTTTCTCGCTTTTTTTCCTTCCTTCCCTCCTTCCTTCCTTCCTCCCTCCCTCCCTCCTTTCTTTCTTTCCACTTCTACTAATTTTTTCTTTCTACTTTTTCTCCCTTTTATTGTGAGCTGCGTGGATGAAAGGCTCTTGGTGCTGCAGCCAGGAGTCAGTATTATGCCTCTGAGGTGGGACAGCCAACTTCAGGACACTGGTCCACAACAGACCTCCCACCTCCACATAATGTCAAATGGCGAAAATCTCCCAGCGATCTCCATCTCAACACCAGCACCCAGCTTCACTCAACGGCCAGCAAGCTACAGTGCTGGACATCCTATGCCAAACAACTAGCAAGACAGGAACACAACCCCACCCATTAGGAGAGAGGCTGCATAAAATCATAATAAGTCCACAGACACCCCAAAACACACCACCAGACATAGACCTGCCCACCAGAAAGACAAGATCCAGCCTCATCCACCAGAACACAGGAACTAGTCCCCTCCACCAGGAAGCCTACACAACCCACTAAACCAACCTTAGCCACTGGGGACAGACACCAAAAACAATGGGAACTACAAACCTGCAGCCTGCAAAAGGGAGACCCCAAACACAGTAAGATAAGCAAAATGAGAAGACAGAAGAACACACAGCAGATGAAAGAGTAAGATAAAAACCCACCAAACCTAACAAATGAAGAGGAAATAGGCAGTCTACCTGAAAAAGAATTCAGAATAATGATAGTAAAGATGATCCAAAATCTTGGAAATAGAATAGACAAAATGCAAGAAACATTTAACAAGGACCTAGAAGAACTAAAGATGAAACAAACAACGATGAACAACACAATAAATGAAATTAAAAATACTCTATGGGATCAATAGCAGAATAACTGAGGCAGAAGAATGGATAAGTGACCTGGAAGATAAAATAGTGGAAATAACAGAGCAGAATAAAGAAAAAAGAGTAAAAAGAACTGAGGACAGTCTCAGAGACCTCTGGGACAACATTAAAAAACCAACAACATTAAAAAACCAACATTCGAATTATAGGGGTTCCAGAAGAAGAAGAGAAAAAGAAAGGGACTGAGAAAATATTTGAGGAGATTATAGTTGAAAACTTCCCTAATATGGGAGAGGAAATATTTAATCAAGTCCAGGAAGCACAGAGAGGCCCATACAGGATAAATCCAAGGAGAAACACGCCAAGACACATATTAATCAAACTGTCAAAAATTAAATACAAAGAAAGCATATTAAAAGCAGCAAGGGAAAAACAACAAATAACACACAAGGGAATCCCCATAAGGTTAACAGCTGATCTCTCCGCAGAAACTTTGCAAGCCAGAAAGGACTGGCAGGACATATTTAAAGTGATGAAGGAGAAAAACCTGCAACCAAGGTTACTCTACCCAGCAAGGATCTCATGCAGATTTGATGGAGACATTAAAACCTTTACAGACAAGCAAAAGCTGAGAGAGTTCAGCACCACCAAACCAGCTCTACAACAACTGCTAAAGGAACTTCTCTAGGCAAGAAACACAAGAGAAGGAAAAGACCTACAATAACAAACCCAAAACAATTAAGAAAATGGGAATAGGAACATACATATCGATAATTACCTTAAATGTAAATGGACTAAATGCTCCCACCAAAAGACACGGATTGGCTGAATGGATACAAAAACAAGCCCCATGTATTTGCTGTCTACAAGAGACACACTTCAGACCTAGAGACACATACAGACTGAAAGTAAGGGGATGGAAAAAGATATTCCATGCAAATGGAAACCAAAAGAAAGCTGGAGTAGCAATTCTCGTATCAGACAAAATAGACTTTAAAATAAAGACTATTAGAAGAGACAAAGAAGGACACTACATAATGATCAAGGGATCGATCCAAGAAGAAGATATAACAATTGTAAATATTTATGCACCCAACATAGGAGCACCTCAATACATGAGACAAATACTAACAGCCATAAAAGGGGAAATATACAGCAACACATTCATAGTAGGGGACTTTAACACCCCACTTTCACCAATGGACAGATCATCCAAAATGAAAATAAATAAGGAAACACAAGCTTTAAATGATACATTAAACAAGATGGACTTAATTGATATTTATAGGACACTCCATCCAAAAACAACAGAATACACATTTTTCTCAGGTGCTCATGGAACATTCTCCAGGATAGATCATATCTTCGGTCACAAATCAAGCCTTGGTAAATTTAAGAAAATTGAAATTGTATCAAGTATCTTTTCCGACCACAACGCCATAAGACTAGATATCAATTACAAGAAAAGATCTGTAAAAAATACAAACACATGGAGGCTAAACAATACACTACTTAATAACGAGGTGATCACTGAAGAAATCAAAGAGGAAATTTTAAAAATACCTAGAAACAAATGACAATGGAGACACAACGACCCAAAACCTATGGGATGCAGCAAAAGCAGTTCTAAGGGGGAAGTTTATAGCAATACAAGCCCACCTTAAGAAGCAGGAAACATCTCGAATGAAAAACCTAACCTTGCACCTCAAGCAGTTAGAGAAAGAGGAACAAAAAAACCCCAAAGCTAGCAGAAGGAAAGAAATCATATAAATCAGATCAGAAATAAATGAAAAAGAAATGAAGGAAACAATACCAAAGATCAATAAAACAAAAGCTGGTTCTTTGAGAAGATAAACAAAATTGATAAACCATTAGCCAGACTCATCAAGAAAAAAAGGGAGAAGACTCAAATTAATAGAATTAGAAATGAAAAAGGAGAAGTAACAACTGACACTGCAGAACTACAAAAGATCATGAGAGATTACTACAAGCAACTCTATGCCAATAAAATGGACAATCTGGAAGAAATGGACAAATTCTTAGAAATGCACAGCCTGCCAAGACTGAATCAGGAAGAAATAGAAAATATGAACAGACCAATCACAAGCACTGAAATTGAAACTGTGATTAAAAATCTTCCAACAAACAAAAGCCCAGGACCAGGTGGCTTCACAGGCGAATTCTATCAAACATTTAGAGAAGAGCTAACACCTATCCTTCTCAAACTCTTCCAAAATATAGCAGAGGGAGGAACACTCCCAAATTCCTTCTACGAGGCCACCATCACCTTGATACCAAAACCAGACAAGGATGTCACAAAGAAAGAAAACTACAGGCCAATATCACTGATGAACATAGATGCAAAAATCCTCAACAAAATACTAGCAAACAGAATCCAGCAGCACATTAAACGGATCATACACCATGATCAAGGGGGGTTTATTCCAGGAATGCAAGGATTCTTCAATATTCGCAAATCAATCAACGTGATACACCATATTAACAAATTGAAGGAGAAAAACCATATGATCGTCGCAATAGATGCAGAGAAAGCTTTTGACAAAATTCAACACCCATTTATGATAAAAACCCTGCAGAAAGTAGGCATAGAGGGAACTTTCCTCAACATAATAAAGACCATATATGACAAGCTCACAGCCAACATCATCCTCAATGGTGAAAAACTGAAAGCATTTCCACTAAGATCAGGAACAAGACAAGGTTGCCAATTTTACCACTCTTATTCAACATAGTTTTGGAAGTTTTAGCCACAGCAATCAGAGAAGAAAAGGAAATAAAAGGAATCCGAATTGGAAAAGAAGAAGTAAAGCTGTCACTGTTTGCAGATGACATGATACTATACTTAGAGAATCCTAAAGATGCTACCAGAAAACTACTAGAATTAATCAATGAATTTGGTAAAGTAGCAGGATACAAAATTAATGCACAGAAATCTCTGGCATTCCTATATACTAATGATGGAAAATCTGAAAGTGAAATCAAGAAAACACTCCCATTTACCATTGCAACAAAAAGAATAAAATATCTAGGAAAAAACATACCTAAGGAGACAAAAGACCTGTATGCAGAAAATTATAAGACACTGATGAAAGAAATTAAAGATGATACAAATAGATAGAGAGATATACCATGTTCTTGGATTGGAAGAATCAACATTGTGAAAATGACTCTACTACCCAAAGCAATCTATAGATTCAATGCAATCCCTATCAAACTACCACTGGCACTTTTCATAGAACTAGAACAAAAAATTTCACAATTTGTATGGAAACACAAAAGACCCCAAATAGCCAAAGTAGTCTTGAGAATGAAAAACGGAGCTGGAGGAATCAGGCTCCCTGACTTCAGACTATACTACAAAGCTACAGTAATCAAGACAGTATGGTACTGGCACAAAAACAGAAAGATAGATCAATGGAACAGGATAGAAAGCCCAGAGATAAACCCATGCACATATGGACACCTTATCTTTGATAAAGGTGGCAGGTATGTACAGTGGAGAAAGGACAGCCTCTTCAATAAGTGGTGCTGGGAAAACTGGACAGGTACATGTAAAAGTATGAAATTAGATCACTCCCTAACACCATACACAAAAATAAGCTCAAAATGGATTAAAGACCTAAAGGTAAGGCCAGAAACGATCAAACTCTTAGAGGAAAACATAGGCAGGACACTCTATGACATAAATCACAGCAAGATCCTTTCTGACCCACCTCCTAGAGAAATGGAAATAAAAACAAAAATAAACAAATGGGACCTAATGAAACTTCAAAGCTTTTGCACAGCAAAGGAAACCATAAACAAGACCAAAAGACAACCCTCAGAATGGGAGAAAATATTTGCAAATGAAGCAACTGACAAAGGATTAATTTCCAAAATTTACAAGCAGCTCATGCAGCTTAATAACAAAAAAAAACAAACAACCCAATCCAAAAATGGGCAGAAGACCTAAATAGACATTTCTCCAAAGAAGATATACAGACTGCCAACAAACACATGAAAGAATGCACAACATCATTAATCATTAGCGAAATGCAAATCAAAACTACAATGAGATGTCATCTCACAGCAGTCAGAATGGCCATCATCAAAAAATCTAGAAACAATAAATGCTGAAGAGGGTGTGGAGAAAAGGGAACACTCTTGCACTGCTGGTGGCAATGTGAATTGCTTCAGCCACTATGGAGAACAGTATGGAGGTTCTTTAAAAAACTACAAACTGAACTACCATATGACCCAGCAATCCCACTACTGGGCATATACCCTGAGAAAACCAAAATTCAAGAAGAGTCATGTACCAAAATGTTCACTGCTGCTCTATTTACAATAGCCCAGAGCTGGAAACAACCTAAGTACCCATCATCGGATGAATGGATAAAGAAGATGTGGCACATATATACAATGGAATATTACTCAGCCATAAAAAGAAACAAAATTGAGCTATTTGTAATGAGGTGGATAGACCTAGAGTCTGTCATACAGAGTGAAGTAAGTCAGAAAGAGAAAGACAAATACCGTATGCTAACACATATATATGGAATTTAAGGAAAAAAATGGCATGAAGAACCTTGGGGTAAGACAGGAATAAAGACACAGACCTACTGGAGAACGGACTTGAGGATATGGGGAGGGGGAAGGGTGAGCTGTGACAGGGCGAGAGAGAGTCATGGACGTATATACACTAACAAACGTAAGGTAGATAGCTAGTGGGAAGCAGCCGCACGGCACAGGGAGATCAGCTCGGTGCTTTGTGACCACCTGGAGGGGTGGGATAGGGAGGGTGGGAGGGAGGGAGATGCAAGAGGGAAGAGATATGGGAACATACGTATATGTATAACTGATTCACTTTGTTATAAAGCAGAAACTAACACACCATTTTAAAGCAATTACACACCAATAAAGATGTTTAAAAAAAAACTAATTGAAATATTAAATTTGATTTCATTAAAAATATTAGCCATTCCTTCAAAAAGAAAAAAAAGAAACAAGAAAAATCCCCAATAACCGATCTAACTTTACATCTAAAGGAACTAGAAAAAGAATAACAAATGAAGCCTAAATTAGAAGAAGGAAGGAAATAATAAAGATCAGAGCAAGAATAAATGAGAGACTGAAAAAACTTTTTAAATCAATGAAACTAAGAGCTGTTTCTTTAAAAAGATAAACATAATCAACAAACCTTTGATTAACCAAGAAAAAAAAGAAAGGACTCCAAAAAATAAAATCAGGGATGAAAGAGGAGAAGCAGCAACTGACAACACAGAAATACAAAGGATCATAAGAGATTATTATGAACAATTATATGCCAAAAAAATGGACAACCTGGAAGAAATGCATAAATTCCTAGAAACACAATCTTCCAAGACTGAATCATGAAGAAACTGAAAATCTGAACAGACCAATTACTAGTAAGGACATTGAAACAGTTACCAAAATCTCCCAATAAACAAACGCCCAGGACCAAATGGCTTCACTGGCAAATTCCACAAAACATTCAAAGAAGATTTAATACTTATCCTTCTCAAACTTTCCAAAAAAAATGAAAGGAGGGAATCCTTCCAAACAGATTTTACAAAGCCAACATTACCCTGGTACCAAAACCAGACAAGAACACCACAAAAAAAGAAAGTTACAGGCCAATATCCTTGATGAACATAGGTATAAAATCTTCAACAAAATATTAGGAAACAAATAAAACAATGCATTAAAAGGATTATACATCACAATCACATTGGATTTATTTCAGGGATGTAAGGACTGTTCAACCCCCACAAATAAATCAACACGATACATCACATTAACAACATGAAGGATAAAAATCATATGAGCATCTCAATAGATGCAGAAAAGCCTTCTGACAAAATTCAACATCTATGTATGATAAAACTTCTCAAAAAAGTGGGTCTAGAGGTACCTCAACATAATAAAGGCTATATATGACAAATCCACAGCTAACATTATACTCAAAGGTGAAAAGCTGAAAGTTTTTCCTTAAGATCAGGAACAAGGCAAGGAAGACCTCTCTCACCACTTTCATGCAACATAGTATTGGAAGTCCTAGCTAGAGCAATTAGGCAAGAAAAATAATAAAAGGAATCCGAACTGGAAATGAAGAGGTAAAACTGTCACTATTTGCAGATGAGATGAAACTATATATAGAAAACCCTAAAGATTCCACCAGGGGCTTCCCTGGTGGTGCAGTGGTTGAGAGTCTGCCTACTAATGCAGGGGACACGGGTTCGTGCCCCAGTCCGGGAAGATCCCACATGCTACGGAGCAGCTGGGCCTGTGAGCCATGGCCGCTGGGCCTGCGCATCCAGAGCCTGTGCTCCGCAACGGGAGAGGCCACAACAGTGAGAGGCCCGCGTACCACAAAAGAAAAAAAAGATTCCACCAAAAAACTCTTAGAACTAATAAATGAGTTCATTAAATTCCAGGATAAAAAATCAATATACAGAAATCTATGGTGTTTTTATACACTAATAATGAAGTATCAGAAAGAGAAAACAATCCCGTTTAAAATCACATCAAAAAGAATGAAATACCTATGGATAAAGTTAACCAAGGTGGTGAAAGACCTGTGTACTGAAAACTATAAGACACTGATGAAAAAAATAGAAGACACAAATAAATGGAAATATATTCTGTGTTCATCAATTGGAATAATTAATATTATTAAAATATCCATATTACCCAAAGCAACCTATAGATTCAGTGGAATCCCTATGAAAATTCCAATGGCATATTTCACAGAACTAGAACAAATAATTCTAAAATTTTATGGAATCACAAAAGATCACAAATAGCCAAAACAACCTTGAGAAAGAAGAAAAAATCTGGAGGTATCATTCCCTGATTTCAAACTATACTACAAACCTATAGTAATCAAAACAGTATTGTACTGGCACAAAAACAGATACACAGATCAGTGGAACAGAATTGAGAACCCATAAATAAACCCATACATACATACAATTTATGTATGACAAAGGAGCAAAGAACATACAATGGGGAAAGGATAAACTCTTCAATAAATCGTGTTGAAAAAACTGGACAGCAACACACAAAAGAATGAAAGAAGACAACTATATTACACTATACACAAAAATTAATCCAAAATGGATAATGAATCTAAGACCTGAAACTACAAATTCTCAAAAGAAAACATAAGCAGTGACATTGGTCCCAGTGATGCTTTTGTGGATCTGACTTTAAAGGCAAGGAAAACAAAGCACAAATAAACAAATGGGACTACATCCAACAAAAAATTTCTGCACAGAGAAGGAAACCATTGTCAAAAAAAGAAAAGGTAACTTACTGAATGGGAGAAGATACTTGCAAATCATATATCCAATAGGGGTTAATATTCAAAATATATAAAGAACTCATACAACTCAACAAGATAAAAACAAACAACCAGATTAAAAAATGAGCAGAGGATCTGAATAGACACTTTTGCAAAGAAGACATACAGATGGCCAAGAGGCACATGAAACTATGTTCAACATCACTAATTATTAGGGAACTACAAATCAAAACCACAATGATATGTGACCTCTCACTTGTCAGAGTAGCTATTATCAAAAACACAAGAAATAACAATGTTGGATAGGATACTGAGAAAAGAGAACCCTCATAAACTGTTGGTTGTACTGTAAATTGGTGTAGCCACTATGGAAAACAGTATGGAGGTTCCTCAAAAAATTAAGAATAGAGTTACCAGCTATTCCACTTCCAGGTATTTGTCTGAAAAACACGAAACCAGTAATTTGAAGAGATATATGAACCTCTATGTTCACTGCAGCATTATTTACAGTAGCCAAGATATGGAAACAACCTTAAGTGTCCACCAATGAATGAACGGATAAAGAAAATGTGGTATAAATATACAATGGACTACCACTCAGCCATAAAAAAGAATGAAATTCTGCCATTTGAAACAACATGAATGGACCTTGAAAGTACAGTGCTAAGCAAAATAAATCAGAGAAAGACAATACTGTATGACTTCGCTCATATGTGGAATCTAAAACAAATAAGTGAACAAACAAAATAAAATAAAAACAAAGATACAGAGAACAGGTTAGTGGTTACCAGGGGGTGAGGGGATTAGAGGGTGGGCAAAATGAGTGAAGGGGGTCAACTGTACGGTGATAGATGGCAGCTAGGCTTGTGGTGGTGACCACTGTGTAGCATACACAGATGTCAAATTATAATGCTGTAACACCTGAAACTTAGAAAAAGAGAAGAGCAGAGAGGCAAGGGAAGAAGAGTGAGTTGAGGGAATTCTGAAGCAACCTATCAAATCAGCAGCAGTTACTGAGCCCTGTATGCCTTCACACAATGCTTTGTGCTAAAAGTATATTGAAGTGTGAGACATGTGCTCTAGAACTCAGAGGGGACTAGACATGGATCCATAAAATGATCGAGAAACCATCCCAGGCAGGATGTAAATCATGACCAAGTTGTGTGGGACCACTGGGAAATTCATGAACTACAAATCAGCAGAGGGAGGGCGTCTGGGGAACTTGAAAGAAGGGAGTGACACTTGAGCAGGATTCTGAAGAAGAATTTGAATTAGCTGAGAAGAAGAAATGCAGTGGGGGAGACATTCCTAGTTTGGGGAGAAAAGGAACAAAAACTTGAAGGGGTAATTGAGTGCAGAATGTTCATGTGACAGAAGGAAGTAAAGTATAGAAAGAGTGGATAAGGGGTTCATAAGAGTCAAGCCACAGAAGATCTTGTAAGCTGATAGGTTCGTTTGATTTCATGTTTGGGGAAATACAAAGCCTTATTAGTAAATCTATCAATTTAGCTGCTATAAGGGCCAGGACTAGAATGAGGCAAGTGAGGTGAAAGAGGCACTTGCCTCTATTGCAAAATTTAAGAAGGCACAGAAAACTCAGTAATCAATATTCTAATGCAGCATTTAAAAGACAAATCAATGTACAAAAAGTCCATGATAAGCAAAATATCTAGGGGTTTTTTGTTGTTTATTTACTTATTTATGGCTGTGTTGGGTCTTCATTTCCGTGCGAGGGCTTTCTCTAGTTGTGGCGAGCGAGGGCCACTCTTCATCGCGGTGCGCGGGCCTCTCACTATTGCAGCCTCTCTTGTTGCGGAGCACAGGCTCCGGACGCGCAGGCTCAGTAATTGTGGCTCTCGGGCCCAATTGTTCCGCGGCATGTGGGATCCTCCCAGACCAGGGCTCGAACCCGTGTCCTCTGCATTGGCAGGCAGATTCTCAACCACTGTGCCACCAGGGAAGCCCTCAAGGTTTTAAATAAAGGCAGAATCAGTAACAGTGGCACACTGAGCCATATTAAAGCCTGAGACAAAAGCAAAAATAAGTAGTATCTTGTCCTCTTTTTGGAAACTCAGAACATGTATTAGCATATTAAAGGCTTTGAAAAATACTGCAGAAAAGAACCCTATTAAACTTTGCTTAATCCTACAGATTCCGAACATACTTAACCACCCAACAATTTTGCAAGCAACGTCTCTTATCACTGTAGAATATTTTTCAGGGAAGGTCAGTATAGTCTAACTTTTTTTTTAACTGGTAATGAAACCGAGGCATTGAGAGTTGGCAAGATCTTTCTAGTTAACTAGGAGTAAATCAATGAAAAATGTTATAGATGTATGAGTTCTTTTCTTCATTAATAAGTGTGTTATTAATGAACAGTTTTTAATTTTTCTTTAATTATTTTTTACAGACTTTAAGTCATTATACCTCTTGATTCATTGAGAACCATCTGTGAAATACGGCTGTATAAATCGTGAGTGGTTGGGTTAAACCCATGCTGACTTCAAGGTAAAATATTACCTTTAGTTTCTGCTTACTGTATTGGGAAATGAACACCTAAAAACCTGATCTTGCTGCAAGTAAGAGTTATAAAATCTGGACAAAACATAAAAACAACTACCCGAGACTCTAGAGATGGAACAAAAGCAGGCAGTTTTTGGAGGAGAGTTGAAATCTGCTGCATGGAAAACAATAACATCCCCTTCTTGTGACTTTCTTCTGAAAGCAGTAACTTGAAGATGGATCAATAGGAAGTATACAGTCTAAACAACAGGAAAAAAAGTCAACACAACCTCTTGGATATATGGAACAATTTCAAAAGGTCTAACATATGTGTAAATGTAATTAAAGACAAAGAAGAGAGAGAAAAGGGAGCAGAAAAAATATTTGAAGAAATAATGTCCAAAAACTTCCAAAATTTGGTAAAGGATTTAAATTTACAAATTCTGTAGTTTCATGAACCCCAAACAGGATAAATTTGAAGAGGCACATGAGGTTCAAACAGTTGAAAAACAAAGATAAAGAGAAAATCATGAAGTATGATTTCCGAAAAAAATGACACATAACGTTCAACAATTATTTGAATGATCACAACTTCTCATCGGAAACCAAGGAGGCCAGCATACAGTGAAACATCTTTACAGCACTGACAGGTTAAAAAAAACTGTTGACTATGAATTTTGTATCCCACAAAAAATACTTTTCAAGAATGAAGGTGAAATAAAGATACTTTCAAATAGTGGAAAACTAAGGGTACTACCACACTTGCACTATAAGAAATGTTGCAGTGAGTTCTTTAGGCTGAAGGAAAATAATACCACAAGAAAAATCAGGAAAGAGTAAATATAGAGATGTAGGTACAAGACTATTTCTTCTCTTAAGTCCTTTATAATACAGATGGCTATTTAAAGAAAAAATTTTAACATTGCCTTACAGACTTTACTATGAATGTAGATGTAATACATATGACAACTACAACATAAAGCATGGTGGGGGCATAAATGAATGGACCTTTACAATTGCAAGGAATATAGATAGATAGACGAAGTGATATAAGGTTAACTCTAAGTTACTAAGTCTAAGATTAATTCTAGGACCATAAAAAGCTAAGGAGGAATATGTAATCCCTAAAACATTAACTAAAAATATAACACAAAGAAATATAGCTAAAAATCCAATATATAACATTAAAATGGATTTCTAAAATGTATATAAACAAGGCAAAAAAAGGATAATAGAGGAACAGTGAACAGAGGGAACAAATCAAATAAATAATAAATTGGTAGACCTAAATCCAATCATCATAATAATTTCATTAAATGCTAATGGACTAAACATACCAAAAATTATCAGACTAGATTTTTTTAAAGGCAAGATTAAACCTATGTTGCCTACAAGAGGCTTTTTTTTTTTTTTTTTTTTTTTTGCGGTACGCGGGCCTCTCACTGTTGTGGCGTCTCCCGTTGCGGAGCACAGGCTCCGGACGCGCAGGCTCAGCGGCCATGGCTCATGGGCCCAGCCGCTCCGCGGCACGTGGTATCTTCCCAGACCGGGGCACAAACCCGTGTCCCCTGCATCGGCAGGCGGACTCTCAACCACTGTGCAAGAGGCATATTTTAAATATAAAGACACAGAAAGACTGAAAGCAATACATGGGGAAAGATATAGCATGTAAAAGCCAGCTTAAGAAAGCTGGAATGGATATATTTAAATCAGATAAAACAGACTCTCAGATAAAGAGTAGAGTATTGTCAAATATAAAGAGATGTATTTCATAATGTTAATGTTATCTATTAGCTTTTTAGCTTAATTAATTGAGAAGATATAACAATAAAACATACATATGTATATACACACACACACACACACACACACAAAGTGCCTCAAAATACAAGCAGCAGAAACTGATGGACTTAGAAATAAACAACCTCATAATTATAAAAGGAAAATTTAACATTCTCTCGGTAATTTATGGAATAACTAGTCCAAAAAATCACTTAAAAAAGTAGAACCTGTTTTTGATCATTTTCGTTTAATTTGTACTTGTAAAACACTATAGTCGACAATGGCAGAATACACATTCTTTTCAAGTGCACATGATCATTTACAAGCATAGAACATGTTAGGTCATAACAACAGTTTTAATAAATTTAAAAGGATTCAATCCATACAAAGTATGTTCTTACCACAATGGAAGCAAATTAGAAATCAATAACTAAATAAAACATTTCTAAGCAGTCCAAGGCCAAAGAAGAAAACATAAAGGAAATAAAATATTTGAACTGAATGATAATGGATATACAAGATACCAAAACTTGTGGGGATACAGTAAAGCAGTGCTTACAGGGAAATTTATAGCATCAAATACTTAG
This sequence comes from Globicephala melas, assembly GCF_963455315.2. Classification (NCBI taxonomy): domain Eukaryota; kingdom Metazoa; phylum Chordata; class Mammalia; order Artiodactyla; family Delphinidae; genus Globicephala; species Globicephala melas. The sequence goes on along the minus strand of NC_083325.1, from coordinate 65,387,621 downwards.
AAAATAAGAAATCTAAAATTCTACTTTTTAAAATTAGGAAAAGTAGGGCTTCCCTGGTGGCGCAGTGGTTGAGAGTCTGCCTGCCTATGCAGGGGACGTGGGTTCGTGCCCCGGTCTAGGAAGATCCCACGTGCCGCGGAGCGGCCGGGCCCGTGAGCTATGGCCGCTGAGCCTGCGCGTCCGGAGCCTGTGCTCCGCAACGGGAGAGGCCACAACACTGAGAGGCCCACGTACCGAATAAAAAAAAAAAAAAAAAAATTAGGAAAAGTAAATTAGAGTTCAAAACAGAATCCAGAATTTATAAAACAGTGCCATTTACAATAGCATCCAAAAATGGACTACTTTGATATAAATTCTACAAAATATGTACAGGATTTGTATGCAGGAAACTACAAAACACTGATAAAAGAAATCAAGTAAGATCTAAATCAATATTTATGGATTGGAAGACTCAATCTTATTAAGATATCAATTCTCTCCAGATTGAGCTCTAGTTACAGTGAAATACAAATAAAAATATAAAAAAGGGTTTTTTTGTAGAGAATAATAAGCTGATGCTAAAATTTATATGGAAAGGCAAGTGATTTACAATAGCCAGAATAATTTTGAAAAAGAAAACAAAGTTGGAGTATCCCACTGCTTGATACTGAAACTTATAAATCTAAAGTTATCAAGACAGTGTGGTATTGGTAAAAAGATAGACACACAGAGCAGTGAAACAGAATAGAAAGTGCAGAAATAGAACCCACAAATACAGTCAACAGGTTCTTGGCAAATATACAAAACAAATCAATGGAGAAGAGAGCCTTTTCAACAAATGGGGTCTGAGCAATTTGATATTCATATGTGAAAGAGTTCATCTCAACTCATATCTCACATCTTACAAAAAATTAACTCAGAATGGATTATAGACCTACATGAAAAACATAAAACTACAAAACGTCTAGAAAAAAAGTAATGATGCAGCCACTTTGGAAAAACAGTTTGACAGTTTCTTCTTTTTCTAAAAAATAAAACCGTTTAAACTAAAAAAACAAAAACAAAAACGTTCACCCATTTCAGTTTCAGAAACAGTTTCCTGTAAACATATGCATATCATAATCCAACAATCCCTCTCCTATGCAGTTACCCAAGAGAAACTAAATTTTTGTTTGTACAAAAATCTATACATAAATGTTTATAACAGCTTTATTTATAATCGCCAAAAACTAGCAACCGTTCAAATATCCATCAACATGTGAAAGGATAAATAAAATGTATATATTTTGGCAAATTTAATGCAATATTTAATGCAATATTACTTCGCAATAATAGGGAATGAATAGGGATCCACACAGTAACACAGATGAGTCTCATGACTGCTGTGTTATGCCCAGTGAAGGAACCAACACATACTAGAGCATACACTGTATGATTCCATTTAGGTAAAATACAAACTAACCTGTAGTGAGGAAAATCACATCAGTGGTTGTCTGTGACTAGCGGTGAAGGGAAGAATGGACTGCAAAGAAGCATAAGGAATCTTTTATGAGGATGAGGAAATATTCTATATCTTGATTACAGTTGTAGTTTCACTGATGTATATGACTGTCAAACTCATCATATATACACTTGAAACAGATGCAATTTGTTGTAAATAAATTATTTCTTATCAAGTTGATAAGGAAAAGATATCTCTACTATCATTTTGCTTCCTCATGTTCTTCTTTCTCCTAAAAATGAATGAAAAAAGTTTGTCTAATAAAGTGATTTACATAATCAAGTCACTGATATATCATCTTTCTAGAGCCTCTTCTCCTCTATCACAGTTTCTCCGTCTTTTTTCCTTCACTAGTTCCCTTGAATGCAAGTAGTACAAGTGTTTTGGAGCATTAACCCCACTTCTGTAGACAGAAGTTCCATAGCTGTTGTCCAGAATCTGGTGCTCCAGGAGGTACAGCTTTCCCTGGAACTGAGCTAAGCCTCTTGAGTCCTGCATTTTTCCATCCACACACATCCAGGTGTTACTGGCTTAGAGCCAGAACCTGATGCAACTGAATTACTGATGCCTTGAGAGATCCTAGGCAGGGCTGGATTGATTTCCATAAACCAATTGGAACTGTAGGCCAGGTTGGCCCAGGAAAACTTATCAACAAGGAATTTTGTCAATGCCTAGCGCTTAGAGTCAGAAACTTTGAAGGGCTTAGAGAACACTAGTCTAAACCCTGGCTTCCATTCAACCTGACCTTCCCCAAGTCATCTTCCAGCCTCTTCTTTTTCTTTTTTAATTTTTATTTATTTAACATCTTTATTGGAGTATAATTGCTTTACAATGGTGTGTTAGTTTCTGCTTTATAACAAAGTGAATCAGCTATACATATACATATACCCCCATATCTCCTCTCTCTTGCGTCTCCCTCCCACCTTCCCTATCCTATCCCTCTAGGTGGTCACAAAGCACCGAGCTGATCTCCCTGTGCTTTGCGGCTGCTTCCCACTAGTTATCTATTTACATTTGGTAGTATATATAAGTATATACCACTCTCTCACTTCGTCCCAGTTTACCCTTCCCCCTCCCCGTGCCCTCAAGTCCATTCTCTACATCAGCATCTTTATTCCTGTCCTGCCCCTAGGTTCTTCAGAACCATTTTTTTTAGATTCCATGTATATGTGTTAGCATATGGTATTTATTTTTCTCTTTCTGACTTACTTCACTCTGTATGACAGTCTCAGGTCTATCCACCTCACTACAAATAACTCAATTTCATTTCTTTTTATGGCTGAGTAATATTCCATTGTATATATGTGCCACATCTTCTTTATCCATTCATCTGTCGATGGACACTCAGGTTGCTTCCATGTCTTGGCTATTGTAAATAGTGCTGCAATGAACATTGTGGTACATGACTCTTTTTGAATTATGGATTTCTCAGGGTATATGCCTAGTAGTGGGATTGCTGGGTCGTATGGTAGTTCTATTTGTAGTTTTCTAAGGAACCTCCATACTGTTCTCCATAGTCCATCCTCATCTTGAATGCTCCAGTGATGGGGAATTCACAGCCAGGTTCTTTGTCTTCCTTATAGTTAATCAAATCTCTCTCCCTTGAGGTTTACCCTTTGGTTCATTTCTGGCCTCTCTCCCCCAGTCCATGGGGTGCCCATAATCCTCATCCCAACCCCCAGTTGCCCACAGCCCCTGCTGCACGTCTAAACAATCCCCACCAGAGGGCACTCCAAGCACTGCCCAGTCTCTCCCCTCTGTCGGCTCCTCCTCTGCTTCCATTTCTTTGCCCTGCTGCAGGCTGACCCTGTGACAAAGGGTCAACCAAAGTAACTCCTGCCAAGAGATATTTAACCGAGTGTCATTTCAGGTCACTTGGTGCTTTAACCCAACTAGAAGAAGGTAAATACCTAGACTTGCTGGGTTATAGGGTAACCTAAGTTTAACATTTTCAGGAACATTTCAGGAACTGCCAAACTGTTTTCCAAACATGCTGCACCATTTTGTATCCCCACCAGCAATGTATAAGGGTTCTGATTTCTTCACATCCTCATCAACCCTCATTATTATCTGTCTTTTTGATTATAGCCGTTCTAGTGTGTGCGAAATGGCATCTAATTGTGGTTTTGATCTGCATTTCCCTAATGACTAATAATGTTGAGCATCTTTTTATGTCCTTATTGGACATTTGTATATCTTTTTTAAAGAAATGTTTATTCAAATCCTTTGTCCATTTTTAATTGGGTTATCTGTCTTTTTATTATTGAGTTGTAAGAGTTCTTTATATATTCTGGATATAAGTCCATTATCAGGTATGATTGGCAAATATTTTATCCCAGTCTGTGGGTTGCCTTTTTACTTCCTTGGTGGTGCCCTTTGAGGTACAAAAGGTTTTAATTTTGGGGCTTCCCTGGTGGCGCAGTGGTTGAGAGTCCGCCTGCCGATGCAGGGGACGCAGATTCGTGCCCCCGTCCGGGAGGATCCCACATGCTGCGGAGCGGCTGGGCCCGTGAGCCATGGCCGCTGAGCCTGCGCGTCCGGAGCCTGTGCTCCACAACGGGAGAGGCCACAACAGTGAGAGGCCCGCGTACCGCAGAAAAAAAAAAAAAAAAGGTTTTAATTTTGATAAAGTTCAACTTGCCAATCTTCTCTTTTATTGCTTGTGCTTTTGGCATCATGTCTAAGAAATCATTGCCTAATCCAACATCATAAAGATTTACTCCTATGTTTGCTCCATTGGGTTTTATAATTTAAGCTCTTACATTTAGCTTTATGACTCACTGTGAGTTAATTTTTGTTCATTGTGTAAGATAGGGACTCAAATCCATTCTCCTGCATGTGGATATCCAATTATCTCAATATAACTTAGCTTCATGAATGAAAAATTTGCTATGACGTGTCTTCAGCAATCACCAGGCATCTGGGTTTTTCTTACAGTTCTTATAGGCTAAAGGAAAATGATGAATCTATCAAACTAGTACAGGGCAGAAAAAATCTGCTTTTACCTAACATGTTTCTATGCCTTTTAGGGTGGAGAGTGCATTAGAACTGTTGATAAAGTGTGGTGGTGTTTCAGCTACATGAGGCTCTGCTAATAATTCTGCTAGTTGCCAAGTGGGGGATGGAGAGGGTTAGAGCATTCCTAGCACCTATAAATTTGGGAAGAGTAATGCCTCATATGTCAGGGAAGAGTAGACTTCAGTTGCATTGAGAAGACCAGGTAAGGATTAGATAGAGCCCCCAGAGTCCAAATGACTACTGTATAGAAGGCTACAAGGCTCATTTTCATCCCTTAAATTTTTCTATCTCAAATTTTCAATAAAATATATTGAGAGTTTTGTCCATATTTAAAATTCATCTCTAGTTTTATAATGGACATAATGAGGGCCCAGTTTATGTGACTGCCCCTGTGAACCCTTCCCAGACTCCTCACAAATACCATCTCACTATTTTCTATTCTCCCCTTCTGGGTTTTGTTTTGTTTTGTTTTTTAATTTCTTCTGCTTTTACTGCACTATTTTGGGATTGAGTAGTTTTTTGTGATTGTTTTTCTTTTCCACTATTAGTTTACTATTTATATCTTTTTTAAATTGTTGCTCTAGAGTTTGTACAATATATATATCTTTAACTTAACACAGTTTACATTTATATTTATACCTCTCTCTGGATAGTTTAAGAATCTTACATTATTGAAAATGAATCAATGCATTAATGAATTAACAAAATTTAATGGATTTTTATGGTATTTGCTTTCTAGTCAGTGCTGAAAAATGCACCCCAAAAGGATCCTCTTCTCTAAGGCCTCTGGAGTAACGGAAAACAAAGACCATTACAAGGGAAAACCCTGATGGATGCTGACTCCTCCGGCTGCTCTCCCTCCCCACTGGCCTCACGGAACTTGGATGCTGCCATACGCTTCTCAGAGCAACTCCTTCACCTCTTTTTCACAAGTGTCACTTCTGCACAGACTTAAAACCATCTTTATGAGGTGAGCGGACAGAAATACAATAAAATTATTTATCGTGAGGCACAGCCATATGGCTTGTGTTTAAAGAAACTCAGCTTCTTCCCTTATAAAAAAGGAGCTCGAAGAAGAGCTTATTTTTTCTCTCAGAGGAATTTTTTTTTCCCTGCGAGGATAAGGAAAGGATCTGGCTTATGCAGACCTGGACACAAGGGAAAGAGAAGAAACTACTCTGTCACGAGAGGCCACCCTCTCCCAAGGCCCCCTGCCTCACTTCACTGAAGACCTTCTGCCACCGCAGCCTATTCCTCCCACATAAGTCCCCACCTTCCTCCACTTTCTCTCTCTGTTCCCCTCCTCCTCCCAGCCAGGCTGCCACGTGGGAGAGGATACCGGATATCCTTCACTTAGACTCTGACTACAGTGAGCAAAGCCAAGCCCTGCACCCACAAAGGTTAGAACAAAAGGAACTAACACAGCTTAGTACATACTTTAACCTTCCCCAAAAACAGATTTCACTCATCCAAATCCCAAGCTATGGTTAGTGGGAAGAAATAAGACACAGGTAACACAGAACCTTTTAAGATCAAGGCTCAGTGGACTTACAGAGAGAAAAAGCAAATCTCTTATTTAGAAATTAAATCCATTCAATGGCTATTAAATCATCCAAGCACCCACATTACCAGGTGGCACCATGCCTCTTTCTTTTATCATGAGACAGTATAGATGCTTTAAAACAATCAGCAGCCTTCTCTAGAAGGATTCGCCTTACATTTATTGCTACTCGGCTTATTTGCCATGCCCGGACCTCAGCCCACAGCCTGTTAGAGAATCAAAAAGGAAGGCAAGAATGGAAACGACTCTTCACAAGTCCATTCTTTCACATGCCAAGAGCTTTCTCTTCGTGAGACTGCCATGAGGTTACCACAAGAAGTCAAGATGGCTATTGCGAGGGCTTCCGGGAAGATGGCGGAAGAGTAAGACGCGGAGATCACCTTCCTCCCCACAGATACACCAGAAATACATCTACACGTGGAACAACTCCTACAGAACACCTACTGAACGCTGGCAGAAGACCTCAGACCTCCCAAAAGGCAAGAAACCCCCCACGTATCTGGGTAGGGCAAAAGAAAAAAGAATAAAGGTAGACAGAAGGATACGGACGGGACCTGCACCAGTGGGTGGGAGCTATGAAGGAGGAAAGGTTTCCAAATACTAGGAAGCCCCTTTGCAGGCGGAGACTGGGAGGCGGAGGGGGGAGCTTCGCAGCCGCGGAGGAGAGCACAGCAACAGGGGTGCGGAGGGCAAAGCGGGGAGATTCCCGCACAGAGCATCAGGGCCAACCGGCACTCACCAGTCCAAGAGGCTTGTCTGCTGCCCCGCTGCGGCGGGCAGGGCTGCGAGCTGAGGCTCGGGCTTCGGTCAGAGGCAGGGAGAGGACTGGGGTTGGCGGCGTGAGCACAGCCTGCAGGGGTTTAGTGCGCCACGGCTAGCCGGGAGGGAGTCCGGGTAAAAGTCTGGAGCTGCTGAAGAGGCAAGAGACTTTTTCTTGCCTCTTTGTTTCCTGGCGCGCAAGGAGAGGGGATTAGGAGCACCGCTTAAAGGAGCTCCAGAGACGGGCGCGAGCCGCGGCTAAAAGCGCGGACCCCAGAGACGGGCATGAGACGCTAAGGCTGCTGCTGCCGCCGCCGCCACCAAGAAGCCTGTGTGCGAGCACAGGTCACTATCCACACCCCCCTTCCGGGGAGCCTGTGCAGCCCACCACAGCCAGCGTCCCGTGATCCAGGGACAACTTCCCCCGGAGAACGCACGGCACGCCTCAGGCTCGTGCAACGTCACGCCGGCCTCTGACGCAGCAGGCTCGCCCCGCACTCCGTGCCCCTCCCTCCCCCGGCCTGAGTGAGCCAGAGCCCCCGAATCAGCGGCTCCTTTAACCCCGTCCTGTCCGAGCAAAAAACAGACGCCCTCCAGCTACCTACACGCAGAGGCGGGCCAAATCCAAAGCTGAGACCCTGGGAGCTGTGAGAACAAAGAGGAGAAAGGGAAATCTCTCCCAGCAGCCTCAGAAGCAGCGGATTAAAGCTCCACAATCAACTCGATATACCCTGCATCTGTGGAATACATGAATAGACAAAGAATCATCCCAAATTAAGGAGGTGGACTTTGAGAGCAAGATTTATGATTTTTTTCCCCTTTTCCTTTTTTTGTGAGTGTGTATGTGTATGCTTCTGTGTGAGATTTTGTCTATAGAGCTTTGCTTCCTTTGTCCTAGGGCACTATCCGTCCGTTTTTGTTTTTTTTTCTTTTCTCTTAATAATTATTTTTTTATTTTAATAACTTTATTATATTTTAACCTTACTTTATTTTATTTTACTCTATCTTCTTTCTTTCTTTTAACCTTCCTTTCCTCCATCCTTCCTTCCTTCCTCCCTCCTTCCCTCCTTTCTTTCTTTCTTTCTACTTCTACTAATTCTTCCTTTCTACATTTTCTCCCTTTTATTCTGAGCCGTGTGGATGAAAGGCTCTTGATGCTGCAGCCAGGAGTCAGTGCTATACCTCTGAGGTGGGAGAGCCAACTTCAGGAGACTGGTCCACAAGAGACCTCCCAGCTCCACATAATATCAAACGGCGATAATCTTCCAGAGATCTCCATCTCAACACCAGCACCCAGCTTCACTCAACGACCAGCAAGCTACAGTGCTGAACATCCTATGCCAAACAACTAGCAAGACAGGAACACAACCCCACCCATTAGCAGAGAGGCTGCCTAAAATCATAAGTCCACAGACACCCCAAAACACACCACCAGACGTGGACCTTCCCACCAGAAAGACAAGATCCAGCTTCATCCACCAGAACACAGGCACTAGTCCCCTCCACCAGGAAGCCTACACAACCCACTAAACCAACCTTAGCCACTGGGGACAGACACCAGAAACTACGAACCTGCAGCCTGCAAAAACGAGACCCCAAACACAGTAAGATAAGCAAAATGAGAAGACAGAAAAACACACAGCAGATGAAGGAGCAAGATAAAAACCCACCAGACCTAACAAATGAAGAGGAAACAAACAGTCTACTTGAAAAAGAGTTCAGAATAATGATAGTAAAGATGATCCAAAATCTTGGAAATAGAATAGACAAAATGCAAGAAACATTTAACAAGGACCTAGAAGAACTAAAGATGAAACAAACAATGATGAACAATACAATAAATGCAATGAAAAATACTCAGATGGGATCAATAGCAGAATAACTGAGGCAGAAGAACGGATAAGTGAACTGGAAGATAAAATAGTGGAAATAACTACTGCAGAGCAGAATAAAGAAAAAAGAAGGAAAAGAACTGAGGACAGTCTCAGAGACCTCTGGGACAATATTAAACGCACCAACATTCGAATTATAGGGGTTCCAGAAGAAGAAGAGAAAAAGAAAGGGACTGAGAAAATATTTGAAGAGATTATAGTTGAAAACTTCCCTAATATGGGAAAGGAAATAGTTAAACAAGTCCAGGAAGCACAGAGAGGCCCATACAGGATAAATCCAAGGAGAAACACGCCAAGACACATATTAATCAAACTGTCAAAAATTAAATACAAAGAAAACATATTAAAAGCAGCAAGGGAAAAACAACAAATAACACACAAGGGAATCCCCATAAGGTTAACAGCTGATCTTGCAGCAGAAACTCTGCAAGCCAGAAGGGACTGGCAGGACATATTTAAAGTGATGAAGGAGAAAAACCTGCAAGCAAGATTACTCTACCCAGCAAGGATCTCATGCAGATTTGATGGAGACATTAAAACCTTTACAGACAAGCAAAAGCTGAGAGTTCAGCACCACCAAACCAGCTCTACAACAACTGCTAAAGGAACTTCTCTAGGCAAGAAACACAAGAGAAGGAAAAGACCTACAATAACAAACCCAAAACAATTAAGAAAATGGGAATAGGAACATACATATCGATAATTACCTTAAATGTAAATGGACTAAATGCTCCCACCAAAAGACACGGATTGGCTGAATGGATACAAAAACAAGCCCCATATATTTGCTGTCTACAACAGACCCACTTCAGACCTAGACACACACACAGACTGAAAGTAAGGGGATGGAAAAAGATATTTCATGCAAATGGAAACCAAAAGAAAGCTGGAGTAGCAATTCTCATATCAGACAAAATACTTTAAAATAAAGACTATTAGAAGAGACAAAGAAGGACACTACATAATGATCAAGGGATCGATCCAAGAAGAAGATATAACAATTGTAAATATTTATGCACCCAACATAGGAGCACCTCAATACATAAGGCAAATACTAACAGCCATAAAAGGGGAAATCAACAGTAGCACATTCATAGTAGGGGACTTTAACACCCCACTTTCACCAATGGACAGATCATCCAAAATGAAAATAAATAAGGAAACACAAGCTTTAAATGATACATTAAACAAGATGGACTTAATTGATATTTATAGGACACTCCATCCAAAAACAACAGAATACACATTTTTCTCAAGTGCTCATGGAACATTCTCCAGGATAGATAATATCTTGGGTCACAAATCAAGCCTTGGTAAATTTAAGAAAATTGAAATTTTATCAAGTATCTTTTCCGACCACAACACTATGAGACTATATATCAATTACAGGAAAAGATCTGGAAAAAATACAAACACATGGAGGCTAAACAATACACTACTTAATAACGAAGTGATCACTGAAGAAATCAAAGAGGAAATTTTAAAAGTACCTAGAAACAAATGGCAATGGAGACACGACGACCCAAAATCTATGAGATGAAGCAAAAGCAGTTCTAAGAGGGAAGTTTATAGCAATACAATCCTACCTTAAGAAACAGGAAATATCTCGAATAAACAACCTAACCTTGCACCTAAAGCAATTAGAGAAACAAAAAAACTCCAAAGTTAGCAGAAGGAAAGAAATCATAAAAATCAGATCAGAAATAAATGAAAAAGAAATGAAGGAAACAATAGCAACGATCAATAAAACTAAAAGCTGGTTCTTTGAGAAGATAAACAAAATTGATAAACCATTAGCCAGACTCATTAAGAAAAAAAAGGGAGAAGACTCAAATCAATAGAATTAGAAATGAAAAAGGAGAAGTAACAACTGACACTGCAGAAATACAAAAGATCATCAGACTACTACAAGCAACTCTATGCCACTAAAATGGACAACCTGGAAGAAATGGACAAATTCTTAGAAATGCACAATCTGCCAAGACTGAATCAGGAAGAAATAGAAAATATGAACAGACCAATCACAAGCACTGAAATTGAAACTGTGATTAAAAATCTTCCAACAAACAAAAGCCCAGGACCAGATGGCTTCACAGGCGAATTCTATCAAACATTTAGAGAAGAGCTAACACCTATCCTTCTCAAACTCTTCCAAAATATAGCAGAGGGAGGAACACTCCCAAACTCACTCTACGAGCCCACCATCACCCTGATACCAAAACCAGACAAGGATGTCACAAAGAAAGAAAACTACAGGCCAATATCACTGATGAACATAGATGCAAAAATCCTCAACAAAATACTAGCAAACAGAATCTAACAGCACATTAAACGGATCATACACCATGATCAAGTGGGGTTTATTCCAGGAATGCAAGGATTCTTCAATATTCGCAAATCAATCAACGTGATACACCATATTAACAAATTGAAGGAGAAAAACCATATGATCGTCACAATAGATGCAGATAAAGCTTTCGACCAAATTCAACACCCATTTATGATAAAAACCCTGCAGAAAGTAGGCATAGAGGGAACTTTCCTCAACATAATAAAGGCCATATAGGACAAACCCACAGCCAACATCGTCCTCAATGGTGAAAAACTGAAAGCATTTCCACTAAGATCAGGAACAAGACAAGGTTGCCCACTCTCACCACTATTATTCAACATAGTTTTGGAAGTTTTAGCCACAGCAATCAGAGCAGAAAAGGAAATAAAAGGAATCCGAGTTGGAAAAGAAGTAGTAAAGCTGTCACTGTCATCTGTCACTGTCATCTGTCGTTTGCAGATGACATGATACTATACATAGAGAATCCTAAAGATGTTACCAGAAATCTACTAGAGCTAATCAATGAATTTGGTAAAGTAGCAGGATACAAAATTAATGCACAGAGATCTCTTGCATTCCTATACACTAATGATCAAAAATATGAAAGTGTAATCAAGAAAACATTCCCATTTACCACTGCAACAAAAAGAATAAAATATCTAGTAATAAACCTACATAAGGAGACAAAAGACCTGTATGCAGAAAATTATAAGACACTGATGAAAGAAATTAAAGATGATACAAATAGATGGAGAGATATACTATGTTCTTGGATTGGAAGAATCAACATTGTGAAAATGACTCTACTGCCCAAAGCAATCTACAGATTCAATGCAATCCCTATCAAACTACCACTGGCATTTTTCACAGAACTAGAACAAAAAATTTCACAATTTGTATGGAAACACAAAAGACCCCGAATAGCCAAAGCAATCTTGAGAACGAAAAACGGAGTTGGAGGAATTAGGCTCCCTGACTTCAGACTGTACTACAAAGCTACAGTAATCAAGACAGTATGGTACTGGCACAAAAACAGAAAGATAGATCAATGGAACAGGATAGAAAGCCCAGAGATAAACCCACGCACATATGGTCACCTTATCTTTGATAAAGGAGGCAGGAATGTACAGTGGAGAAAGGACAGCCTCTTCAATAAGTGGTGCTGGGGAAACTGGACAGGTACATGTAAAAGTATGAAATTAGATCACTCCCTAACACCATACACAAAAAAAAGCTCAAAATGGATTAAAGAGCTAAATGTAAGGCCAGAAACTATCAAACTCTTAGAGGAAAACATAGGCAGAACACTCTATGACATAAATCACAGCAAGATCCTTTTTGACCCACCTCCTAGAGAAATGGAAATAAAAACAAAAATAAACAAATGGGACCTAATGAAACTTCAAAGCTTTTGCACAGCAAAGGAAACCATAAACAAGACCAAAAGACAACCCTCAGAATGGGAGAAAATATTTGCAAATGAAGCAACTGACAAAGGATTAATTTCCAAAATTTATAAGCAGCTCATGCAGCTTAATAACAAAAAAAAAACAAACAACCCAATCCAAAAATGGGCAGAAGACCTAAATAGACATTTCTCCGAAGAATATATACAGACTGCCGACAAACACATGAAAGAATGCTCAACATCACTAATCATTAGAGAAATGCAAATCAAAACTACAATGAGATATCATCTCACAGCAGTCAGAATGGCCATCATCAAAAAATCTAGAAACAATAAATGCTGGAGAGGGTGTGGAGAAAAGGGAACCCTCTTGCACTGTTGGTGGGAATGTAAATTGATAGAGCTACTGTGGAGAACAGTATGGAGGTTCCTTAAAAAACTACAAATAGAACTACCATACGACCCAGCAATCCCACTACTGAGCATATACCCTGAGAAAACCATAATTCAAAAAGAGTCATGTACCAAAATGTTCATTGCAGCTCTATTTACACTAGCCCAGAGATGGAAACAACCTAAGTGTACAACATTGGATGAATGGATAAAGAAGATGTGGCACATATATACAATGGAATATTACTCAGCCATAAAAAGAAACAAAATTGAGCTATTTGTAATGAGGTGGATAGACCTAGAGTCTGTCATACAGAGTGAAGTAAGTCAGAAAGAGAAAGACAAATACCGTATGCTAACACATATATATGGAATTTAAGGGAAAAAAATGTCATGAAGAACCTAGGGGTAAGACAGGAATAAAGACACAGACCTACTAGAGAATGCACTTGAGGAAATGGGGAGGGGGAAGGGTAAGCTGTGACAAAGCGAGAGAGAGGCATGGACATATATACACTACCAAACGTAAAATAGCTAGCTAGTGGGAAGCAGCCGCATAGCACAGGGAGATCAGCTCCGTGCTTTGTGATCGCCTGGAGGGGTGGGATAGGGAGGGTGGGAGGGAGGGAGATGCAAGAGGGAAGAGATATGGGAACATATGTATACATATAACTGACTCATTTTGTTGTAAAGCAGAAACTAAGACACCATTGTAAAGCAATTGTACTCCAATAAAGTTGTTTAAAAAAAAAGATGGATATTGCAAAACTACAGGACAGTAAAATCATACGTTTATTTATTGGCTTTTGAAAGAGTTTAAACCACCTAAGTCACTATTTAATTGCAAATTTCTCATTAGCAGTCTTTTCTCCTTCTGAACATGACAGAACCAATGTTGCTCTGTATGAAGATAAGTGTTTGGGATGAGGGGAAGTTGTGACTTAATATATTTTCCATGCTGAACACAAATGTCATCTCTACTACACCTTCATTTTATCAAATAGGTTCAAGATAAGGGCCTCAGCCAGATCCTCCCCCACAGAGTGAAAAAAACAGTTTCCACCCAATGCCCAGGAAAATCAGTGTGTATCTGAATTGTGACACAGCACTTAAGCTCTGGCTATTTTTCTCCTGCAGGAGTTCTTCAGAAATCCAAATGGCAGCCCCTAAATGGCAAGAGTCATGTCTAATTCAACAATATCCTCCCACCCCTTACCATTTTTCACATCATAAATACTCAAAAATGATTGCTGAGTGCATGAGCATGTTCAGGCCTTAAATTCATACCTATCTGGGTAGGCTCTGCTGGGTCTCTCTTGTAAAAGTCTGCTGTGCTTTACAAAGAAAAAAAGACTTTTGATCCTTAAAGGGACAAGTTAAGACCAGCTATGCAACACCTTGGAAGGCATTTAACACTGGGTCTTAGTGTCTGCATCTGTGATACAAAGGGGTGGACCTAGCTGATGTCTTTTTTTTTTAACTATTTTGTTTTGTTTTGATTGTTTTATTTTACTTTTTTTTGCCTGTTTTTATCTTTTATTTTACTTTTTATAATTTTATTACTTTATTTTTAAAAAATTTTTATTGGAGTATAGTTGATTTACAATGTTGTGTTAGTTTCAGGCGTACAGCAAAGTGAGTCAGTTATACACGTACATATATTCACTCTTTTTTAGATTCTTTTCCCAAATAGGCCATTACAGAGTATTGAGTAGAGTTCCCTGTGCTATTCAGTAGGTCCTTATTAGTTATCTATTTTATATGTAGTAGTGTGTATATGTCAATCCCAATCTTAGCTGATGTCTTAAATGTGCTTTGGCTCTTTAATTCTGAAAACAAAACATTACAGCACCTCCTACAGGCCGGTAGGAAAACATTCCCACCAGGAAAAGCCACTGTCATATTTTAGCCCCTAATTTCAAAAACCACTCCACAGAAGCCTAAATTAACCATATTTTTGCTGCACTCCAGTTTTAGGAGAAAGGGGAAATAGGTTTAGGGATGAGCAAGGCTCCGGACCTTTACTGTATTCCTTCTGCATACATATTCTGGACCTAAACAGAGAAATCGAGTTGAATAGCCCTACAGCAGAGAATAACTCAGTTATCAAGAAAATATTTAAAATTACATAAAAGTTATTCTACCCTATTTTTAAATTAAGGAGGTCCACGATTATGTTAACTTGAAATGACAGTAGAATTTCTTAAATTTCCAGACATGCGTTTCCTAAGTAAATCAGGATTGGCCTAAATAAAATTCTAGAGAGCACCCTCTAGTGGCAAAAAAATGCAATTGCTGAATAGCAGTTTCGTCCTGAGATTGCACACACTGGGCAAATAGTAGCTACCATTTGTTGAGCACTCATTATATTTCAAGGATGTTTTACATAGTAATAAGATAAAGGATTTAATAAAGGCACTTTTCAATGTCACGGAGAGAACAGGGAGTCTTTTATTTCACAGAGGCCAAGCTACACTTTAAGATTTATTTCACTGTGTTTCTCCCAATGCCCCGTGTATGCCTGAACACGAGGAGGGGCATCCAGCCTTAGCACATTCTCCTGCGCCTTTATTGCACCTGCTTGGAGTTCTTAGCTGTGTGACAAGCTCTATAAGTCATATTTCTCTTTTATTTTCAGCTCAGAGCCCTGAATTTCAAGTTGGCAAAATGAAGAGAGAAGAGAAAAAAAGGAAGCAACACTTGGAGGAAAAAAGAAATAAAGGGGGAACAAACACAGCTCAACACTTTATGAAAATCTTCGTGAGTCTGGGGATCTTTTAATTCAAAAAAATTACTTAACACCCATGATTTGAGAGGCATTTAAACAGCAAAACATGTATATATGTGATTATATTTTTCAGTAATGTACATCATCTTCAGATCTTTTGAGTGTCCTGTGTGTTTTATCCTAGTGAATTTCTGCACTTAGCATTACATCTGATAAAACTGGTGCTCATTCTCAAAGGGGTTTGCTAAATATTACCAATGCTGAGTACAAACCTAGACCTACATAGACAAATATCATCATACATTCTAATTATGAATGTTCAGCCCCTTCCCTAAAGAGCCCAAAGTCTCAGCACCCATGCAAGGGTGACCCCTCCACAAGGCTGCAAATTCTGATGTCTACCAGCTGATCAGTCCCAGCTCTTAGCTGGCTCCATGGGTCCAGATCCTCCAACTTTTTAAAGGACACTAGAGAATGCAGAAACCTCCTAATTTTTAAATTTTGGAAACTTTGAATGTAAACAAAAAAAGAAAACCGGACTGGGGCTTCCCTGGCAGCGCAGTGGTTGGGAGTCCGCCTGCCGATGCAGGGGACATGGGTTCGTGCCCCGGTCTGGGAAGATCCCACATGCCGCGGAGCGGCTGGGCCCGTGAGCCATGGCCGCTGAGCCTGCGCGTCCGGAGCCTGTGCTCCGCAACGGGAGTGGCCACAGCAGTGAAAGGCCCGCGTACCACAAAAAAGGAAAAGAAAAGAAAAGAAAACCAGACTATGTGAGAAACACTGTCAGAGCCAAACAAAGCAGGTTTTCTGCCTAAAGGCGTCCCTCCGGTTGCAATTTTCAGCCTCTGCTCCCAGGACTTTTGAGAACTGATGTTCAAGGCACCTCTAGGGAACGCCTTCTTGATCAGATCCTGAGGACTGTGATGCAGAAACTCCAGAAGAGAAGAGTTGTTGGGTGCTTCTGAGATGCTTTACCATCATTGTACATGTCTTGTCCAGGCAAACAACATGTGCTCTTATTCGGCGATTTCCTTATCTGACACTCATTATTTGGATATTCCCACCAGTTTCTAAGAATATAAGAATTTGCGGTCTATTGTAAAACACTTTTCTGCTCTTTGTAGTCAACCAGAGTCATCTCTTCTTCTCTGTGGTCATTAAAATCTGACCTTCAATAAAACCCACACCAGTTTTCTGGATTAGCCTATGATATCTCTAACAGGGATTGTGGACTCTTCAGGAAGACAGAGGCACTAAGACAATGCACAAATTTGAAATGGGGTCAATGCGTTGTTGCATTTTCAGCAATATGAAGACAGAGCTCCCTTATTAAAAGTCTACGTAATCATTTCACATTTTTCACAGTTAACTAAGGAAAACCCACGTGAGTGGGTTTTCATTTGGAAGAAAAATTGCTCTGGGTCCATGCAGCTTCAGAATTTAAATCGCTGCGGATTTGTATACGTGTCAAATGTGCACCTTTAATAAATTCTATAAGCACTGCCCTCAACTCAAAACTTTCTCAACTACCGAGCTGTCTTAGATGGATACAGAGCAGGTATAAAGCCACCTGTACTTGGGTCTTTCAAAGAAAAAAAAACATAGGAAACTTTGCACTTTCTAGGAGCAATAGCTAAGTAGATGTCTTTGAGTAAAAAAAAGGGCCTTGCTGAAGCTTCAGTAAGAGATCTGGACAGGGAGGATGGGAGGAAACACTAAGGGGGCCCATGCAGAATCCTCAGGCCAGCTGCCAGAACACCAGAGGCCTCCTATTACATATACACGATGGGACTTTAAAAAGTTATAGGTTCAGGGCTTCCCTGGTGGTGCAGTGGTTGAGAGTCCGCCTGCCGATGCAGGGGACGCGGGTTCATGCCCCGGTCTGGGAGGATCCCACATGCCGCGGAGCGGCTGGGCCCGTGAGCCATGGCCGCTGAGCCTGCGCATCCGGAGCCTGTGCTCTGCAACGGGAGAGGCCACAGCGGTGAGACGCCCGCGTACCGCAAAAAAAAAAAAAAAAAAAAAAAAAAAAAGTTATAGGTTCAGCAGCTTGATGGTTTTCAAAAGGATTGTGGGAGCTTTGTTCCCTTTTTATTTGGTTTCTTTAAAAGATGACTGGAATGAGGGCTTTCCGAGACTTGGGGTAGTCCTCAAACATCTTGAGGTAGAATCTAAAAGACAAGAGAGGAATAATTATAAATACAACCAAGCAGTGGTCAACGACTGAGGTTTGATCTGTTTGGAATCCCTGTTACAAACCAGCCTGCAGTTGTTCAGGGTCTGACTCTTCCAGATGGCCATCTATCTATCTTCTTCCTCCCTCCTGCATCCTATCTCTTGTAGATGTTGAAGCTTCTCATGTTGAGAAATAAAAAGTAATAGCCAGAGGACAGCAGTGGTGGCTGCACAATATGATGAGTGTACCTGATGCCACTGGATTATACACTTAAAATTGTTAAAATGGTAGATTTTATGTTATGTATATTTTACCCAATAAAAAATATATCATAGCCAGAAAGAAGTACTCAGTTGATTCAACTGAGAAATACAGGGAACCAGAGACCCCAAAGAGCATAGGCAACGTTAACCCTAGAGAACTGGTCATGTTCCCAGGAAAAATATCCCTTTGTGAGGCCTGGGAAACGCCAAAAAAATGTTACCTTGTATTATAGGTTGAATTGTGTTCCCCCCAAATATATGCTGAAGTTCTAAACCCCTGTTCCTGAGAATGTGACCTTATTTTGGAAATAGGGTCACTGCAAATATAATTTATTAAGATGAGGTCATACTGGAGCAGGGTGGGCCCTTAATCCAATATGACTGGTGTCCTCATGAGAAGGGGAAGAAGAGACACAGAGACACACACACATGGGAGAAGGCCACGTGAAGACAGAGGCAGGGATTAGAGTGAGGCCGCTATAAGCCATGAACACCAAAGACTGCCGGCCACTGCCAGAAGCTAGGAAAAGACAAGGAAGGATTCTTCCCTTGAGCCTCCAGAGAGAGCGTGGCCCTGCCCACACCTTGATTTCAGACTTCTGCCTTCAGAACTGTGAGAGAATAAATTTCGGTTCTTTAAGCCACTCGGTTTGTGGTCATCTATTTCGGCAGCCCAGGGAGACTAACATCTTGTAAAAAGGCTTTCCCTTTAAGTGACCAGACTGTTCTCTTACCTAGTTGAAGCTGGCAGCTCTCAAGTTACAATTAAGATGATACACTCTGTTCAAGTACCATAGTTTGAACTGAGGGACAAATAGTATTAATATGTCACAGGAGGTGGCTGGTTTTCCGTGCTGTGATTTGGGGTCTGCTGAGCTGCCTCTCACAAACCCCAGTAAGCCCTGTGAAAAGATGCCCTCCGCCCTTCCCTCTGAAGCAGGCTGACATAATAGGACAGGGCCTCAGTTTGGATTCTGCTGTTGTACTAGCTAGAACCCTCTGGTGGGATTGCTATCCCTCCCCGACCAAGCCCAGCGCAGGCCACCCTTCTCAGGGCCCCTCCAACTGCTGGCTGATGCCCTGTCCTCTCCCCCACCCCTCTGACTCTGGTGGGCAACAGGCCTACCTGAATGGGGGAGAACTATTACACTGACCCCCTTCCAGGCTGGGGACCCTCCGGCGCCCTTCCCCACCAAGCAAAGGAGGGGGTAAGAATAGATCATGAGGAGTTGCTGTTTCATTCATTTCTCACAGGTCTCTGCATAAATTCCACTCCAAGGAAAAGAACACATTCTTATTTAAACCTTCAAAACTTTGAAATTAATCATTAGCGGGACTAAAACACCTATGCAGGAGTATAAGGGGTTCCTTCAGGGTCCTGGTTCCAAGCCCGTTCTCTCTTTGGGCATCCATCCCCTCTGTCACCAGTAACCACAGGCTTTCTCTTTCCTCCAGCCCCATTTCAGCAAAGGGATCTGACATTTGCCTTTACAGCCTGATAGCAACTTAGTATGTAACCCTTTCCCTTCCAGTGATACTTTTCCTTAACTCTTTTGTCCCCACCCCATCCCAGGCTCAGGGATTGGGAGGGAGGGAGGGAGGCGTTAGTAAAGCTTTAGGCTAGACCTACAGGGGAATGGGTCTAAACCCCTGCAATTCCCAGCATTCCCCAACAGATGGCACAGTCCTGAAACTGCACCACACAAGTACATAATTGTTGACCTTATCTTCCCAGGAAGCCAGCAATAACGTTGGTAATGATTTATGGAGGGTGGAGGTAGAGGACGGAGGAGAGTACCAAAATAAGCCCTGGTATTACACAGATTCCAAGAAAATAATCCTAGAGTTTCCAGGGCTCTGTGATTATCTGAACAGTTAGCACCAAACCTAGAATTAAAAATAGTAGGCACACTAGGTACAGGGCTAGTACTTTTCCCCAGCGGTTATCCACCCTGGCTGTACCTCAGAATTACCTGTGAAGCTTTGGAAAGTGCAACCTGGGCTCCCACCTATGGAACACACTTGGAGAGATGTGGCGGAAGTGAATTGAAGCACGGAAATGGAATCTACGTCTTGTACCTCCTCTTACCTGTAGCCCACTGCCAAACAGCAGCCATTGCCAGATAAGCCTGATAGGAGGGCACAGAGCCGGGGTCAACTAACTCATGTGGACACCGAGTGCTTCTCTCTGGGAAGCCTTCTTCAACAAGGGGGCTTGTGGCTTCCCAAGTCACTTTGGTGCTCCTATCTACCTGGGTTTGGTTTTGCTCATAGGAAGAAAAAAAATTGTTACTGTTACTGTCATCCAGCTAAATTCCAACTTCAGTGAAAATCCAAAAGGTCAGAATTCATCCGTCTGGATAATTGTATCAACCTTACCTTGTAAAAAAAAAAAATCTCTTCCGTGTCTATATCTGACTCCGTGTGTTAATAAAACCCTGTTTGGAGAAGAAAGCTACATGGATGCTGCCACCCTGATTGAAAAGTTTACCTATGGTGGTGAAAAGCTCGCAGCCCAAGGAAACAAAGTGAGAAAAATGCAAATGCAAGTGCTGGGAGGGACCAAGTGGCCAGGGCATAGCCGATCCATTCAATGATCTCGCCAAGGAAATTGGCTCCAGAAACGTACGTGAACAAGCCACCTGCGTGCAGAAGAATCAACAAGTCAATCATCAGTCCTAGATCAGTGCTGCATTAAAACCCCTGTGCTTTGTTCCAAAATACATAAGGGAACCTAGGGTGAATGTGGGGCTGGAGACTGCCTTCAGAGTAATGGGAGTTTGGTGGAATCCTCTTGGGGAGAAGGGAAAACAGCATCAGCATCCTGTAGCCCTCAGAACATCTGGGAATGTTCTGAGGAGTGGCCCCAACTGCTGGATGGGCTCCATCTAAATCTCCAACAACTGCTGGGCTACTGGCTCTGGACAGGACAAGGATGAGGTGCAGGAGGTTGGGGATGGTTTCGTTCTATTAAGCAACATTTCCAGCTACCACTCACTTTCTCACTCCTTCCCTGGACACCCACACAGCACGTCCACCATATACAAGTTAAAAGAACACACCACGTGAAAACAATAACAACCTGAACTGATGTGAGAATTAGTCAGATTCTCCTTTGGCATTTGCCCTCCCACTTCTGCAAAGCAGTACACTCGTTCGAGTTTAAAGTACAGAGTGGGAGCTGCAAGGGTTTTGCCCTACTGGAGGCTGGTGAAGTCTGTTTCTATTGATTTTAAAGATTTCCTTTTCTATCCAACCTCTATTTCTGACCTCAAAACTGTATCTAGAAATCAACACATTTATAATGTTAGGAAATATATCTACACTCAATATTTCTGCCCCACACTAAACTGGGAAAGTTCCACCCCAAACAATTTTTTCTTTCCATACTTATACAAAGAATATTTTGTTTTTAAGTCATTATCTAACATAACAGTTGGAGACTAACCTTGGCAATTTCACTTTTAAGAGCTTTCTCTGCTCTTCTCTATTTGTCTAGTTACTGAATGAAGACTTAAAAAATCAAAGCCCCTTAAAGCTATCTTCCTGAAGGATGATATTGCATCAGCAGTTCCTGACCTGTAACTCCCCAGGAGTTAACACTGGCCTACTGCAAAGGGTCTATAAATAGTCTGTGAATATAGCAAATGGTGTATCTCAACCTACAGTATTATTTTTGTTTGATGTAGGTACTGAAAGGATGTTAGCAACATTCAAATTCATTTAAGTGTTACCGAATTCAAAGTAGCTTTGTCATTATTTTTTCAATCAGTGGATATTAGTCTGTGCCAACATCACGTCGTAATTCAGTAATTTTTAAATGTAAATAAAGAGCTGTATTTACATCAAAAAGGGTGAGAGCCATTGACCTACACAAATACCCACCTAAAGATGTTGAAGGATGACTTGGACGAATTCACTCCCACCTGCTTATACTTGTCAACCTCACAGCTTGGTTACTTGGGAACAGTTAGGACTTCAAATATTCTGTACCTTTATCCCTGAAAATGCACTTGTACTTGTTAGACTTCCCATCCTAATTTTTGATTAAGTAAATATGGTTCCCTACACCTTTTAGAACACACGAGTGGCAGGAAATAAACAAATACTACCCCCTGACTACTCACTAGGTAAGTCTAGTGAGACTTATTGAAGAGGACCAATTTGTTGGTCATGCATGATTAGGCTTCATTTGCTAACCTAGGATCGACACTCCGTACATATGATTGTTAATTTTTTGTGTCAAGTTGACTGGCCATGGGGTGCCCAGATACTTGGTTGACCATTATTTCTGGGTGTGCCCGTGAGGGTGTTTCTGGATAAGATTAACATTTGAATCAACAGACTGAGTAAAGCAGATTGTCCTCCCCAGGGTTGATGGGCATCCAATCCACTGGAGGCCTGAATAGAACAAAAAACAGGGCAAGGGAGAATTCACGCTCTGTTTTTGAGCTGGGACATTGGTCTTCTCCTGCATTAGGACTGGAACTTACACGGAAGCTCTCCCAGTTCTCAGGCCTTGGGACTCAGACTGGAAATTGCACTGCCTACTCTCTGTGGGCTCCACCTTGTACATGGAAGATCATGGGATTTCTCAGCCTCCATAGTCATGTGAGCCACTTCCTCATAATAAATCTCTTTATTTATCAATGTCTAAATCTATATTCTATTGGTTCTGTTTCTCTGGAGAACCCCAGTACAGCACATAATAATCTTACCTACTGCAACTAAGAGGCAGCCTACTTTCACCCTACCCCAAACCCCTCCCTCCCCCCACCTGCAGGGTATTGTGATCATGAACCTTCCTGGGGGCTCTTCTCTTGAACTTCCAGGTTCAGATGAGGACTGCAAATGTGCTGTGGGATAGGATGGGATGTGGAGGAGAAGTCAGGGACATATTGGGATATATTGTGTCATCTGGGCCCTCTCTGCCCCCTGTCCCTTTGTTACTCATAGTGTAATTCCTGAGACAGGCTCTCAAGGAGGAGTGGGAATCTGGAGGGCAGGGGAGACATTACCTTGTGGAATCCTATAGATGATTTCTCCAGGCTTCCTGAGCTGGCGCAATATATAGTCACTATGAATGTTGATTCCCATTCCCAAGATAAATAAGAAGACACCTTGGCAAAGAAGAGAGGGAGAAGTTAAGAATATATCCTGTTTTTGGTGTTTTTCTCACAATCTAAAGTTTTTGTTGTTGCTGTTGTTTTTCTAAAAATGAAGGGAAGGGCATTTGACTTCGAATTTTAAGAATGAAACTAAGGCAAAAAAGGGGGGGAGGGGGCAACTAACCCTGGTCCTAAACTTGAATGAAGGGTCTGTGCTGTTTCATAAACCGAAGGGCTGAAAATGCACAGTGTCATGTGATAGAGGCAAGCGGGAAAGGAGAGAGGGAGGCCCTACCATCATGCAATACTTAAATAAGTAAATAAACAAATAAATGAATGAATAAATAGCAAGCTTTCAGCCCATTCACAGATAATCAAAACATGGTCGGCAAACTCAACAGCCAACTCTAATCCCCTCTCCTTTGCCACCCCCGCTACAGAGGCTGAGAGACAGTCTTGTGACCTAGTTCTGCCAAGAGGATGTAAAGGGAAGTCTTCTGGAGGTTTCCTTGGAAATCTTTTGCTTTTCTGATAAAGGGGGCTAAATGGGACCAGTGTCTCTATGGCCTCCCTCTTCCTTTGTTGCCAGATGCGATGCCTTGAGCTACAGGAAATGTCTTGCAACCATGACGTGACTGTGATGAGGACTAGAAGTAAATATTCTCACAACAGTGGAGCAGAAAGTGCCTGGGATCTTAATGACACCAGCAAGCAGCTGAAGGAATGCAGAAGCCACCTACCTTTGGACAATCTTGTTATGTAGGAAATATAAATTCTTAATTATTTCACTAAGAGTTGGGTTTCTGTGACTTATTGCTGAGAGCACTACTGACAGATATACCCACGCTCATGGAAGTAATTGGAGAGCTTGGCACCTAGCAAACTGTTTTCCACCACGGCCAGTTCACACACACACTCCCTTTCCCCATTCACAGGTACAGAAAGGGCCCTGGTCTGAGATGAGGAGAGCTGGGGTCAGGGATGCTATGTATTACGTCCCAATGGGCCCAGAATCACTCACTGTTCCACACAGACGCCCAACCCCAGCTCTCAGCCAAGTGTATTTGTGCTGATCAAAATACATCAGGCAGAGGACTTCCCTGGTGGTGCAGTGGTTAAGAATCTGCCTGCTAGTGCAGGGGACATGGGTTCGATCCCTGGTCCAGGAAGATCCAACATGCCGCAGAGCAACTAAGCTCGTGAGCCACAACTACTGAGCCCGCTCACCACAACTACTGAAGCCTGTGTGCCCCAGAGCCCATGTGCCGCAACTACTGAGCCCACATGCTGCAACTACTGAAGCCTGCGCACCTAGAGCCCATGCTCTGCAACAAGATAAGCCAGCACAATGAGAAGCCCGTGCACTGCAACTAAGAGTAGCCCCCGTTTGCCACAACTAGAGAAAGCACACACGCAGCAACGAAGACCCAACGCAGCCAAAAATAAAAATATAATAAAATAAATTTAAAAAAAACAAAATACATCAGGCAAGAACAGTTGAATTAAAAACAGTCACATCTACTCTCACCTCATTTGCTATGATATGAAATAATGATTGTTAATGTTGTCTTGTCAAAAGATTATTAGCCTGGAAGAAAGGAAACCTGGGAAGGGACACCAGTGGAGGGAGGACAAGGGGGTGGGAGAGGGAGGGGAGATAGCATGCACAGCAGTGGAAAAGCAGGCACCTTAGATTCGATGTCTGTGTGTCCTTGGACAAGTCACTTAACCTCTCTCAGCCTCACTTTTCTTATCTGTAAAATGTAGATTCCAACAGTACCTATCTTAAAAGGATGGTATGAGACTCATTCATGTGTTGATTCTTTGATTCATTTATTCAGATAACATGTGTTGAGTTCTTACTATGTACCAAGCACTGTCCTAAACACCAGGGATATAGTAGTGAGAAAAACAGTCAAGGTGTCTGTTCTCATAGAGCTTACATTTCAGTGGAGAAACACAGAAATGAATTAAAATAATGAAAAATTTTAAATCACATAATATCACTACAAAGCAGAAAATCAAAGTAGGATAAGGAGATAAATAAGAATGAATTGGGGTGGGGAGGAAGTATCTCTACTTTAGATGAGGTCAATAGGGAAAGCTTTTCTGAAGATCTGGCATCTGTCCTATGATTTGAATAATGAGAATACAAAGATCTGAGGAAGAGCATTCTGGTAGAGGGACTAACAGATGCAAAGGTCCTGAGGCTAGTATAGGTTTAGCATGTCTAAGAAACAGAAGGAAGGTGCTACAGTTAATGCTTTAAGATAGATGGTGGGGGGGCGGGGTGGTGGTGGTAATGAGGAGACGAGAAGAGGATGGAACTTTCAAAATCCCATCAAGCTCTACAGGATATGGTGAGGTGTGGATTTTTAACTGCAACAGGAAGCCGATGGCAGGTTTTAAGCAGGGGAGAATAGGAACTGATGTCAGTTTATTATCATTACAAAAGAAGTATATATGTTTTGTGGAAGATGAAATGCTAATTAGCAGAAATAAGAAAACAAAGACACTTTGTTCCTACCACCCAAGAACTATCACCATTAAACACTTTGGTGCATGTCCTTCCGGATCTTCATCTTAGGCATACTCCAATTTCCTCCAATGTCCCCAGAATACCACTTCTAGCTGGTTCGTGTAAACCAAAGTCCAATATAGGACCACACCCGACATCTGGTCATTACATCCTTTAAGGCCATTTTCATCTAGCCCAGACCCCTGTCTTTTTTTTTTTTTTTTTAGGACACTGACTTCTTAAAAAGACCAGACAGTGGTCCCTCAGAAAGCCCCCCTTTCTAGATAAGACTGGCTTACTTCCTCACGGTGGCATCTAACTTATTTTATTCTTTGTATTTCCTGTAAACTGGCATAAATCATTTTCTTGTGTGGTTATGGGACCAGTTTAATAACTATACAGTTAGGTACATTTATTTATCTGTTCTCAGTGTTGAGCAACTTTCATTTGGATTTTTAATTAAGTTATGAAGTTTCATGATTTAAAGGACAAAACTGTATTAAAAGAAAATTTCTGCCCACCATCCCATTCTCTTTAACCCAAACCCTACAGATACCCTTTTTAAAAACAGTTTCTCTTTTAGCAGTCCAATAGTTCCTCCTCCAATTTTTTACACAAACAGCAGCACACTATACACACTGTGCACACTTTATGTTTATTTAACCTCATGCTCTAGGGATGTCTCCAGACGAGCACAGAGACAGTCCTTGCTTTTGGTCTGCTTTGTTTTTGTGGCTCCAGAATACTCCACTGGGTACAGGTACCAGCATTCGTACAACTAATCCTCTGGCCATTCGTGTGTTCAAATGTTCCCTCTGACCGCTGTGTGGAGAAGGAGCTACTGAGGGTCAGGACTGCAAGTAGGATGTTTAGCTTGAAGGTCACCGTGGCAGTCCAGGCAAGAGGTCATCCTGGCTCAGACCAGGATGAAGTTAGTGCAGTCATGGAGAGCTGAGCTCAGTCGGCACATGTTTTAGAACTAGAGGCAGCTGTACTAAGCTGATGGAGGGAACGTGATATGTGATGTAAGGAGAGGGATTAAGGATAATCTCTGCCTTTTTCCTTTGAGCCAAAAGAATGTACAAACAGTTGAACCTTTACTTTAGTAAAGAACTTTAGCTCCTCTTGCAGATAATGAAAAACATTCAATGGTCAGTGTTTTCTACTATTTTGGATAGGTGGTCAGGAAAAGTCTCTCTGAGGAGGTGTGAATTAATAGAGACCTAAATAAAGGGAGGGAGCAAGCTCCCCGAGTATACAGGGACTGAGCATTCTACACAGAGGGTGCAGTCTGTACGACAGCTCTGGAGCAGGACAAACTTGAGTATTCCAGGTCCAGCAGGAAAGCCACTGAAGCTACAGCACAGTGAGATGGATGGAGATAGGAAATGAAGTCAGGAAATGGGGCAGGCCAAGAACATTTGGGTTTCGTAAGCAGTGGTAAGAAATTTGTATTTTATCCTGAGAGTAACAGAAATGCATTGGAGGGTTCTGAGATGGGTAATGACACGATGTTTTTCAAAGATCTCTCAGGCTGCTATACAGAGAAAAGACCAGGGTGGAGGCGGTCGTGGGGTTGGGGTGGGGGGAATGGAATCCTTGGAAGGTTATTGCAGTAGGATAGGGAGAGGTAATGGTGATTTAGCCTGTGGGAAGGGGTGTTAACTGGGGTATGGGTGAGAAGTAGTCAGATTCACTTACCCAAGCTAAACCGTATGTCTGTGTACCACTCAGCAGGGTATTCAGCACAGTAAACCAGATAGTAGCCTTGGAGGAGTCCATTTCCCATGCAGAAGACAAAGCCTCTGAAAAGGAATACAACTGGAAACGGCCTTCCTCTAGTGAGCAGTGAGTAAACAAATGTCCTAGGGTATATGGGGGAGAAAGGTCAGGATCCATTGTTAAAAAAAAAAAAATCAATCACTGAGATGAAGCAACAGGCAATCACATCAAACCCATTTTTAAAAACCATTTCCCTTAAATGTATGCAATGAAAGGACATTATTATCTGGTTCTAGAGCAATCACTTAGGCTATTTGTCTTGTTTCATTAAAATGCACAGTAGCCACCATGCATTTCAAGCCACAACAGCCTTGAAAGGTAAATTTCATCCTTATAAATTTAGTTAATAAATTCAATCCTATAAACACAGGACTGGAGATCAGCTTTACATGGATCTAGAAGTGAAATCCAGATTATACGGGAAGAAAGATAAAGCCAGGCTTAACCCATGTAGCAGTGGAATGGAATTGTGATAGGAGTCGTTCAGACATATGTGGCTTTCCATATGTCTCTCTAATACGATTTAATTACTGATATTGTAGCATTCCCTAGAAGGTGGGCTGCAGAACCACTTGAGAAAAGTGAGAGATTCCTTTAAATGCAAGGAGCTATGAATCTAGAGGAATCTAGGAAGACGTTAAAAAATATAAATAATGTCAAAATTAAAATTTGCCCAAGATATAATGCTAAATACTAGACAGCAAACTATGTCCTGTTTTTGATTTTTCTTCTTTTACGGTGCAATATAACCATCATACAGGAAAGTTCATAAACCTATGTGAATAGTTTAATGAATTACTATCAAATAAACACTCATAATGTCACTAACCCAAGTCAAGAAACGGAATATTGCCATCACCCGGAAGCCTCCTATGGGTCCCTCCTGTTCACAGTGCCACCATTACCCCAGAGGTCACCACCATCCTGATTCCTGTAATAATCATTTCCTTTTGCTTCTTTACAATTTTACCTCATTTGTATGCATCCCTAAAAACATAGTTTATTTTGCTCATATTTAATTCCATATGAAAGGAAACTCATCATGTTTCTAAGACTCAAGCATGTTGTTGTGGATGGCTATAGTTCATTTATTTTCATTGTTGTATATTATTGTCATGTATGAATATACCACATGTGCTTATCTATTTTACTTTGATGAATATTTGAGTTCCTTCCATAGTGTTTTACTTACTCAAAGATAATTTTCCCAACCCACACACAAATGGTCACCTTATTTTTGATAAAGGAGGCAAGAATATACAGTGGAGAAAAGACAGCCTCTTCAGTAAGTGGTACTGAGAAAACTTGACAGCTACATGTAAAAGAATGCAATTAGCACACTCCCTAACACCATACACAAAAATAAACTCAAAGTGGATTAAAGACCTAAATGTAAGGCCAGACACTATCAAATTCTTAGAGGAAAACATAGGCAGAACACTCTATGACATAAATCACAGCAAGATCCTTTTTGACCCACCTCCTAGAGAAATGGAAATAAAAACAAAAATAAACAAATGGGACCTAATGAAACTTCAAAGCTTTTGCACAGCAAAGGAAACCAAAAGGCAACCCTCAGAATGGGAAAAATATTTGCAAATGACAATGGATTAATTTCCAAAATTTACAAGCAGCTCATGCAGCTCAATAACAAAAAAACGAACAACCCAATCCAAAAATGGGAAGAAGACCTAAATAGACATTTCTCCAAAGAAGATATACAGACTGCCAACAAACACATGAAAGAATGCACAACATCATTAATCATTAGCGAAATGCAAATCAAAACTACAATGATATATCATCTCACACCAGTCAGAATGGCCATCATCAAAAAATCTAGAAACAATAAATGCTGGAGAGGGTGTGGAGAAAAGGGAACACTCTTGCACTGCTGGTGGGAATGTGAATTGCTTCAGCCACTATGGAGAACAGTATGGAGGTTCCTTAAAAAACTACAAATTGAACTACCATATGACCCAGCAATCCCACTACTGGGCATATACTCTGAGAAAACCATAATTCAAAAAGAGTCATGTACCAAAATGTTTATTGCAGCTCTATTTACAATACCCCGGAGATGGAAACAACCTAAGTGTCCATCATCGGATGAACGGATAAAGAAGATGTGGCACATATATACAATGGAATATTACTCAGCCATAAAAAGAATTGAAATTGAGCTATTTGTAATGAGGTGGATAGACCTAGAGTCTGTCATACAGAGTGAAGTAAGTCAGAAAGAGAAAGACAAATACCATATGCTAACACATATATATGGAATTTAAGGAAAAAACATGTCATAAAGAACCTAGGGATAAGACAGGAATAAAGACACAGACCTACCAGAGAACGGACTTGAGGATATGGGCAGGGGGATGGGTGAGCTGTGACAAAGCGAGAGAGAGGCATGGACATATATACACTACCAAACGTAAGGTAGATAGCTAGTGGGAAGCAGACTCATAGCACAGGGAGATCAGCCCGGTGCTTTTTGACCACGTGGAGGGGTGGGATGGGGAGGGTGGGAGGGAGGGAGATGCAAGAGGGAAGAGATATGGGAACATATGTATATGTATAACTGATTCACTTCGTTATAAAGCAGAAACTAACACACCAGTGTAAAGCAATTATACCCCAATAAAGATGTTAAAAAAAAAGAAAAAGAAAAAAAAAAGAATGCTCAACATCATTAATCATTAGATAAACAGAAATCCAAACTACAATGAGATATCATCTCACACCAGTTAGAATGGCCATCATCAAAAAATCTACAAACAATAAATGCTGCAGAAGGTGTGGAGAAAAGGGAACCCTCTTGCACTGTTGGTGGGTGGTGCACTGTTGCACTGTAAATTGATACCGCCACTATGGAGGTTCCTTAAAGAGCAAAAAATAGAACTGCCATATGACCCAGCAATCCCACTACTGGGCATATACCCCGAGAAAACCATAATTCAAAAAGAATCATGTACCAAAATGTTCATTGCAGCTCTATTTACAATAGCCAGGACATGGAAGCAACCTAAGTGCCCATCAGGAGATGAATGGATAAAGAAGATGTGGCACATATATACAATGGAATACTACTCAGCCATAAAAAGAAACAAAATTGAGTTATTTGTAGTAAGGTGGATGGACCTAGAGTTTGCCATACAGAGTGAAGTAAGTCAGAAAGAGAAAAATAAATACCATATGCTAATACACATATATGGAATCTAAGAAAAAAAAATGGTCATGGAGAACCTAGTGGCAAGATGGGAATAAAGACATAGATGTACTAGAGAATGGACTTGAGGATACGGGGAGCAGGAAGGGTAAGCTGGGACAAAGTGAGAGAGTGGCATGGACATATATACACTGATAGCTAGTGGGAAGCAGCCACATGGCACAGGGAGATCAGCTCGGTGCTTTGTGACTACCTAGAGGAGTGGTATAGGGAGTGCGGGTGGAGACACAGGAGGGAAGAGATACGGGGACATATGTATATGTACAACTGCTTCACTTTGTTATAAAGCAGAAACTAACACACCATTGTAAAGCAATTATACTACAATAAAGATGTTAAAAAACAAAAGCTAAGGAAGAATATAAACAGGTCATGCAGCTCAGTATTACAAAAACAAACAACCCAATCCAAAAATGGTCAGAAGACCTGAATAGACATTTCTCCAAAGAAGACATACAGATGGCCAAGAGGCATATGAAAAGCTTCTCAACGTCACTAATTATTAGAGTAATTCAAATCAAAATGACTATGAGGTATCACTTCACACCAGTTAGAATGGGGATCATCAGAAAATCTACAAACAACAAATGCTAGAGAGGGTGTGGAGAAAAGGGAACCCTCTTGCACTGTTAGTGGGAATGTAAATTGATACAGCCACTATGGAGAACAGTATAGAGGTTTCCTAGAAAACTAAATATAGAACTAACATACGACGCAGCAACCCCACTACTCAGCATATACCCAGAGAAAACCATAATTCAAAAAGACATATGCACCCCAATGTTCATTGCAGCACTCTTTACAATAGCCAGGTCATGGAAACAAGCTAAATGCTCATCGACCGACAAATACATAAAGAAGACGTGGTAAATATATACAATGGAATATTACTCAGCCATAAAAAGGAATGAAATTGGGTCATTTGTAGAGATGTGGATGGACCTGAGACTGTCATACAGAGTGAAGTAAGTCAGAAAGAGAAAAATAAATACCGTATGCTAACTCATATATGTGGAATCCAGAAAAGTGGAACAGTTGAACTTGTTTGCAAGGCAGAAATAAAGACACAGATGTAGAGAACAAATGTATGGACACCAATGGGGAAAGTGGGTATGTGTGGGGGTTTGTGTGGGATGAATTGGAAGTTTGGGATTGACATATATATACTAATATGGATAAAATAGATAACTAATAGGAACATGCTGTGTAAATTAAATAATAAATAAAATTAAATTAAAAAAACGCTAAGGAGAAAAAAATAGATATATTGGACTTCATCAAAATTAAGAACTTTTGTACAGAACATTATTAAGAAAGTAAATTGACAATCTACAGAATGGGAGAAAATGTTTTCAAAGCAGTATCTGATTATGGGTTTATATCCAGGTGTACAAAGAACTACAACACAACGACAAAGACAAACAACTCAATTAAAAGGGCAACGGATTTGAATAGACATTACTCCAAAAAAGATAAACAAATGTTCAATAAGCAAATGAAAGGATGCTCAACATCTTTAGAGATTAGGAAAATGTCAACCAAAACCATAATGATATACCACTTTAAGGCAACTAGGAGGGCTATAATTTAAACAAAGAAGAAAAGAACAAGTGTTGGTGAGGAGAAATTAGAACTACTATACATTGTTGGTGGGAATGTAAAATGGTGTAGCCACTTCAAAAAAACCAGCCTGACAGTTCCTCATAAAGTTAAACAGAGTTACCATATGACCCAGAAATTCCACTCCTAGGTATCTACCCTAGATAAATGAAAATGTATGTTAATACAAAACTTGTACACAAATGTTCATAGCAGCATTATTCATAGTAGCCAAAAAAATAGAAACAATGTCCATCAACTGATGAATAAACAAAAATGTTATAAATCCATACTGATGGCATATTATTAAACTATAAACCACATGGATGAACCTTGAAAACAGTATGTTAGGTGAAAGAAGCTACATATTTTATGATTCCATTTATATGAAATATGCAGAATAGGCAAGTCCTTAGAGACAGAAAGTAGATTGAAGGTTGGCAGGGGATGGGGAATTAAGGAATGGGGAGTGACTGTTACCAGGTACAGGACTTCTTTTTGGGGTGATGAAAATATTCCGGAATTAGATAGTGGTAATGATTGCACAATTTTTTGGATATACTAAAAACCAGTGAATTGTACATTTAACATGGTGCATTTTATGATATGTGAGTTACATCTCCATTTTTTAGGTTAAGTAAGAGAAAATTCTGGCAGTGGAGCCCAGAGGTTAAATTGTAGGGCCTCTTCCACTTACCAGATGGATGACCCTGTCACTTAACTTCAGTACGTCTGTTTCTTCCTCTGCTCATTTCATAGCATTGTAAGGATTAAGTGAATTAATATACTCAAAGTGCTTAGAACAGGACAAATAATAAAAGCTGATTAAATATGTTATTTTTGTAAACATTATCCTTATTAGGTTGTTGTTGACATTACTCTTCTGTTCAGGTACAGGATGTTCCTTTCCACATATTTGGGTCTTTTTTTGTGCGTCCCTCAGTAGGTTTTAAAGTTTTTTCATATATATTTTGCACATTTTTAATGTTTAAACCCAAGGGTTTTTTAAAAGGGTTTTAAAAAGGTTTTTTTCTTTTTAAAATTGTGTTACTGTAAATAGGATTTTCCATTTACATCTGTAACTGTTTTACATATACAAGAAGGCCTTTAACATTAATTTTGTTCCCAGCCACATCCTGAACTCCCTTATTATTTATAATACTTTTTCAGTGTATTTTCCAGGTCTATCAGCATCTGCAAATAATGTTACATTCTGCTCTTTAGAAAGAATCTGGAAGCATTTGTTCTTTGACCATGCTCTGGAATGACATAAATAGCACCAGAATTACCCGTATTTAAATATTTGGTAGAAGCCCTTTGTGAAATCTACCTTGGACTGTATTATTGGGAGGAGGAGTTGTTAATATTATTGATCATATTTCTATTTCTCTCATGGTAATCGGTTTGTTTAGATTATCTATGCCTTCTGGGGCATCCTAATAAATTCTAGAAAATTTATATTTTCATAGAAAATCATGCATGTTAGTCAAGTTTTTGAATGCATCTGTAAAAAACTAAGATAGTATTTTATGACACTTTTAAACTTCAGTATATTTGCGTATTACTCCATCACCACAAGGATTCTACATGCTGTCTTTTCATAGCCACAGATGTATGCCTACCCTCTTCTGACCCCTGGTAACCACTAATCTGTTATCCCTTTCCATAGTTTTATCATTTCAAGAATATTACGTAAATGGACTCATACATATGTAACCTTTGAAATCAGCTTTCTTCACTCAGCATATCTCCCTCGAGATTCATCCAAGCCCTAAGACATATTTGTTAGTGAAAAAAGAAAGCTGTAAAATAGTATCTAAAATTTGGCCCCTTTTCATAATCAAGAAAGGGAAATAAGAATCTATGTACAGATTTGCTTATTTTTATAAAAGCTTTATTGAGATAAAATTAACATACCTAAAATTCACCTTTTAAAGTGCACAATTCAGGTTTTTTAGTATATTCACAAAGCTGTGCAGCCATCACCACTATCTAATTCCAGAACATCTTCATTACCACAAAAAGAGGCTCCATACCTAGTGGCAGTCAATCCCAATTTCCCCCACTCCCTAGCCCCTGGAAACCAGCAATCTATTGCTAATATCTGTCTGAAAGGATTAGCCTGTTCTGAATATTTCATATAAATGGAATTATATAATATGTGGTCTCTTGTGACTGACTTCTTTCATTTAGCATAATGTTTTCAAGGGTCATCCATGTTGTATCACTACTTAATTTCATTTTTATAGCCAAATAATAGTTAATTGTATGGATATATGACATTTTGTTTACCCATTTGTCAGCTGATAGAAATTTGGGTTGTTTCCACTTTTTTTTAACATCTTTATTGGAGTGTAATTGCTTTACAATGTTGTGTTACTTTCTGCTGTATAACAAAGTGAATCAGCTATATGTATACATATATCCCCATATCCCCTCCCTCTTGCATCTCCCTCCTACCCTCCCTATCCCACCCCTCTAGGTGGTCACAAAGCACAGAGCTGATCTCCCCGTGCTGTGCAGCTGCTTCCCACTAGCTATCTATTTTACATTTGGTAGTGTACATATGTCTATGCTACTCTCTCACTTTGTCCCAGGTTACCCTTCCCCCTCCCTGTGTCCTCAAGTGCATTCTCTACATCTGCATCTTTATTCCTGTCCTGCCCCTAAGTTCATCAGAACCTTTTTCTTTTTCTTTTAGATTCCATATATATATGTGTTAGCATACGGTATTTGTTTTCTCTTTCTGACTTACTTCACTCTGTATGACAGACTCTAGGTCCATCCACCTCACTACAAATAACTCAATTTCGTTTCTTTTTATGGTTTAGTAATATTCCATTGTATATATATGTCCCATCTTCTTTATCCATTCACCTGTCAATGGACACTTAGATTGATTCCATGTCCTGGCTACTGTAAATAGTGCTGCAGTGAACATTGTGGTATGTGTCTCTTTCTGAATTATGGTTTTCTCAGGGTATATGCCCAGTAGTGGAAATTTTTGATGATGGCCATTCGAACTGGTGTGAGGTGATACCTCATTGTAGTTTTGTTTTTTGGTTTTTGGGTTTTTTTGCAGTACGCGGGCCTCTCACTGTTGTGGCCTCTCCCGTCACGGAGCACAGACTCCGGACACGCAGGCTCAGCAGCCATGGCTCACGGGCCCAGTAGCTCTGCGGCATGTGAGATCTTCCCAGACTGGGGCACGAACCCATGTCCCCTGCATCAGCAGGTGGACTCTCAACCACTGCGCCACCAGGGAAGCCCCTCATTGTAGTTTTGATTTGCATTT
The DNA here is from genome assembly GCF_963455315.2 of Globicephala melas. NCBI lineage: Eukaryota > Metazoa > Chordata > Mammalia > Artiodactyla > Delphinidae > Globicephala > Globicephala melas. The sequence goes on along the minus strand of NC_083325.1, from coordinate 65,352,080 downwards.
CTCTAATGATTACTGATGTTGAGCATCCTTTCATGTGTTTCCTGACAATCTGTATATCTTCTTTGGAGAAATGACTTTTTAAGTCTTCTGCCCGTTTTCGGATTGGGTTGTTTGTTTTTTTGATATTGAGCTGCATGAGCTGCTTGTATATTTTGGAGATTAATCCTCTGTCAGTTGCTCCGTTTGGAAATATTTTCTCCCATTCTGAGGGTTGTCTTTTCATCTTGTTTATGGTTTTCTTTGCTGTGCAAAAGCTTTTAAGTATCATTAGGTCCCATTTGTTTATTTTTGTTTTTATTTCCATTTCTCTAGGAGGTGGGTCAAAAAGGATCTTGCTGTCATTTATTTCATAGTGTTATACCTATGTTTACCTCTAAGAGTTTTATAGTGTCTGGCCTTACATTAAGGTCTTTAATCCAATTTGAGTTTATTTTTGTCTATGGTGTTAGGAAGAGTTCTAATTTCATTCTTTTACATGTAGCTGTCCACTTTTCCCAGCACCACTTATTGAAGAGGCTGTCTTTTCTCCATTGTATATTCTTGCCTCCTTTATCAAAGATAAGTTGACCATATGTGCATGGGTTTATCTCTGGGATTTCTATCCTGTTCCATTGATCTATATGTCTGTTTTTGTGCCAGTACCAAACTGTCTTGATTACTGTAGCTTTGTAGTATATTCTGAAGTCAGGGAGCCTGATTCCTCCAGCTCCGTTTTTCTTTCTTAAGATTGGTTTGGCTATTCGGGGTCTTTTGTGTTTCCATACAAATTGTGAAATTTTTGTTCTAGTTCTGTGAAAAATGCCAGTGGTAGTTCGATAGGGATTGCATTGAATCTGTAGGTTGCTTTGGGTAGTAGAGTCATTTTCACAATATTGATTCTTCCAATCCAAGGACATGGTATATATCTCCATCAGTTTGTATCACCTTTAATTTCTTTCATCAGTGTCTTATAGTTTTCTGCATACAGGTCTTTTGTCTCCTTAGGTGGGTTTATTGCTAGGTATTTTATTCTTTTTGTTGCAATGATAAATGGGAATCTTTCCTTAATTTCTCTTTCAGATTTTTCATCATTAGTGTATAGGAATGCCAGAGATTTCTGTGCATTAATTTTGTAACCTGCTACTTTACCAAATTCATTGATTAGCTCTAGTAGTTTTCTGGTAGCATCTTTAGGATTCTCTATGTATAGTATCATGTCATCTGCAAACAGGGACAGTTTTACTTCTTTTTGGATTCCTTTTATTTCTTTTTCTTCTCTGATTGCTGTGGCTAAAACTTCCAAAATTATGCTGAATAATAGTAGTGAGAGTGCACAACCTTGTCTTGTTCCTGTTCTTAGAGGAAATGGTTTCAATTTCTCACCACTGAGAACGACGTTGGCTGTGGGTTTGTCATATATGGCCTTTATGATGTTGAGGTACGTTCCCCCTATGCCTACTTTCTAGAGAGTTTTTATCATAAATGGGTGTTGAATTTTGTGGAAAACTGTTTCTGCATCTATTATATGGTTTTTATCCTTCAATATGCCAATATGGTGTATCACATTGATGATTTGTGTATACTGAAGAATCCTTGCATTCCTGGGATAAACCCCACTTGATCATGCTGTATGATCCTTTTAATGTGCTGTTGGATTTTGTTTCCTAATATTTTGTTGAAGATTGTTGCATCTATGTTCATCAGTGATATTAGCCTGTACTTTTCTTTTTTGGGACATCTTTGTCTCGTTTTGGTATCAGGGTGATGGTGGCCTCGTAGAATGAGTTTGGGAGTGTTCCTCCCTCTGCTAATTTTGGAAGAGTTTGAGAAGAATAGGTGTTAGCTCTTCTCTAAATGTTTGATAGAATTCGCCCATGAAGTCATCTCGTCCTGGGCTTTTGTTTTTTGCAAGATTTTTAATTACAGTTTTAATTTTAGTGCTTCTGATTGGTCTGTTTATACTTTGTATTTCTTCCTGGATCAGTCTGGGAAGGTTGTGCTTTTCTAAGAATTTGTCCATTTCTTCCAGGTTGTCCATTTTATTGGCATAGCGTTGCTTATAGTAATCTCTCATGATCCTTTTATTTCTGCTGTGTCAGTTGCTACTTCTCCTTTTTCATTTCTAATTCTATTGATTTGAGTTTTCTCCGTTTTTTTCTTGATGAGTCTGGCCAATGGTTTATCAATTTTGTTTATCTTCTCAAATAAACAGCTTTTAGTTTTATTGATCTTTGTTATTGTTTCCTTCATTTCTTTTTCATTTATTTCTGATCTGATGTTTATGATTTCTTTCTTTCTGCTTATTTTCGGGGTTTTTTGTTCTTCTTCTCTAATTGCTTTAGGTCTAAGGTTGGGTTGTTTATTTGAGATGTTTCTTGTTCCTTGAGGTAGGATTGTATTGCTATAAAGTTCCCACTTAGAAGTCCTTTTGCTACATCCCATTGGTTTTGGGTCACCGTGCTTTCATTGTCATTTGTTTCTAGGTATATTTTGATTTCCTCTTTGATTTTTTCAGTTATTTCTTAGTTATTTAGTAGCATATTTTTTAGCCTTTCATGTGTGTGTGTGGTTCTTTTTTTACAGTTTTTTTCCTGTAATTGATATCTAGTGTCAAAGGGTTGTGGTCGGCAAAGATATCTGATACGATTTCAATTTTCTTAAATTTATCAAGGCTTGATTTGTGACCCAAGACATGACCTATCCTGGAGAATGTTCCATGAGCATTTGAGAAGAAAGTGTATTCTGTTGTTTTTGGATGGAATGTCCTATAAATATCAATTAAGTCCATCTTGTCTAATGTGTCATTTAAAGCTTGTGTTTCCTTACGTATTTTCATTGTGGACGATCTTTTCATTGGTAAAAGTGGGGTATTAAAGCCCCCTACTATTATTGTGTTACTGTCGATTTCCCTTTTATGGCTGTTAGCATTTGCCTTATGTATTGACATGCTCTATGTTGGGTGCATAAATATTTACAATTGTTATATCTTCTTCTTGGATTGATCCCTTTATCATTATGTAGTGTCCTTCCTTGTCTCCTGTAACATCCTTTATTTTAAAGTCTATTTTATCTGATATGAGAATTACTACTCCAGCTTTCTTTTGATTTCCATTTGCATGGAATATCTTTTTTCAATCCCTTCACTTTCAGTCTGTATGTGTCCCTAGGTGTGAAGTGGGTCTCTTTTAAACAGAGACAGCATACATACGGTATTGTTTTTGTGTCCATTCAGCCAGTCTATGTCTCTTGGCAGGAGCATTTAATCCATTTACATTTAAGGTAACTATCGATATATATGTTCTTATTATCATTTTCTTAATTGTTTTGGGTTTGTTTCTGTATGTCTTTTCCTTCTCTTGTGTTTCCTACCTAGAGAAGTTCCTTTAGCATTTGTTGTAAAACATGTTTGGTGGTGCTGATTTCTCTTAACGTTTGCTTGTCTGTAAAGTTTTTAATTTCTGCATTGAATCTGAATGAGATCCATGCTGGGTAATCTTGGTTGTAGGTTTTTCTCCTTCATCACTTTAAATATGTCCTGCCATTCCCTTCTGGCTTGCAGAGTTTCTACTGAAAGATCAGCTGTTAACCTTATGGGGATTCTTTTGTATGTTATTTGTTGCTTTTCTCTTGCCTTTAATATTTTTTCTTTGTATTTAATTTTTGATAGTTTGATTAATATGTGTCTTGGCATGTTTCTCCTTGAATTTATCCTGTATGGGAGTCTCTGCACTTCCTGGACTTGATTGACTATTTCCATTCCCATGTTAGGGAAGTTTTCAAGTATAATCTCTTCAAATATTTTCTCGGACTCTTTCTTTTCCTCTTCTTCTGGAACCCCTATAATTTGAATGTTGCTGCATTTAATGTTGTCCCAGAATTCTCTGAGACCATCCTCAATTCTTTTGATTCTTTTTTCTTTATTCTTCTCTATGGTAGTTTATCCACTCTTATATCTTCAAGGTCAATTATCCATTCTTCTGCCTCAGTTATTCTGTTATTGATTCCTTTCAGAGAATTTTTAATTTCATTTATTGTGTTGTTCATTATTGTTCGTTTGCTCTTTAATCCTTCTAGGTCCTTGTTAAATGTTTCTTGTATTTTCTCCATTCTGTTTCCGAGATTTTGGATCATCTTTACTATCATTACTCTGAATTGTTTTTCAGGTAGACTGCCTATTTCCTCTTAATTTGTTTGGTCTGGTGGGTGTTTATTTTGCTCCTTCATCTGCCGCATATTTCTCTGTCTTCTCATTTTCCTTAACTTACTGTGTTTGGGGTGTCCTTTTCGCAGGCTGCAGGTTCATAGTTCCTGTTGTTTTTTGTGCCTACCCACAGTGGGTAAGGTTGGTTCAGTGGCTTGTGTAGGCTTCCTGGTGGAAGGGATTGGTGCCTGTGGTCTGGTGGGTGGGGCTGGATCTGTCTTTCTGTTGGGCAGGGCCACATCCGGTGGTGTGTTTTGGGATGTCTGTGAACTTAGTATGATTTTAGGAAGCCTCTTTGCTAATTGGTGAGGTTGTGTTTCTGTCTTGTTAGTTGTTTGGCATGTGGCGTCCAGCACTGGAGCTTGCTGGCTGTTGGGCGAAGCTGGGTCTTAGCGTTTAGGTGGAGATCTCTGGGAGAGCAGTTGCCAATTGATATTACATGGGGCTGGGAGGTCTCTGGTCATCTGATGTCCTCAACTCAGCTCTCCCACCTCGGAGGCTCAGGCCTGACACCAGGCCAGAGCACCAAGACTCTGTCAGCCACATGGCTCAGAGGAAAGGGTGAAAAAAAAAAAGGAAAAAAATAAAATTAAAAAAATTAAAATTTAAAAATTATTAAAATAAAAAAATTAAATTAAAAAAAGGGCAACCAAATGAATAAACAAATCCACCAATGATAAAAAGCGCTAAAAAGTAAACTAAGATAAGCATAAAAATCAGAAACAAATCAGTAGCAGACAGCAAACCCTAAGTCTACAGTTGCTCCCAAAGTCCACCACCTCAATTTTGGGACAATTCTTTATCTATTCAGGTATTCCACAGATGCAGGGTTCATCAAGTTGACTGTGGGGATTTAATCCCTGTTCCTGAGGCTGCACTGGGAAATTTCCCTTTCTCTTCCTTGTTCGCACAGCTCCTGGTGTTCAGTTTTGGTTTTGGTCCCACCTCTGCGTGTAGGTTGCCCTCAGGCATCTGTTCCGCCCAGACAGGAGGGGGTTAAAGCAGCAGCTGATTGTGGTGCTCTTGCTCACTCAGGCCATGGAGAGGGAAGGGTATGGTAATCTCAATTGGAATGTGGGGCAAGCCTGCAGCATCAGAGGCTGGCATGACGTTGCAACTGCCTGAGGCTTGCCGTGTGTCCTCCTGGGGTAGTTGTCTCTAGATCATGGGACCCCGGCAGTGGCGGGCTGCACAGGCTCCAAGGGGGTGTGGATAGTGACCTGTGCTTGCACACAGGATTCTTGGTAGCAGCAGCGTTAGTGTTTCATGCCCATCTCTGGGGTCCAAGCTGATAGCCACGGCTCACGCCCATCTCTGGAGCTCACTTAGGCAGTGCTCTGCCTTCTGTGGGCACATGGAGGAGGAATCCTCTCTCCTCGTGTACCCCAAAACCATGGTCTCTTGCCTCTTTGGCAGGTCCAGACTTTTCCCCAGACTCCCTCCTGGCTAGCTGTGGTGCACTAGCCCCCTCAGGCTGCCTTCACACAGCCAACCCCAGTCCTCTCCCTGGAGTCTGATCTCCAAAGCCCAAGCCTCAGCTCCCAGCCCACACCCACCCTGAAGGGTGAGCAGACAAGCCTCTCGGGCTGGTGAGTGCTGGTTGGCACTGATCCTCTGTGCAGGAATCTCTCCACTTTGCCCTCTGCACCCCTGTTGTTGCACTCTCCTCTGTGGCCCCAAAGCTTCCCCCACCCACCCACCCCTCATCTCTGCCAGTGAAGGGGCTTCCTAGTGTGTGGAAACTTTTCCTCCTTCACAGCTCCCTCCCCAAGGTGCAGGTCCCTTCCCTATTCTTTTGTCTCTGTTTTTTCTTTTTTCTTTTGCCCTACCCAGGTACATGGGACATTTCTTGCCTTTTGGGAAGTCTGAGGTCTTCTGCCATTGTTCAGTAGGTGTTCTGTAGGAGTTGTTCCACATGTAAATGTATTTTTGATGTATTTGTGGGGAGGAAGGTGATCTCCACGTCTTACTCCTCCACTATCTTGAAGGTCCCTCCCTGTTTCCACTTTTTAACTACTATGAATAATGCTGCTATGAATATTCACATCTAAGTTTTATGTGTATGTATGTTTTCATTTTTCTCAGATAGATACCTAGGAGTGGAATTTTGGGGTCTTATGGTTAACATTTTGAGGAATTGACAGAATGTTTACCAAAGTGACCATATTTGCTTACTTCCCCCCCCCAAAATAACCTTAAAAGGATAAATGGGAAAGTAATTTTAAAAGATACTTACCTATAAAGGGCAGAAGGATGGGAGGGGATAAAGAGTGGAAGGGATTGACATGAAGTGAAACATTGCTGAATTTACCTTCTTCATATAGTTTTGAACTTTTGACCATGTAAATGCCTTTAAATACAAAAAAAGACATCAAATATCAAAAAGTGAAGAAAGCAAATTGTAAAACTGAAGACAAACCAAAATATCGATATGAACCCAATTGTATATAAAACCAGTAACACACACACAAAAAGAATAATTTCAAGTGACATTTGAACATAGTGCTCTGACCATATAGCCTTAGTGGGCTATATTCATTCTAAGCACGGAAAGAATGGCAAATATATAATAAATTTTAATTTATTCTATTTTTACCAATAATAATGGTATTGTAGCTTATAAATTATTTTATGAATATTGTCAGATAGAGAAATCAAGGAAATATGCTATGTAACTAAGAACTAAGATTTTCAGTGTAGAAGACACAAATATAAAATTAAATGAAAAGTTGTAATGTTAAATTTGAATTGAAAATATCAGTATGGATCCATGACTTTTAAAACTGGCCCGCTCGAAGATCTAGGAGAAATGGCACACCAGCAACAAAAACACACTAAGCAACTGGGTCTTCATTTGTAAATACCATTACCTAAAGGAAGCAGGGCACCACAGAGAAGTAGCTCATTCTAGATCAAAGTCAGGAAAAGTAAAAGGTTGAGTCAGAAATTTTTTGTGTGTTGGAAAATAAGGAAACAATTGAAGATTAAACAGGAGACAGGAGTTGTCAAAATTACATAGATGCCAACTGGAAAGGAATTCCACTGGCCAAATTTGTGACCAACTGGGTATTGAAAAGAATAATGACCATAGTTGATTATAAACATCTGTAAATGGAGGTTAATCATTACTACCTCACTGGATTCTTATAAAAATTAAATAAGATGGTGTAAGAAAAATTGCCTGACACAGGATAATTGCTGAACAATTTGTTTCTCCTCCTATTTATATAGGTTATGAAGTTTTGAGGGTGTGAAGGTGGCTTAAGTTCTTAGAGGGAAAGGGTTTTAGAAGGCTAAAGAAAGCCTATTAAAAGATAGCTGTTGGCCTCCCAGTGTGGCCCTGTCAGTGCCAACGATGCCCTCAAAACAAGCCCAAAGGCAAAGTCCTTGCCTTTTGAAAACACAGGACATAGTGCATGTAGCCATTTTCCAAATTAAATCATGTATCCATCCAACCTCTACCTTCTGGATGTTATAGGTTGTTTTTTTTTTTTGGTAATTCTTTTTTTTAATTAATTTATTTTTTTAATAGAACTTTAGTTGCAGCATGTGGGATCTAGTTCCCTGACCAGGGATCAAACCCTGGCCCCCTGCATTTGGAGCACAGAGCCTTAGCCACTGGATGACGAGGAAAGTCCCCAGACTGTCTAAGTCTGAATGCAAAGTCAGTACTCAATCACTTCTCATCCAAAGAGTATGTTCATCAAGACAGGCTCGCTACTATAATAAACAACTCCAGAGAGTTTCCATGTAATAAAAGCTCATTTCTTGCTTGTGTCAAGAACAGCACAATGCTGTTCAGGGGTGATGCTCTGCTCTATAATCATTGAGGATCCAGGCTCTTTCCATGCACCTTCCTCCTCTGGCCAACAGACAAAGACAGCGTGGAGGATTGTGTAAAGGTTTTCTTAAGGGCCAGGCTGCTGACTAGAAGTAGCACATATAACTCCCACTTTGGCGCCACCCAACTGCAACAGCGACTGGGAAATGCAGCCTAGCTGAACAGGCAAAAGACTCTGGAAAGCCAGGAGTCCTGGAGAACAAATAAGATTCTTCTGATCGGAAAAACTTTGATATTGGAAAACTGGGAGCTGTTTAAAATAAGTGTTTCCTTGTAGAAAGATAAAAACAATGGAGAGGAAGGGGAGGAGAGTCCACCCAAGAGGCTAATAACCATTAGTGCTCTGGGGCGTTGCAGGTGAGTTTCACCTTCAGATCCCAATATGGCCTGAGACTCAGTTTCCCTGGGGTTTGGAACAAATTCCCTTTAATTCCCTCCTACACGTCTAATGTACATTTTCATTCTTCTGTGTTTGTTCTGATACAGAGCCTGATAAGCACTATGTAAATATAAAGTTTTCTATCACAGCTAAGTAAATATTCATTTGGGGGGATGCTGATTGGAAAGGGTTAACTGAAATTGCAAATCCAAATTAAACTAAAGGAAAAACCTTTAAAATTACACATCTTGCATAGACTATCTCATATTTAACTAAGTCTTCTTCAAATATAAATGCTATTGCTGAGATTATCAAGCCTATTGAAGACTTCTCACTATATTAAATTTTAGACTTCACTGTCAATCAAAATAAATTCAAGTTCTATATATAAATACAAGGCTTCCATGTATACATTTACTTGTTATGTATAGTAATAACTCCTTCCTCAACCCCATCTCCCCCTTCATCCACTACCTCATTTTTCTGCTTTCCTTTACAGCAGAACTCCTCCAAAGAGTTGTCTATACTTTCCATCTGTGTCTTTTCCTCCTTATTTCCTCCCTCCCCCCCAATAGAAACTGATCTTGGCGAGACCACCACAGACCTCCACATTTCCAAATCCAAGAGCCAATTTTCAGCCCTCTTATTTGACAAGTTAATCACTCCATCCTTCTGGAAACACTGTCTTCACGCAGCTTCCAGCACACCACTTTCTCTTGATTCTTCTCCTTCCTCACTGATTTCTCTTCATTTTCGATTGCTGGTTTCTCTTCATCTCCTTGACCTCTAAATATGGGAGTACCCCAGGGCTCAGGACTCTTTCTTTCTTTATTTACAGCCATTGTAGATGTGATCACATCTAGTCTCATACCTTTTAATATCATCTGTAGAATGACAACTCCCAAATTTATGCCTCCAGGCAGGATGTCTGCTGTTTGAACTCAGACTCATGTAGCCAACTTCCTACTAGACATCTAACTTAAAGGACATCTCAGACTTAATACATCCAAACCCAAACCCCTGATTCCCTACTCTTCCCCAAACCTGCACTTCCCTGAGTCTGCCCCATCTCAGTTCATTCTTCTGCTTGCTCAGACTGAGGACTTGAACCCTCACTGACTTCTCCCTCTTCTCTCTTCTTCTTCTTCTTCTCCTTTTCTCTCTCTCTCTCTCTCATAATCCACATAGAATCTGTTAGCAAATCCTGTCAGCTCTACCTTCAAAATATTTCCAGAATCTGGCCACCTCACACCATATCAATCAAACAGAAAGATAAGAAAATCTCCAAAACTTGGAAACTTAACATCATACTTCCAAATAATTTATGTTTCAAAGAGGAAGCCTCAAGGGAAAATCTAAAACTATATTGAACTCAATGAAAATGAAAAATACAATATATCAAAATTCGTGGGACACAGCTAAATCAGTGCTCGTAGAAAATTTTGTAGCACTAAATACATACAATAGAAAATAGGAAGGGTCTCAAAACCTCTACCTTAAGAACCTAGGGAAAAAAAAAAGAGAGAATAATAAATCCAAGGAGGCAATAAAAAAGATAAGAGCAAAAAATCAATAAAATTCAAAATAGTAAAACAATAATAAAACTAATTCTTTGAAAAGATTAATAAAATTTACCTTTAATGAGACTAATAAAGAAAAAAACAGAAAACATAATCAGGAAAGAAACAGGGGATAACATTAGAGAACCTGCAAATAACAAAAGAATATTAATGAAATACTATGAACAACTATACATGGATAAATTTGACAGTTTAGATGAAATGGACTAATTCCTTGAAAAACACAAGCAATCATAACTCATCCTAATGAAACAGATCATTTGACTAGCCTTATAACTATTAAGGAAATTTAATTCATAATTTTAAAACTCCTCAAAAATGAGATCTCCAGGTCCAGATGGTTTCACTGGAGAATTCTACCTAACATTTAAAGAAGAATTAACACTAATTCTGCACAATCTCTTCACTTTATAAAGCTAATATTACTCTGACACAAAAACCAGACAAACACAGTACAAAGAAAAAAAACTACAAGCCACTAATGCCAAAAATTTTTAACAAACTGTTAACAAATAGAATTCAGCAATATATAAAAAGAATTATACAGCATGACCAAGTGAGGTTTATTCCAGGGCTGCAAGACTGGTTCAATATTGAAAAATCAATCAATGCAACCCAACATTTTAACAGAATAAAAAAAGAAATATTATGATCATATCAATCATTGTAAAAAAAATATGATGAAATTCAACCCCTTTAATGATAAAAGCTCTGAGAAAACAGGAATAAAGGAAAACTTTCTGAACTTGATAAAGCACATCTACTGCTAACATTATACTTAATGGTCAATGACTGAATGTTTTCCCTCTAAGATCATGAGCAAGACAAGATGTCTTTTCTCACCACTCTCACTTAACAAAGTGCTGGAAATTCTAGTCAGTGCAACAAGGCAAGAAAAAAATTAAAAGCATACAGATAAGAAATAAAACTGTTCCTGTTTGAAAATGACATGATTGTCTCTACAGAAAATCCCAAAGAACCATCCATAAAAGGAAAAATGCATAAATTGGACTTAACCAAAATTTTTTAAACTTTTGCTTTTTGTAAGACCCTGTTAAGAGAATGAAAAGACAAGCTACACATTGGGAAAAATATCTGGAAACCACATATCTTACAAAGAACTAGAAGTTTAGAATGCATAAAGAGCTCTCTTAACTCTCTCTTAGGTGTCATCTTTTCAAGGAAATCATATCAAAAAATATATATTTTGGGGGCTTTCCTGGTGGTGCAGTGGTTGAGAGTCCGCCTGCCGATGCAGGGGACGCGGGTTCGGGCCCGGTCTGGGAAGATCCCACATGCCGCAGAGCGGCTGGGCCTGTGAGCCATGGCCACTGAGCCTGTGCGTCCGGAGCCTGTGCTCCGCAACAAGAGAGGCCACAACAGTGAGAGGCCCGAGTAACGCAAAAAAAATATATATATATTATATATATATATTTTTTAACTATCACAATGACCTTGGCAACTTAACTCCTCTGAACCTCAGTTTTCCATTGGTAAAAGGAGGAGAATAATAACCAACCTCAGAAGGTTGTTGAAAGAATTAAATGACATTATTAATGTAACTGGCACATATTAAAACTTAATGACTAAGTGTTTCTTTCCCCAACCAAGGAAATATATCATTAGAGTTTCTCTGTATAAAGCCGAGGGTCAGCCTAAGCCCAATGGTGAAAATGGTCTTTGTGCCCTAGTCTTTGGGTCTGCTCAGATCATATCCCCTGTGGGGCTCTCTCCCACTGCTTCCCTCTTTGCCCTAGGTTCTCAGGATCCCAGACATGCCTGACACAGACATGAATGACCGTTCCCCAAAATGTTTATTTTTCCTGGAAATTTCCCAGTCTTCAAATCTTTTCTTTCCAGTTCCTTTATTGAAACCTACCATTCTTTTGTCCTAATCCCTCAGGATGCTCTACTTCCTATTATCTTCTAAGCAACACCTAAAACCTATGGGCAATAATCTCTCAGAAGTGGAGTTAGCACCTGCTATAAGCACATTTGTAACTGATCTTTGGTGACTAGGAAAGAGACCTAAGTATCCTTCTCAAAAACTTACACCAGGGCTTCGCTGGTGGCGCAGTGGTTAAGAATCTGCCTCCCAATGCAGGGGACATGGGTTCGAGCCCTGGTCCGGGAAGATCCCACATGCCGCGGAGCAACTAAGCCCACGCACCACAACTACTGAGCCTGCACTCTAGAGCCTGTGAGCCACAACTACTGAAGCCCGCGCACCTGGAGCCCATGCTCTGCAACGAGAAGCCAGCACAATGAGAAGCTCGCTCGCCACAACAAAGAGTAGCCCCCGCTCACTGCAACTAGAAAAAGTCCGCGCACAACAACGAAGACCCATGCAGCCAAAAATAAATAAATTAAATAAATTAATTTTAAAAAAAACCTCTTATGCCAAAATAGAAGATTGAAGATAAATATTGTTTATCCCCTGAAAGAAAGTTGAGCCTGTCCCTCATTCATGCTTTGCATAAATACTTTAATCAAATAGTAATCAGATGGCACTCACCCTACCTAACATCAGTTCCAGTGTGAAAATGAGAATTGTGATTATGGAGAAGAGAGTCATTTCACAACTAGAGACACTTGGGGAAAGGAGAACACTACACAGAGTTTTTCCTTGTGGAAGTTCCCTGTGGCTTTGGGTATCGCTAGGCAACATGAAGGCCCTGCCTGAGTGAAAGGAGAAACAGTGAGAGAAGAATCCTAAAATAGATGAGGAAGGAAAAGAAAACATTTTTCTCCAGGTCTTAATTGTTGCCTTGCATGTGGCAATAAAAATCATCTCACAAGGTGACTTTCTCTGGTTCATCCCCTCCAAGACGGCAGATAAAGAGTAGTCAGTGATGCAAGATTTCCTGTTACCTCTCCTTGGGGTTTTTTTGCATTTTTTACCTGGCTCCCTGGAGACACATTGCTTTAAACCAAAGAAAACACTTGAATGGTAGGAATTTCAGACATGTTTCAGGGCCACAGAAAAGAGTTGTAGGGGCAGATGGTTTTTTGGTACCAATCAGATTGTGTTCAGGTAGGCTTATTCTGTTTATGCACCCTGCTGTCCTGATAAGAAGGCATCTATCCTGAGTGTGTGTGTGCGTGTGCGTGTACGTGTACGTGTGCGTGTGCGTGTGTGTGTGTGTGTTACTACTACTGGGCCAGTGAAGAATATGAAACTCACAGAGGTATGGTAATTTTCCTAGGGCCACACAGCTACAAAGGGGCAGCAGAGAAGAGATTTAAATGAGGGTCTCCTGTTTCAAAACAACTCACTCATTTCCAGTTGGAAAGGAAAATTCACATCAAAACATACAATTGGAAAAAAAAAAATCTCACATGCCCTTCAAAAGAATCCATGTTTGGTTTTCAGTCATTTTAGTCTAAGGATCTTGTTGCATCTCTGGTAGTCATTTGTTGTATTTGCCACCCAGCATTCATTCTTCCTTTTTATGGTAACTACCCTGGTTCTCCACTCCCTTTCCATCTTAGCCCATGAGAGGGTTCATCCTCAGTCAATCAGAACAGTGACAGCCCTATTACACTGGTTGTTTCAGAGCTGGGCACATGACCCAACAAACCCCTTATGTTTTTTTCTAGAACTGTTTTTTCCCACATGCCTTGGATCTGAGAGTACATATACTCTTAGATGTTACAGTTGTCTTGCCACCACCAAAGGACAGCCTTTCTGAAAACAGAGCCAGTAAAAGAAGTAGAGCCAAGAGTTGGAGAGAGAAACCAGGTCTTGATGGTATCTTTGGAACCACTACATCAATCTGGACCTTAAGTTAGAATTTTCCAGTCATGAGAGTTAATAAATTCAGGTTTTACTTAAACCTACTTGAATTTTCTGTCACTTGGAACTGAAAGAGTCCTGATTAATGCATCACCACACTGTTCTCTTTTGAAATAAGCATCAAACTTTTCCAAGTTTGAAATCAGACTTGGTGAAGGTTTTGAGTTGCATTTAATCATAAAACAGAGTTTCCCCAAAATTATTTTCTTGGAGCAGAACTCACCAAGAGGTCTTTCCTTGTTGGAGCCTCTATGTATGCCAAAGGGCATTAGGCCAACCCGTCCTCTGAGCCCTTGGCCCACTTCCCCAAGTCCTTCCCAAGAAATAACAAACAGTGACAACGAACAGTCATTTGTCTATATACTCAGATGATACCTGTCATTGTAAGTAATGGTTTTGGACATATTAGAAAGCGGGAAGTGCAGGCCAAATGCAAAGGTGACTAAATACAGAATGAGTCAGTGGTGCATCCCATCCAAGTTTATGTTTTACTATGGACCTTGTGTTGTGGTTTGAATGGTGGCCCCCAAAATATGTTTATGCCCTAATCCCCAGAATTTGTGAATACTACTTCATTATAACAAAAGAGCGAATATTCTTACATGGCAAAAGATGAGTTTAAATGAAGGATCTTGAGAAGATGGTGTTATCCTGGATAATCTGGATAGACCCTAAATGCAATCACATGTATCCTTATACAAGAAAGGAGCAGAAGAAAAGAAAGATACACAGAGAAAAAGGCAATGTGAAGACAGAGCATAGAGATGTAACCACAAGCCAAGGAATGCAGACAGCTACCAGAAGCTGGATGAGGCAAGGAACAGATCTCCCTTTAGAGCTTCCACAGGGACCCCTGCTGGCACCTTCTGGCCTCCAGAATGACAAGAGAAAAAATTTCAGACTTCTGGTCTCCAGCATGATGAGAGAAAAAATTTCTGTAGTTTTAAGCCACCCCATTTGTGGTAATTTATTATAGCAGCTACAGGGAACTAATACACCTTGTTAGAGTAATATTAGGTCATTGAAATTAATTTCAGTTCAGACATCCGGTAAGGGAACTGCCAGCAAAGGACCACACACAGCTAATATTTATACGTTGCTTACTATGCTCCAGGTAATGTTCTAAGTACTTTGCACACATTTACTCATTTAATCTTTATAGTAACCCTAGGAGATAGGTAATATTGTTATTATCCCCATTATACAGATAAGGAAACTGAGGCACAGTGAGATTAAATTAGCCCAAGTTGACACAGCTATGAAATGTCACAGCTGGGATCCAAGTCCAGGTGGAGCTGTTTCCAGAGTTTATGCTCTTGAGCACTTTGCTTTGCAGTCACTGTGTGAAAAACATCAGTTTCATGAGCATTTGTTTACACCAGAGGTTCTCACCTCTGGTTCCATATTCAAATCACCTAAGGGGCTTTAGGAACACTAAAGGGGAAGAGGCACACTGAGGACAAATTAATCAGAATCTTAGGCATAGGATCCTGAGCATCAGTAGCACTTACGAGTCCCCCCAGATGACTCTAATGCGCAGACAGGGTTAAAAACCACTAACAGCATAAACTTCAATGGCAAATTTAACTTTTTCAAATTGGAAGTGACCAGATGGTTTGGTTTCTCCAAAGACTATGTACACACAGAGAAATTAGACTGCCAAATCTAGTTTTTTTTAAGGGACTCAATTCAATAAAACTACATTTCTTTTTCCTGCAATAGAGTGGTTGATCATTTTCTACTAAGGGTGATACCATGGGAAAAATTCAATACAAAGTTTTCCCCAAAGCTCCTAAGACTTCTTCTTATCTTGCTCTGATGCCCTGGAAGTGAGGACAGACAGGCCCCACTGTCAACCCCTTGCAGACGTCATCCGGTGTGAACCACCTGGTGGTCATGATCCAGTAGATATATTAAAATTATTGAGATGATTAGCTCATGAAGATCTAAAATACAGTACACCATTTTTAACCTTCCTGTATTATTTCTTAATCTTTGTGTCCTGGTAGTATTGGGAGACCCTGGGACTGCTCACTCAATTTTCCTCTTTCTTCCCACCTCTGCATCAAAGCAGAATTCAGTCTGAACATCCAATGAATTACTAAGGTTTTAAGAAACTTTGAGGATCTTCTGAATGATGGAAAGAGTAATCATCGAGGCTACAACCTCCTACAAGAGACAGGCTACAGACCACTGACCCTATTTATTTGTTTGCTTGCTTCCTTATTTATTTATACCCTAGAAGATCAAAATCTTAGTGTACAAATAGAACCAGATCAATCTCTCGGCCTGAGTAACTAATCAATTAATTTGAATAACTAGTTTACCTTTTCTTTTTCTTTAAGTTGATTGCTTTGGTGTGGGTTTTGGCATGGTGTAGACATATCTCCTCAGCCACTCATGCTAACTGGTCATGACCAAGTTAATAAATTATAAATTGTGACATGGAGTGGTCTTCAGCTTGAAGTACAAAGTTCAGCAAGGCTACTAAGGTAAGATAAGGACAAGACACATTCACTGTTGGACACAAATACATAATTTCTCTAAGCTGTAATTTTGTCTCCTTTATTTTTCATTATTTGCAAAAATGATGCTGTGGTTTTCTAATTCTAGTTGTTTGGCTTTATACTGCAGCCTAGCTTTAGAGGGATCCTGATGTCATTTGGAATGGGCCAGGAATAGAACCCATTCCCACCAGCCAGACTGAAAAACTCACAATACATGGGATATTGGGTAGAGTACTCAGAAGGGCCTTAGCTCAGAGGAGGGGATTAATTAGCCCTTCCACTAGCACTCTTCTAGAACCACCTAATAAACCACACTAAGACCTGAAAGGGCCAAATTACTTCCAAGTAATTTAACTGCACCCCGGAACAAAGCTCAAGAATATTTATAGGAATACAAAAATATCCAACAGCCAGCAAGGTACAATGTCTGACCATCCAATCAAAGATTACCAGGCAGGGCTTCCCTGGTGGCGCAGTGGTTGAGAGTCTGCCTGCCGATGCAGGGGACACGGGTTCGTGCCCCGGTCCAGGAAGATCCCACATGCCGTGGAGCAGCTGGGCCCGTGAGCCATGGCCGCTGAGCCTACGGGTCTGGAGCCTGTGCTCCACAATGGGAGAGGCCACAACGGTGAGAGGCCCGCATACAGCAAAAAAAATAAAAGCAGCCAGAGATCAAAGACATATGTACAGAGGAACAAAGATAAGGAAAACGACAGGTTTCTTTTTGGAAACAATGCAAGCTAGATAACAGTGGAGCAACACCTTTAAAGTACTGAAAGAAAATAACTGTCAATCTGAATGCTATGTCTAGAATTATATACCTTCAGAAACAAAGGAGACATAAAGACATTTTCAGATATTCAAAATACGAAAAAACTGTTCTAACAAAATTAATTTCTTCAGACAAAAGAAAGAATAATATCAGATAGAAGTATAGATCAACCTCCAAAAGTAAAGAGCATCAGAAATGGCAAATACATGGGCAAATACATGTTTTTTATTATTTGAATCTCTATAAAAGATAATTGTTTAAACAAAAATAACAGCAATAGGTTGAAGCTTCTTATGGCATGTGTATAAGTAAAACAAATAACAACAATAGCATAAAGGTCAAGAGGGAAGAAAGGGAAGTATATTATTTCACATTCCTACAGTACACATGAAGTGGTATGACATCATTTGAAAATAAATAGTGATAAATTTAAGATATGTGCTTTAAAGCTTTAATCAAACTAACAAAAGAAAGAGTTATAGCTAATAATCCAACAAAAGCTATAAAATGGAATAAAATAACACTCAATTCAAAAGATGGAAGATAAAGGGAACATGAACGCAAGTAACAGAGAGACAAAAAGACACAAATAGCAATGTGATAGATTTAAACCAAACTACATAAATAATCCCATTAGCTATAAACATTCTAAAAGTCCCAATTAAAAAGCAGAGATTGTCAGTATTGAGCAAAAAGCAAGACTTGACCATATATTGCCTTCAAGAAACATACAGTGAATTTAAACACAGAGACAGATTCAAAGTAAAATGTTGAAAAAATATGCCATGCCAACCCTCAGAAAAAGAAAACCATAGTGACTACATTAATATTAGATAAAAGTAGATTTCAGAGCAAAGAATATTATCAGGAATAAGGGTAATGATAATGAAGTAGTGATAATAAAGGAATAATGATAAAAAGGATCAATTCATCAAGGACATAGCAATCCTAAATGCTCATGCATCTAATAACAGAGCTTCAAAATACATGAAAAACACCTGATAGAACTTTGAGGAGAAATAGGGAAGTCCTATTTTAATCAGACATAAATCAATACTCCTCTCTCAGTACTTAGAGAAAAAGTAGACAGAAAATCAACAGGATATAGAAGATCTGAAAAGCACTTTCAATCAAATTAACCTATGGACATTTTTAGAAGACTCCTCCTTACAGCAGAATACCTATTCTTTTCAAGTTTAAAGAGCACATTTACCAAGACAGACCAAATTCTGGGCCATAAAACAAGTTTTAATTCAACAAGTAAAAGGCTTTAAGTCATATAAAGTATGTTCTCTGTCCATGATGAAATTATATTAGAAATTGATAACAGAATATATCTGGAAAATCCCTAACATTTGGAAACTAAATAGTACCGTTCCAAATAACCCATGGATCAGAGAAGAAATCAAAAGAGAAATATCAGTATTTTGAAATGAATTAGAACAAAAACAACATATTAGAATTTGTGAGGTGCCAAAAGCAGTATTTTGTGATTTTCATAGCAATATATGCCAAATCAGAAAAAGGAGGTCTTAATGCATAACCTCAGCTTCTGCCTTAAAAAGCTAGAAAAAGGAGAGCAAATTAAACCCAAAGTAAGAAGAAGGAAGGAAATAATAAAGATCAAATCAGAAAACAAACAGGAAACATAAAAATCAATAGAGAAACTCAACGAAACCAAAATCTGGTTCCTTGAAAATATCAATAAAGTTGATAAAACTCTAGCTAGACAGAGTAGGGGAAAAAGTGAGAAGACATACATTACCATTATCAAGAATCAGATAGGTGACATCCCCATGTATTCTATACATATTAAAAGGATATCTGTGTATTGACACTTTACCAGGTAACATCTGCCTTTTAAGGGATCTTCAACATCCTAACTCAAAGGATCAATATGAAAGATGACAATTTCAGAAGTTAGTGATATCACAGTGGCTTAGTGGGAGAGATCTTATACATTAATGGTGACTTTTCCCTCAAGGCAGTGCTTATTTGTAGAAATGTCTTGATCTCTATTGGCATTTAATTGCATGCTCAGTTTGCGAGGTAATTCTTAAAATCTTGTAATGTCAGTATTATTTCTTCTATTAGGTATAGTGGGAGTTATGCCATTAAACACTTTGAAAATATTACATAAAAATCTAGAAACCAGGGATTTCCCTGGTGGCACAGTGGTTAAGAATCCGCCTGCCAATGCAGGGGACATGGGTTCGAGCCCTGGTCCGGGAAGATCCTACATGCTGCAGAGCAACTAAGCCCGTGCACCACAACTACTGAGCCTGCGCTCTAGAGCCCATGAGCCACACTATTGAGCCCATGAGCCGCAACAACTGAAGCCCGCATGCCTAGAGCCCGTGCTCTGCAACAAGAGAAGCCACTGCAATGAGAAGCAAGTGTACCACAGCGAAGAGTAGTCCCCGCTTGCTGCAATAAGAAAAAGCTCGCTCGCAGCAATGAAGACCCAACACAGACAAAAATAAATTTAAAACTTTATTTTAAAAAATCTATAAACCAAAAGTATCAGCTATTCACATCACTTTATATTCTAATCATTATCTATATTAATTCATATGGGTTGATGTGGACTTATTTAGAGCATACTCATTGTGTGCTATTTTTTCACTAAATAACTTTATATTATTTCCATCACAGATATAGATCCAAGAAGGTAATATTTTTGAATTATATGTAATATTCAATCATACTGATTACAATCAGCCCTTAATAGTAGAGCATTTGGGGAGACTTCCGGGAAGATGGCGGAAGAGTAAGACGCGGAGATCACCTTCCTCCCCACAGATACACCAGAAATACATCTACGCGTGGAACAACTCCTACGGAGCACCTACTGAACGCTGGCAGAAGACCTCAGACCTCCCAAAAGGCAAGGAACCCCCCACGTACCTGGTTAGGGCAAAAGAAAAAACTAAACAGAGACAAAAGGATAGGGACGGGTCCTGCACCAGCGGGAGAGAGCTGTGAAGGAGGAAAAGTGTCCACACACTAGGAAGCCCCTTCGCGGGTGGAGACTTCGGGAGGCGGAGTGGGGGAGCTTGGGAGCCGCGGAGGAGAGCACAGCAACAGGGGTGCGGAGGGCAAAGCGGACAGATTCCAGCGCAGAGGATCGGGCCGACCGGAACTCACCAGCCGAGAGGCTTGTCTGCTCGCCCGCCGGGGCGGGCGGGACTGGGAGCTGAGGCTCCGGCTTTTGTCGGAGCGCCGGGAGAGGACTGAGGTTGGCGGCGTGAACACAGCCTGCAGGGCGTTAGTGCACCGCGGCTAGCCGGGAGAGAGTCCGGGGAAAAGTCTGGACCTGCCGAAGAGGCAAGAGACTTTTACGTCCCTCTTTGTTTCCTGGTGCACGAGGAGAGGGGATTAAGAACGCTGCTTGAGAGAGCTCCAGGGACGGGCGCGAGCCGCAGCTGGAGGTGCGGAGCCCAGAGACAGACATGAGACGCTAAGGCCGCTGCTGCCGCCACCAGGAGGCCTGTGTGCGAACACAGGTCACTAGCCACACGCCCTTCCGGGGAGCCTGTGCAGCCCGCCACTGCCAGGGTCCCGGGATCCAGGAACAACTCCCCCGGGAGAACGCACGGCGCGCCTCAGGCTGCAACGTCACCCCGGCCTCTGCCGCTGCAGGCCCGCCCCACACTCCGTGACCCTCCCTACCCCCCGGCCTGAGTGAGCCAGAGCCTCCGAATCAGCGGCTCCTTTAACCCCGTCCTGTCTGAGCAAAGAACAGACGCCCTCCGGCGACCTACACGCACAGGCGGGGCCAAATCCAAAGCTGAGCCCCTGGGAGCTGTGAGAACAAAGAAGAGAAAGGGAAATCTCTCCCAGCAGCCTCAGAAGCAGCGGATTAAAGCTCCACAATCAACTTGATATACCCTGCATCTGTGGAATACCTGAATAGTCAACGAATCATCCCAAATTAAGGAGCCCTGTGGATGAAAGGCTCTTGGTGCTGCAGCCAGGAGTCAGTGCTGTGCCTCTGAGGTGGGAGAGCCAACTTCAGGACACTGGTCCACAAGAGGCCTCCCAGCTGCACATAATATCAAACAGCAAAAATCTCCGCGAGATCTCCATCTCAATGCCAGCACCCAGCTTCACTCAATGACCAGCAAGGTACAGTGCTGGACATCCTATGCCAAACAACTAGCAAGACAGGAACACAACCCCACCCATTAGCAGAGAGGCTGCCCAAAATCATAATAAGTCTACAGACACCCCAAAACACACCACCAGACGTGGACCTGCCCACCAGAAAGACAAGATCCAGCCTCATCCACCAGAACACAGGCACTAGTACCCTCCACCAGGAAGCCGACACAACCCACTGAACCAACCTTAGCCACTGGGGACAGACACAAAAAACAACAGGAACTACGAACCTTCAGCCTGCAAAAAAGGAGACCACAAACACAGTAAGATAAGGAAAATGAAAAGACAGAAAAACACACAGCAGATGAAGGAGCAAGATAAAAACCCACCAGACCTAACAAATGAAGAGGAAATAGGCAGTCTACCTGAAAAAGAATTCAGAATAATGATAGTAAGGTTGATCCGAAATCTTGGAGATAGAATGGACAACAGAATGGACAAAATGCAAGAATCAGTTAACAAGGACCTAGAAGAACTAAAGATGAAACAAGCAACGATGAACAACACAATAAATGAAATTAAAAGTACTCTAGATGGGATCAATAGCAGAATAACTGAGGCAGAAGAACGGATAAGTGACCTGGAAGATAAAATAGTGGAAATAACTACTGCAGAGCAGAATAAAGAAAAAAGAATGAAAAGAACTGAGGACAGTCTCAGAGACCTCTGGGACAACATTAAACGCACCAACATTCGAATTATAGGGGTTCCAGAAGAAGAAGAGAAAAAGAAAGGGACTGAGAAAATATTTGAAGAGATTATAGTTGAAAACTTCCCTAATATGGGAAAGGAAATAGTTAATCAAGTCCAGGAAGCACAGAGAGTCCCATACAGGATAAATCCAAGGAGAAATACGCCAAGACACATATTAATCAAACTGTCAAAAATTAAATACAAAGAAAACATATTAAAAGCAGCAAGGGAAAAACAACAAATAACACACAAGGGAATCTCCATAAGGTTAACAGCTGATCTTTCAGCAGAAACTCTGCAAGCCAGAAGGGAGTGGCAGGACATATTGAAAGTGTTGAAGGAGAAAAACCTGCAACCAAGATTACTCTACCCAGCAAGGATCTCATTCAGATTTGATGGAGAAATTAAAACCTTTACAGACAAGCAAAAGCTGAGAGAGTTCAGCACCACCAAACCAGCTCTACAACAACTGCTAAAGGAACTTCTCTAGGCAAGAAACACAAAAGAAGGAAAAGACCTACAATAACAAACCCAAAACAATTAAGAAAATGGGAATGGGAACACACATATCGATAATTACCTTAAATGTAAATGGACTAAATGCTCCCACCAAAAGACACAGATTGGCTGAATGGATACAAAAACAAGACCCATATATTTGCTGTCTACAAGAGACCCACTTCAGACCTAGAGACACATACAGACTGAAAGTAAGGGGATGGAAAAAGGTATTTCATGCAAATGGAAACCAAAAGAAAGCTGGAGTAGCAATTCTCATATAAGTTATATATATATATATATATATATGTAAAAAAAAAAAAAAAAAAAAATAGTAGAGCATTTAAGTAACTTCCAGTGTTCTACAGTTGTGAATAGTAACACTATAACTTTGTGTAAATTGATTTCTTTCTTTTGGACTATTGCCCTTGAGTATTCTACCTAAGTGAAATTCCTGGGGGAAAAAAGTGAACTGCTTTTCAGCTATTGTTAAACATTGCCAGATTAGCTTCACAGAAAGTTTGAACAATTCTCAGTGACACAGGGCCACACATACAACGATTTTTTCAAAGGCCTACCTATAGTTTTTTTTTTAATCTTTACTGAGGTATAATTAACAATCAACTGCATGTATTTAAAGTATGCAATTTGATAAATTTTAAAACCATCATGATATCAAAATAACATATCCATCTCTACCAAAATTTTGCTCATACTCTTCGTGATCTCATCCTTCTGTCTCTCCCTTTGTCCCCAGGAAACCCCTGATGTACTTCATGTACCATAGGTTAGTTTGAATTCCATAGAATTTTATACAAATGGAGTCATAAAGCATGTACTGGGCTTCCCTGGTGGCGCAGTGGTTAAGAATCCGCCTGTCAATGCAGGGGACACTGGTTCAAGCCCTGGTCCGGGAAGATCCCAAATACCGCAGAGAAACTAAGCCCATGTGCTGCAACTACTGAGCCTGTGCTCTAGAGCCCATAAGCCACAACAACTGAGGCTGCGTGCCACAACTACTGAAGCCCACACACCTAGAGCCCATGCTCTGCAACGAGAAGCCACCACAATGAGAAGCCCACACACTGCAACAAAGAGTAGCCCCTGCTTGCCGCAACTAGAGAAAGCCTGTGCGGAGCAATGAAGACACAATGCAGCCAAAAATAAATAAATTTATTAAAAAAAAAACGCATGCACTATTTTTTTTGCTTGGCTTCTTTACACAGAATAATTATTTTGACTTTCATCTTAGTGTAGTTCACATCAATAGTTCACTCATTTTTATTGCTGAGTAGTATTCTATTATATGGTTATACCACAATTTGTTTACTGATTCACTTTTTGATGGACATTTGGGTTGTTTCTGGTTTTTGGCTGCTACAAATAAACCTGCTAAAAACATCTGTATAGAAGTCTTTGTGTCGACATGTGCTTTTTTTTTTTGCGGTACGCGGGCCTCTCACTGTTGTGGCCTCTCCCGTTGCGGAGCACAGGCTCCGGACACACAGGCTCAGCGGCCATGGCTCACGGGCCTAGCCGCTCCGCGGCATGTGGGGTCTTTCCGGACCGGGGCACGAACCCATGTCCCCTGCATCGGCAGCCGGACTCTCAACCACTGCGCCACCAGGGAAGCCCCAGACATGTGCTTTTATTTTGCTTGGAAAAGAGCTAGCAATGGAATGGGTAGGTCACATGGTATGTTTATGTTTAACTTTTTAAGAGACTTCAAAATGTTTTCCAAAGTGGTAGTCATTTTACATTCCTATCAACAATGTATCAGAATTCTAGTCTTCCACATCCTCAGTAGCACTTGGTATGTTCAGTCTTTTTATTCTAGCCATTCTAATGGAGGCATAGTAGTATCCCACTGTGGTTTAATTAGCATTTCCCTAATGACTAATGATGTTGAGCATCTTTCCCTGTTTTTATTTGCCATTCATATGTTTTCTTTAGCAAAGTATCTGTTCATATCATGAGGTGCAGGAGCAATTTCATTAGAGAAAGAAAAGTATTTTCAACAAATGGTACTGGAACAATTGGCTATCTATAGGCAAAAGAAAGAACTTTGATTCATATTTCTAACCCCATATAAGAATTAACTCAAAATAGATAATAGACATAAATGTAAAACCTAAAATAATAAAACTTTTATAAGAAAACATAAGGAAAAAACCCATGTGACTTTAGACTAGGCAAAGATTTCTTAGATTTAATTGCATGAAAACAAATAGAAAAATTGGACTTCATCAAAATTAAAAACCTCTGCTTTTCAAAAGATATGGTTAAAAGAATGAAAAAGACAAGCCACACAGAGTAGGAGAAATTATTTGCAAAGTATGTATCTGGTAAAGAATTTGTATCTAGAATATATAAAGAACTTTCAAAACTTAATAATAAGAAAACAAAGGACCCAAAACACTAGTATTTAGATTTGTTTATCATATAGTAACTTTGGGTAAGTAAAGAACATTCACTGGGAGACTGAAGTGAGACCAAGTACTGCTGTTGAAAGAGGACAGATAGAGCAGAAGAGAAAAACAGAGACTGTACACAGAAAGGGAGTTGCGGGTTTTTCATGGTCAAATAGAAAAAATATCAAAAGCAAATTGCCTTACTTTCTTCACAGTAACTTTTAGGATCAGCCTTGACAACATGAAGCAAGTAAATGGAAGAATTTTGAAAATGGCCCAGACCTGATTTAAGGCTTGGATAGTAGGATCAGATATTATGGCATAGATACAAAAGATATTTGGTATTGTGGGAAGCAGCCGCATAGCACAGGGAGATCAGCTCCGTGCTTTGTGACCATCTAGAAGCGTGGGATAGGGAAGGTGGGAGGGAGACACAAGAGGGAGGAGATATGGGGATATACGTATATGTATAGCTGATTCACTTTGTTATAAAGCAGAAACTAACACACCATTGTAAAGCAATTATACTCCAATAAAGATGTTAAAAGAAACAAAAGATATTTGGTATTAAAAAGGTATTCTAAGACGGAGTACATATGGCGCACAGGGCAATTTTAAGTCATAGGTCACCAAACAGACCCCTTTTCCCGACTGAACATCTCATTCCCACCCACATAGACCATCTTTAGAGGACCAGCTAAGTGCTTAGTCATCACTCCCCCTCACTCCCACCAATTACTGCAATCAGACAGAGTGCAGTTATTTGTGAAATTGCATTAATAACAGCGATTGTCTCAAGGATAACATGAGATAACTGATATAAAACACGTAACATAATTCCTGGAACACCTGGAGCTCAATAAATATTGGTTTCTCCTTCCCATATCCCCCCTTCCATAACCAAATGGAAGGCAAATTGCATTGTTGGCCCTGGTTCAGAGGGTTTTAAAATTTAGAGCTCCTATGATGAGTCTCCTTAAAGGCTGCTGGGTTGAGCCCAGCAACTTTTTAAACATCTTGAGTCCAGCCTTTAATGTCTCCATTGCCATATGTGGCAAGGAGTCAAAAAGCAGAAAGGGAAGTGCCCCAGGTTCCAGAACCAAGTTGCCAGGCTCTGGCAAAAATCAACATGTAGACAACTTTCATATTCTATCTTGTAACAGAAAACATTAATATTCTCCCTCCTGCTGGCCGAGGACCTTTCATCTGAGTATACCTCCTTGCCTTTCCACTCTCCCTCACTCATTGCTCCTCAGGAAAGGAGGAATAAATTACCCAATTGGTAAATTTGAAAGCAGGACCTCTCAAGGGGTGTGTGCAGCTCAGCCCTTCTTCCGTTCTGCTATCTTTCCAAAACAGGCACCACTGGGTAAGGCCCGTAGTATTCAGCCATCGTTGTCACTGAGTTTTTCTGAGGGACAGTGTTAGGATCCAAAAGGGAAGCCATGTTGCCCCAAACCAGCTTTACCACTAATAAGGGTAGTAATTTGTCTCTAGTTGCCTAATTCCTGGATCTGTCTCTCAGTTGATTATGAACTTGGGTGGGGGAAGAAGGGTGCCATTTATTGGGTTCCCTCAAAACCCACCCACCCATCTGCCCACTCTTCCATGCACACTCAAACACAGACAGGCACCAGAGACCTCAGCATGTTCAGTGGCATGACCATGGTCCCCCTTGTGGACCATAGCCCACATGTCCCTCAATTTGCATTTTCCCACCTGTCCTGAGCTTCTCACACTGACATTACCACCACCAAACTTTCACACCAGAAAGAGTGTCAGACACACTATGATGCGTTTTCCTGCCTTTCTCCTGGAGGGCAAGCACCAGCTTTGTGTTTCTTTTGTGTGCTCCCCTAGGACCCAGCACAGTTCTGAGCATGTGGAACTCTGATAAAGAATTAGGACACCTAAGTTCAAGCCCCACTCTGCCCCTTCCTCACCATGTAACTTCATACACATCACTTCACCAGCTTGGATCACTGTTTCCTTATCTTGTTTGTTAAGTGACATTAAATTAGATTTAAAATGAGCAATAAGTTGGACCTTTCTTCAGTGTGGTAAAAGTGGTCAAGATCTCTAAATCTTGTTTACATTTTTGGCAAACATAGCTGTATATGTTTCAGATGTGCTTATGATGTCATCCCATTTAGAATGTAAACTCCAAGAGTCCTACTATTTCCCACAAAGGATCAAATAAATGACTTGCAACCCAGGAATTCACAGAAAATCAGATTTACTACCAAATTCCTATTTAAATGTAGCAGAAATTTTCCAGATTATGCCCAGTACTTTACTATAGGATTTAACAAAATTTTATAATAGAACTACCAGAGCACTGAATGTAAAGCTATGCCACACATGGTTTTCTTAAGCAGAGGCTAGCAAACTATGACCCACAGGCCAAATACAGCCCAATACCTGTTTTTGTAAATAAAGTTTTATTGGAACATTACCTCACTCATTTGTCTACATAATTGTCTGTGCTGTTTTCATGCTACAAGAGCAGAGCTGAGTAGTTGTGACAGAGACTGTATTACTACAAAGCCTAAAACAGCTACTATCTGGCTTTTCTACAGAAAAATGTTTGCTGACCCCCATTTTAATTGATCCAAATTATGCCTCATGAATATCCTTAACACATGAATAAGTGACCACAAGAATTCAGTTTATTCTGCCTGGGACTTCCTTCTCAGTGTGTAAGAGGAGAGATTTTTCTAGGTGGTTTCCAATGTCCGTATTAATCATCCTCCTGATTCTCAGCCAATGAATAATTTCCTTCATGAGGTTTTATTACTTCTGAATATTTGACACATCTGCAGGTCTTATAAGATTGGAGAAGCATTGACACGGCACATGATGAGACTCAAGTTCCAGTGCCCTCTTTGACCCAATTGTCTTAACTTTGTGGTGCTCTGCTTCTATAAAATGAGGAGGCTAGACAGATGTGACGTTTCCTTAAAATAGAGAATTATGATCCAGTGTGTGAAGTGCCTCATGGAAGGCCACGCTGGCTGCTATGAAAACCACACCTTGACTTACAAAAGGAGAAAGGACACAGAGAAGCCTTGGAGGAAGTGATGCCCGATCTGAGTCTTGAAGGATGGGGAAGAATTCATGGTGCTGGAGAATGAACTGAGCAATCGAGCAAAAAGGCCTCTTATTGAGAGATTCGTTTAAGATGGCGGAGTAGAAGGACGTAGGTGCACTCCCTCTTGGGAGAGCACTGGAATCACAACTAACTTCTGAGCAATCATTGACACGAAGACACTGGAACTCACCAAAAAAGATACCCCACATCCAAAGACAAAGGAGAAGCCACAATGAGATGGTAGGAGGGGCGCAATCACAACAAAATCAAATCCCATAACGGCTGGGTGGGTGACTCACAAACTGGAGAACACTTATACCACAGAAGTCCACCCACTGGAGTGAAGGTTCTGAGCCCCACGTCAGGCCAGTTCCAACCTGGGGGTCCAGCAACAGGAGGAGGAATTCCTAGAGAATCAGACTTTGAAGGCTAGTGGGATTTGATTGCAGGACTTTGACAGGACTGGGGAAAACACAGACTGCACTCTTGGAGGGCATACACAAAGTAGTGTGCGCATCGGAACCCAGGGGAAGGAGCAGTGACCCCATAGGAGACTGAACCAGACCTACCTGCAAGTGTTGCAGGGTCTCCTGCAGAGGCGGGGGGTGGCTGTGGCTCACCCTGGGGACAAGGACACTGGCAGCAGAAGTTCTGGGAAGTACTCCTTCGTGTGAGCCCTCCCAGAGTCTGCCATTAGCCCCCCCAAAGAGCCCAGGTAGGCTCCAGTGTTGGGTTGCCTCAGGCCAAACAACCAACAGGGAGGGAACCCAGCCCCACCCATCAGCAGTCAAGCAGATTAAAGTTTTCCTGAGCTCTGCCCACCAGAGCAACACCCAGCTCTACCTACCACCAGTCCCTCCCATCAGGAAACCTGCACAAGCCTCTTAGATAGCCTCATCCACTAGAGGACAGACAGCAGAAGCAAGAACTACAATCCTACAGCCTGTGGAACAAAAACAACATTCACAGAAAGATAGACAAGATGAAAAGGCAGAGGGCTACATACCACATGAAGGAACAAGCTAAAACCCCAGAAAAACAACTAAATGAAGTAGAGATAGGCAACCTTCCAGAAAAGAATTCAGAATAATGATAGTGAAGATGATCCAGGACCTCGGAAAAACAATAGAGGCAAAGATGGAGAAGATGCAAGAAATGTTTAACAAAGACCTAGAAGAATTAAAGAACAAACAAACAGAGATGAACAATACAATAACTGAAATGAAAACTACACTAGAAGGAATCAATAGCAGAATAACTGAGGCAGAAGAAAGGAAAAGTGACCTGGAAGAGAGAATGGTAGAATTCACTGCTGCAGAACAGAATAACGAAAAAAGAATGAAAAGAAGTGAAGACAGCCTAAGAGACCTCTGGGACAACATTAAATGCAAAAACATTCACATTATAGGGGTCCCGGAAGGAGAAGAGAGAAACAAAGGACCCGAGAAAATATTTGAAGAGATTATAGTCGAAAACTTCCCTAACATGGGAAAGGAAATAGCCACCCAAGTCCAGGAAGCGCAGTGAGTCCCATACAGGATAAACCCAAGGAGAAACACACCAAGACACATAGTAATCAATTTGGCAAAAATTAAAGACAAAGAAAAATTATTGAAAGCAGCAAGGGAAAAACGACAAATAACATACAAGGGAACTCCCATAAGGTTAACAGCTGATTTCTCAGCAGAAACTCTACAAGCCAGAAGGGAGTAGCATGATACACTTAAAGTGATGAAAGGGAAGAACCTATAACCAAGAATACTCTACCCAGCAAGGATCTCATTCAGATTCGATGGAGAAATCAAAAGCTTTACAGACAAGCAAAAGCTAAGAGAAATCAGCACCACCAAACCAGCTCCACAACAAATGCTAAAGGAACTTCTCTAAGTGGGAAACACAAGGGAAGAAAAGGACCTACAAAAACAAACCCAAAACAATTAAGAAAATGGTCATAGGAACATACATATTGATAATTACCTTAAACGTGAATGGAAAAATGCTCCAACCAAATGACACAGGCTGGCTGAATGGATACAAAAACAAGACCCATATATATGCTGTCTACAAGAGACCCACTTCAGACCTAGGGACACATACAGACTGAAAGTGAGGGGATGGAAAAAGATATTCCATGCAAATGGAAATCAAAAGAAAGCTGGAGTAGCAATACTTATATCAGATAAAATAGACTTTAAAATAAAGAACGTTACAAGAGACAAGGAAGTACACTACATAATGATCAAGTGATCAATCCAAGAAGAAGGTTTAACAATTATAAACATATGAGCACATCAATACATAAGGCAACTGCTAACAGCTGTAAAAGAAGAAATCGACAGTAACACAATAATAGTGGGGGACTTTAACACCTCACTTACACCAATGGACAGATGATCCAAAATGAAAATAAGTAAGGAAACAGAAGCTTTAAATGACACAACAGACCAGATAGATTTAATATTTATAGGACATTCCATCCAAAAACAGCAGATTACACTTTCTTCTCAAGTGTGCACGGAACATTCTCCAGGATTGATTACATCTTGGTTCACAAATCAAGCCTCAGTAACTTGAAGAAAATTGAAATCACATCGAGCATCTTTTCTGACCACAACACTATGAGATTAGAATGAATTACAGGGGAAAAAAACGTAAAAACAAAAACACATGGAGGCTAAACACTACGTTACTAAATAACCAAGAGATCACTACAGAAATCAAAGAGGAAATCAAAAAATACCTAGAGACAAATGACAATGAATACACGACAATCCAAAACCTATGGGATGCAGCAAAAGTAGTTCTAAAGGGAAGTTTATAGCTCTACAAGCCTACCTCAAGAAACAAGAAAAATATCAAATAAATAATCTAACCTTACACCTAAAGGAATTAGAGAAAGAACAAAGAAAACCCAAAGTTAGCAGAAGGAAAGAAATCATAAAGATCAGAGCAGAAATAAATGAAATAGAAACAAAGAGAACAATAGCAAAGATCAATAAAACTAAAAGCTGGTTCATTGAGAAGATAAACCAAATTGATAAACCATTAGCCAGATTCATCAAGAAAAAGAGGGAGAGGACACAAATCAATAAAATTAGAAATGAAAAAGGAGAATTACAACAGACACCACAGAAATACAAAGCATCCTAAGAGACTACTACAAGCAACTCTATGCAAATAAAATGGACAACCTGGAAGAAATGGACAAAGTCTTAGAAAGGTATAACCTTCCAAGACTGAACCAGGAAGAAATACAAATTATGAACAGACCAATCACGAGTAATGAAATTCAAACTGTGATTAAAAACCTTCCAAAAAACAAAAGTCCATGACCCGATAGCTTCACAGGTGAATTCTATCAAACATTTAGAGAAGAGCTAACACCCATCCTTCTCTAACACTTCCAAAAAATTGCAGAGGAAGGAACACTCCCAAACCCATTGTATGAAGCCACCATTACCCTGATACCAAAACCAGACAAAAATAGTACAAAAAAAGAAAATTACAAACCAATATCACTGAGTGATGAATACAGATGCAAAAATCATCAACGAAATACTAGCAAACAGAATCCAACAACACATTCAAAGGATCATACACCACGATTAAGTGGGTTTTATCCCAGGGATGCAAGGATTCTTCAATATACTCAAATCAATCAATGTGATACACCATATTAACAAATTGAAGAATAAAAACCATATGATCAACTCAATAAATGCAGAAAAAGCTTTTGACAAAATTCAACACCCATTTATGATAAAAACTCTCCAGAGAGTGGGCACAGAAGGAACCTACCTCAGCATATTAAAGGCCATATATGACAAACCCACAACAAACATTATTCTCAATGGTGAAAAACTGAAAGCATTTCCTCTAAGATCAGGAACAAGACAAGGATGTGCACTCTTGCCACTATTATTCAACATAGTTTTGGAAGTCCTAGCCACGTCAATCAGAGGAGAAAAAGAAATAAATTAATACAAATTGGAAAAGAAGTAAAACTGTTACTGTTTGCAGATGACATGATACTATACATAGAGAATCCTAACGATGCTACCAGAAAACTACTAGAGCTAATCAATGAATTTGGTAAAGTTGCAGGATACAAAATTAATGCGCAGAAATCCCTTGCATTCCTATATACTAATAATGAAAAATCTGAAAGAGATACTAAGGAAACACTCCCATTTACCATTGCAACAGAGTAAAATACCTAGGAACAAACCTACCTAGGGAGACAGAATACCTGTATACAGAAAACTATAAGACACTGTTGAAATAAATTAAAGATGATAGAAACAGATGGAGAGAATATACCATGTTCTTGGATTGGAAGAATCAATATTGTGAAACTGACTATACTATCCAAAGGAATCTACAGATTCAATGCAATCCCTATCAAATTACCAAAGGCATATTTTACAGAACTAGAACAAAAAAATCTTAAAATTTGTACGTAGACACAAAAGACCCCAAATAGCCAATGCGGTCTTGAGGGAAAAAAATGGAGCTGGAGGAATCAGACTATAGCCTGACTTCAGAGTATACTGCAAAGCTACAGTAATCAAGACAACATGGTACACAACACAAAAAACAGAAATATAGATCAATGGAACAGGATAGAAAGCCCAGAGATAAACCCACACACCTATGGTCAACTAATCTATGACAAAGGAGGCAAGGATATACAATGGACAAAAGACAGTCTCTTCAATAAGTGGTGCAGGGAAAACTGGACAGCTACATGTAAAAGAATGAAATTAGAACACTCTCTAACATCATACACAAAAATAAACTCAAAATGGATTAGAGACCTAAATGTAAGATCAGACACTATAAAACTCTTAGAGGAAAATATAGGAAGAACACTCTTTGACATAAATTACAGCAAGGTCTTTTTTGATCCGCCTCCTAGAGTAATGGAAATAAAAACAAAAATAAACAAATGGGACCTAATGAAACTTAAAAGCTTTTATAAAGCAAAGGAAACTACAAACAAGACGAAAAGACAACCCTCAGAATGGGAGAAAATATTTGCAAGTGAATCATCGGACAAAGGATTAATCTCCAAAATATATAAACAGCTCATGCAGCTCAATATTAAGAAAACAAACAACCCAATCAAAAAATGGGCAGAAGACCTAAATAGACATTTCTCCAAAGAAGACATACAGATGGGCAAGAAGCACATGAAAAGCTGCTCAACATCACTAATTATTAGAGAAATGCAAATCAAAACTACGAGTTTTCACCTCACACCCGTTAGAATGGGCGTCATCAGAAAATTTACATACAACAAATGCTGGAGAGGGTGTGGAGAAAAGGGAACCCTCTTGTACTGTTGGCAGGCATGTAAATTGATACAGCCAGTATGTAGAACAGTATGGATGTTCCTTAAATGACTAAAAATAGAAGTACCATATCACCCAGCAAACCCACTACTGGGCATATACTCAAGAGAAAACCATAATTCAAAAAGACACATGCACACCAATATTCACTGCAGCACCATGTACAACAGCCAGGTCATGGAAGCAACCTAAATGCCCATCAACGGACAAATGGATAAAGAAGTTGTGGGGGCTTCCCTGGTGGCGCAGTGGTTGAGAGTCCACCTGCCGATGCAGGGGACACGGGTTCATGCCCTGGTCTGGGAAGATCCCACATGCTGCAGAGCGGCTAGGCCCGTGAGCCATGGCTGCTGAGCCTGTGTGTCCAGAGCCTGTGCTCCACAACAGGAGAGGCCACAACAGTGAGAGGCCCGCATACCGCAAAAAAAAAAAAAAAAAAAAAGATGTGGTACATATATACAATGGAATATTACTCAGCCATAAAAAGGAACGAAATAGGCTCATTTTGTAGAGACGTGGATGCATCTAGAGACTGTCATACAGAGTGAAGTACGTCAAAAAGAGAAAAACAAATATCATATATTAACGCATATATGTGAAACCTAGAAAAATGGTACAGACGAACCTGTTTCCAGGGCAGAAATAGAGACACAGATGTAGAGAACAAATGTATGGACACAAAGGGGGAAAAGTGGTGGGGGGGCGGGGTGTGGTGTGATGAACTGGGAGATTGCGATTGACATATATACACTGATATGTATAAAATGGATAACTAATAATAACCTGCTGTATAAAAAAATAAATAAAATTCAAAGAAAGAAAAAAAAGACCTCCCATTTAATCCATCATTTTATTAGGCTGAATAGAAAATGTCATTATTTTCAGCATCTAAACCCCAGGAAAGTTCTTTCCAAATTCAAACAGACTCTAATGTGTGCATTGCCCTCTGCTTCTGCATGTGCATCAAGGAAGGTCACACTGCCAGCAACTTTTTACAGAATAGTCACCTTTATTTGAAAACAGTTTTCTTTTTCATCTAAATACCAAGGTCACACCCAAGTCTTGAAAAAACATAAGCTCCCACAGGCATAGGTGTTGTGATGACCATTGCGTGAGACACCAAGGCATCTTGAGAAAATGATGAATCAGAGAGTGGGGGGAAAGGATCATTCCAGGCCGTAGTCAAGGTCAACAAGAGGTGAGATAACTCTGACTTCAAACAACTCTAGATGTGGGATTAGGCAACATGCTTACACAGCAGTCATTTTCATGTAGCTAAACCAACCAAATATCCACAACAATAGATTCTGAAGGGAAGAGAATGATCTGAGTTGACCTAGCCATGCAATCTCAGCAATGATTCCTAAGTAATTGCTAGCCCTCCCACAATTCTGACTGCCTGTACTGATGTCAGAAGTAGAGTTCATTCATGCATTCAACAAATTTTAGTGAGTACCAAATATGTACTGGCACTTTTCTATACACTGAGGACACAGCCATGAACAAATGAGATAAAAATCCTTGCCCTTGTGGGACTCACATTCTAGCATGTCACCCTTGTATGGAGAAAAGTGCAGAGTTTCACCTTCTATCCAATGGGACATATTGCTTTTCTGAATAGCCCCCAAGGGACATTTTGCAAAAGAGTCTAAGCCACAGCTGAGCCAGCTTTCTCCTGAACCCCTGTTCTTCCATCGTATTCTCTGTGTCATAGCTACGCACGGCACAGGGTAAAGCCAAGGCAGCCTGGAGCTTTTTCCTTAATGTGCCCTCACTATCAAGCCTAATGACTCCTAAAACCTCAAGGCAAAAATGCTCATAACTTTGAACCACTTCTGGGAATCTTGGCTAAGAGAATAGTGATGACTTCTGAAAAAAATTTAGGTGCAAAAATGTACATCATAACCTTATTTAGCCAAAATAAAAAGACAAATTAAATGTCCAATTTAATATAAATTATGTTTTTAAAATATTAAAATTATCAAAAAACTATAGATTAATGGATAAATTATTGCTTTTAGATGAAATAACAAGCAGCCACTAAGATGATATTTACTAAGATTCTATGATAATGTGGAAAAATATTTATTATAGACAGTAATCAAGCAGAACTAAAACCTACATATATTCAATATAGCAAGCATGTATAAAAATTGACCAAGAAAAATTAGAACCTTGATGGAGGGAGACGCAAGAGGGAAGAGATATGGGAACATATGTATATGTATAACTGATTCACTTTGTTATAAAGCAGAAACTAACACACCATTGTAAAGCAATTATACCCCAATAAAGATAAAAAAAAAAAAAGAACCTTGATGGAAATGTTCCAAAACATTAACAATTAATGTACTTAAGTGTTGAAATTATGGGAATTTTTCTACTTTTGTACTTTTCATTTTTTCTTTAGTAAACATTATTTTTATAATTAAAAAATAATTTTAAGCCTAAATATAGTTTTTAAAAGGCAAGAACAAGGCAGCAAGAACAAATATAAAACAGTTTATCATGGTAGCTAACAGCCTAAGATCTGGATTCAGATTCCCTGGATCTGAACCCTGGCTCCCTGGTTACTTTGTGACCTTGGGCAAGTTATTTAAGCTTTTCTCACCCCAGTTTCCCACCTGCAAAATGGGGGTGATAATAGTGCTTCCTCAATGGGCTGGTATGAGGATTAGTAGATAACTCACATAGTGTTTAGCACAGAGCGTAACCCCTTGTAAGCACTCAAAATGATAATAGATTCAACAGTCCAGTGGCCACAAAGAAAGAGTTCACACAAAGGGAATGGTGGACAAACATCACATCTTCATTCCTTAGGGACAACTCACTCACCCTGAGTTGTGTTTTCTGTGGGGAATTTTCCCTCAGGCAGAATCAATCCCCAAATCCTCTAAATTTTACATTTTAAATTTTCCCCTGAAGAAGGTGAACAGTATGTTGATATTCATTTTATGAGTAATTACTTCCTTGGTTTTTTAAATGTACTTGTCATAATTTACTAAGGCAAAGTACCTTTTGGCTTTAAAAACAAGTCTAAAACTTATGTTAATAGGAGTGTCAGAAAGCACTAATCAATACTGTAAGATGAAATGAACTCATAAAAATATTGTTTATGGTGCTAATAGACAGTAGTTTTAGAAGTTAAAAGTAATTGCCTGATAAAATCTCATTTTTCTGTCAAATGTCTTTTCCAAAAACAGTGAAATCAAAAGCTGGTCTCTTATCTCCTACACCCAACATCCTTCTTTCTGTGCAAATTAAACCACCTAAATCTGGATAAAATAAAATGGTTAGTAAATAGCTCCAGAAAGGACA
This sequence comes from Globicephala melas, assembly GCF_963455315.2. NCBI lineage: Eukaryota > Metazoa > Chordata > Mammalia > Artiodactyla > Delphinidae > Globicephala > Globicephala melas. The sequence goes on along the minus strand of NC_083325.1, from coordinate 65,315,496 downwards.
CCCATTTATGAAATGGTTGCTTGGCAATAATTATTAAAAGAGTGAGAATCCAGTTAAAATTGCATAAGTATTAAATCTTGACCACTAAAAAAGATCCAGAAGATAAGAAGGGATTATATGGAAAGAGAGGTTAAAACTTGTTTCTCTACACTTCCTTTTCCCAAAATGAGGCATCACTTTTCCCTTATGATCCTTATGAGAGAGGATCATGCCTTTCAGCTTCCAGAGGAATTCTTTACCCTAATTTCTAATCTAGATTTCCTTGATTTTTTTTACCCCATAAATTCTCTACGCAAAATAAGGCTGTGCCTCTGTTCCAGTTCTTGATTTGGTTTGGCAACTTTTCTCTGTCCATGGATCCTGTTTTCTCCTTGCAGAGTATCCGCCTGCTTAACATGGTGGGAAAGTCTTAAACCATGGAGTTTCACAGGCTTAGATTTGAATTTGGCTGGGCACTAGCTGTATCATCTTCATTCAGTCACTTAACCTTACACAGCCTCAGTTCCTTTGTCTATAAAGTGGGCACAGTAAATACATATCTCACAAGGTTACTATGGGGCTACATGGGACGACAGACGGTAAATGACTAGGCATGGTAGGCAACTGAATCTTAAGCTCTTCTCTTCTCCTAGGAGTCTCTTTTGAACATCTATTCTCCGAATCTTGAAAGCCCTTGGTTTCTTTCCTGTCTTTCCTTCTCAGAGCAGAAGGTAAAGTTCTCCTGAATTTGGGACTTTTAATTCAGAACATTTGAGCTCTAAGTTAACTTCAACCCATCCACACTTTAGTGCCAGCGGAACTTGCAACGAGTTGGTGGTGAGTGCGGTCCCTTTTCGGTGGTTCCTGAGAAGTGGGACTCTGCTCAGGTCAGTGGGTTCCCATCACGTTCTCTTTCTCACCGTTAAGTCCAGGGTCTGGGTCTGCCCATCTCCCTGCGGAGATACGTTGATCCAGTCCCTCTGAGCCGAGTTTCCTTCGGGAGATGCCAATACTTAGACTCCCTCAAGATCTCAGAACCAGCCCGCCCCCACCCTGCAAAGGAAAGGTGAAGGAAGAACGAGAAGGGGTGGTGGGCAAGACGCCACAGGTGACGCGGGACGGCGCGGAGTTGGAGAGGTAACTGTCTGAGCCAAGAGCTCTGCCCAGCTTGAGCTTTCCAGCTTGCCTCCCGCCCCGCTCCACCGCTTTCCCCGGAGCAGGCCAAGGATTCGAAGCGGACCCGAGACGCGCGCGGGGCCGTGGAGAGTGAAGGAGGCGTCTGCCCGCGATCGCTCCTCCACTAGCCCGCGTCTGGCCCGCAGCCCCGGCCCGGCCAGGTGCTCCCCTCGCGCGGCACTCCGCGTTCCTTGCAGCGGCTCGCGCCGCGCGCTGCGCTCCTGGACGCCGGGAGCCTGACAGTGCGCTGCGCTCCGCACCCTCAAGGGAAAACGCTATGCTACCTGTGGAAGTAATGTGCGCAGAAGAGGCCCAGAAGCACAGTCGCAGGCTGGCCGAAGAGAGAGCAGGGCTGCCCGGCGAGGATCCCCGCGGGCACCGCGAAGGAGGGCAGCTCCTGCAGGAACCAGGCGGCGCGGGCGGACAGGCGGGTAGCCACGGGCATTCGGCTCTCCGTGTACTTCCCGTAGCCGGCGGGCTCCGCGAGGCACAGAACCAGTGCCCCCAGGACAGCCAAAGTGGCGCTGCCTGCCAGCACCGGACTCTCCTGGCAGCGAACGGACATTGCGCCCTGTTCCCCGCTGGTGGCCGCTGCCAGCGCAGAAGAGAGCGCAGCCCTCGCCGCCCCTTTATGGAGAGCTAGACGCCACCCCGTGTCCGCCCCTTCGGCCTTGGCTCCCGCCCCTCTATCCTACCTCCCATCTCAGAGTGGCCAGCCCTGGCTAGGCTCAGCAGCGATGCCCCTTTCGCAGGGCTGGCACTTCGGAAAGCAGCCAGGCGGAGAGTGGATAAAGGCTTTCGTGGAGCCAACTTAGTGTCCTGCGCCCTTCCTTTAGCCCATATTCGCGCCGTCGCCCGCGCGTCCGCCCCTCTCCACATCCTGCCACTGTTCTCTCCTTCTAACTACCCTTCGAAGATTTGTTCTTCACCCATCAACCTCTGATGCTGCAACTTCTGGGACTAGGAAATAGAAAACTACAGGTACGACTTAGCCAGGGTAGTTCTTCCGCTCTAACACACACCCTCTGTGGTGGCCACGCAGTTCCCACCCTCTGACCATCCGCAGCCAGAATCTCCCCAACCCCTCCGGTTCCCTGTGCTCCTTCACTCTCCGCCAGCTTCCACTCAACCCTGAATCCTTCCTTCGACTCTGGGCCCAGCCTCCAGCCACTTCCCGCGTCCCCCAGGCCTTCTGCGCTGGGGCGCCGCTCTCCTTGGCCACTTTCGTCATTAGTAGCCCCTCCACACCACCTCGCCCCCAGGCAGGTACCAGCCTCTCCCCACCCTTATTTCCTCTGCTTTCTCTCTGCTTTGAAGAGACAGCCGACTGAGCGTGGGCGTGGAAGCACGGATTTCGACCCTGAGTAGTGATCCTGTCTGTCTGCCCTAGCCTCTCCTCTTCCCGAGCTGGTCCAGATTCAGGCTCATGTCTAGGGCTTCAGCCGCGGGACACCCTCTCCCATCTCCTGGAGCGGATGAATCGAGTCCCATATGATGTTGCCCTTTGAAGTGCAGCTGGGCTCTAGAACACCTAAGACGCGGTTCTTTCTCTCTCCCTTCTGTTTGCTGCCCTCCTGTCATTCTTCACCCCCTCGTTCATTATCTGTTTCCTCTTCCCTTCTCTGATTCAGTATCCGGACTTGCTTAACTGCCTTCTTCATATATTTTGCACCCCTTTTTCCCTCTTCTTTCTTTAATCCAGTTTTCTCCTCCCAGGTTGGCCTCCTCTTCCCACCTGCTGTTTGCCTCCTCATCTTCTTGTCCCACCTCCCTTGATTGCTTCATCCCTGTTAATTCTCTTCTCTTGTCCCTACTTCAGGCTCCACCCATCTTTCCCTTGCTCTCCCTCCCCTTTCTTGGGCGCTTTCTTCATCCTTCGCCCTTTGTTCCCACTAACTGCCGCTCAGGAGCCCCACTCAGTATTACTCCATCCACTCCTGCCCTGTCCTACCAGCTATTCCAATGAAAGGTACATAGTGTTTCACCTGCCCAGTGTGAGATTGTTTCCTGATTCCTGGGACACGGTGGTGTATGGTGATGCCCTCTGCTTGCTGAAGAGGTATTCACCACTTTCCTGTTGGGTTAAAAATTAAATTGTAAATAGGCTTCAGTTTTCAGTTGACCACCCTGTAGGAACCACCCATATTGGCTGAAGCACTCTCCATGGAGTGGCCAGGCTCAGCTCTCACAGATACCTAGAGCCGCATTTGCACTGGCTTTCCAGATCCAGTTCCAGATTCCTTATTTACCACTTGATAGTTGAGAACACCCAAATCTAGACCTCCAGCAAAGACTGGAGCTTCTCATCTGCATTTCCTCCCTGCTGGACAACTCTACTTGGATGTCCTTCAGAGACCTCAAATTCAACCCTACCCAAAACTAAACCCATTTATCTTCCCCTCCACTCTCCTCCACCCACACCCAGATCCTCCCTGTGTGTTCTTGGTTACCTCTTCTCTGTCCGAAATAGCCATAGCCTCCCTGGGAGGCTGGCTTGCAGACTCAGGAAATTCTAGATTTCTTTTTTTTTTTTTTAAGATTTTTTTGATGTGGACCCTTCTAAAGTTTTTACTGAATTTGTTACAGTATTGCTTCTTTTATTTTATGCTTTGGTTTTTGGCCATGAGGCATGTGGGATCTTAGCTCCCAGACCAGGGATCAAACCCACACCCCCTGCATTGGAAGGTGAAGTCTTAACCACTGGACTGCCAGGGAAGTCCCTATATTTCTTGATAACATACAGTATCAGGATAATAGGCAGTGTGACATTTCAAACCCAACTTGATGGAATACTTTTTTTTTAATGAAATTTCTCCTGTCCCAATTCTCTCCTCTCTTTTCTTACAACTTTGCCCAATTTTGGTCCTCATCATCTTTTTTCCACTACTGTAGCAGTTAGCTTTTGCTGCATAACAAACTACCCTAAAAGTCAGTTATCTTCAGATTATGCATCTGTGAGTCAGCTGGAGGTCAGGTCCTAGGCTAGGCTTGGCTGATCTTGCCTATGCTCACTCATTCATCTGCTGAGCAACTGAGAGGCCTGCTCCAGGCTGGGTTTGGATGGAGAACCTTAGCTGAGCCAGCTCTGTTCCACATGGCTCTGGTCCTAGCATAAGTGAGCTAGCCCCACCATATCTATATAGTCTCAATAACAGAAGTACAAGAGGACAAGAAACACAAAAGACCTCTTGAGGCTCAGGCCAAGAACTAGTACACTCTTATTTTGTACTTCTTCTGTTGTCCAAATCAAGTCACATTGTGGATTCCACAATCAGAATAGGAAAGTATTGCAAAGTTACATGGCAAAGGACAGGGATACAGGGAGAGGTAGAGAACTGGAACCAGTAATGCAACTGCTCTGAATTACATGCATAAAGAAAGTGCTCAGATTGGAAATATACAACTTGATTGATTTGCACAACCTGAACACATTCTTGCAACCAGCACCTAAGTCAAGAAACTGATTGCTAGCATACCAGAAGCTCCCCTCAGGCCTCCTTACATCCTCCCCTCAGGCCTCCTTACATCCCCTCCCAGAATAACCACCACCCTGACTTCTGACATCATAATTAGTTATGCCAGCTTTTTTTTTTTTTTTAGTTATGCCAACTTTTGAACTTTACATAATATAGTCATACAGTATTTACTTTTTGTGTGTGTTTTAATGGTACTGGAAATTTATTTTAATCAGTATGGTAAGGCATGCAGACATGGAAATGACCATCATGAAGGAAGTTTATACTCACAGATCCCCAGAAACAGGAGACACAGCAAGCCACACAAGACAACACAGGGAAGAATCAGGCTCGGTCAGTAGGCAGAGGGAGTGACAGGAAATCATGGACAAGAGCTTTATTGTGGTTTCTGCAGGAAGGAATGGACAAGGTAAGGTAAGCAGACTTAGGATTGGCTAGTTTGAATATTTTCAGTGGGCTGTTGGTTGTAGGGGTTATTTCTAGTTGGCTGGTACCTGGCACTGGGGTGATTAAGTCAGGCGAATAGTGGTCCAAAGTATAAGAGCCTGACATAAGAGATGATTGGGGTATGGCTGGTGTGTGCATGTGTGTGTGTGTGTGTGTGTGTGTGTGTGTGTCAGAGAGAGAAAGAGATCACCTGGGAAATTCAGTAGTGATCCCAGAAGGTCATGCTTTAGTGGTAGGAATAATTTATTTTTACAGTGAAGACTACCTTCCTAACAAAATGTTCAATCAATCCCCCCAAAAGATCAAGATGATTCACAAGTAATTTAACAATGTCCAACCCTCTTTAAAGGGAGACAATTACATACAGACAAGTAACAATGTAGCCTTCACAATATCTAACATCCCCCAAGTTACTAGACATGTTGTGTTGACTTCTGACACCAACTACTCAAGTTGAGCCAAACTTCAGAGGTTTAGGACACAGTCCTCCACAAGACTGCCCTCACTTCAGATACAAGTAACTTCAGGGGTCTCCAGGCCACACATACTTCTGAACAGCTCACTACAAATATGAGGGTTCCCACTAAACCTTCAGGTTCAGTAATTCTCTAGAGCAACTCACAGAGCTCAGGAAAGTAATATATTGATGATTACAGCTTTACTATAGCAAAAAGACATAAATCAGAGCTAGCCAAAAAAAGAGATTAGGTCAAGGGGGGTGGCCCCAAACATGAAGTTTTCTTGTCCTCTCCCCATGGAGTCAGGATCCACTACCTTCTCAGCACATCAGTGTGTGACAATTGCAGTGGCTTGCCTACCAGGAAAGCTCATCCAAGCTTCAGTGTCCATATTTTTTATTAAGGTTTCATTCACAATTGATTGTTCACTGGCTATGTGACTGAACTCAATCTCCAGCCCTGCTCTGCTCCTCAGAGGTCAGGCTGATATCACGTGGCTCAAATCCCAACCCTCTAATCACATAGTTGGTCATTCTGGCATGGCCAACCCCCATTCTGAGTCAGCTACTTAGTATAAACTATCAGGGCCCCCATGAACAGCAAAGATACTCCTATCACTAAGGAAATTCCAAGGATTTCGGGGCCACTTTCCAGAACTGGGGAAAGAGCTAACCAAATTCTTTATCCCAAGGGTTTAGAGGCTATCCCCAAGGAACTGGCACAAAGACCAGACCTCTCTTTGGATAAATTTAATTCTTCACTACACACATCAAGAAGCAAAAAAATGTGTCACATAACCAAGAAGAAAATCGGTCAACAGAAACAGACCCAGAAATGACAGAGATGCTGGATTAACAGACAAATACCCTAAAATACCTATTTTAATATACTCAATATGCTTAAGGATTTTTAAAAATTAACATAATGAGATAAATGGAAAATATAAGAATGGAACTTACAACAATGAAACAGTTTGAAGTGAAAAATTCCCTGGATGTGATTAATAATAGGCTAGACATTTCACAAGAAAAGATTAGTAAATTTGAAGACATCATAATAAAAATAATCTAAAAGAATTATGAGATTTCTAACAGAGAAAAATGAGATTGGGGTTATAGGGGGAGGAGGAAATGAATGGAGACTCAGTGACCTGTTGGACAATATCAAAAAGTCTAACAATAGATAGAATCCCATAAAAAAAAGGAAGAGTGACAGAAAAAAAATGAAGAAATAATATTTGAAGACTTTCCAGATTTGATGAGAACCCCATCTTACAAATTCAAGAACCTTGATAAACCTCAAGCAAGATAAACACACACACTCAAATCACACCAAGGTATTTCATAACCAAATTGCTGAGAACCAGAGATAAAAGGGAAAACCTTAAGTAGCCAGAAAAAAAAGACATAGAGGAACAAAGGCAATAAGTACAACAGATTTCTCAGAAAATATGTAAGCCAGAGGATGATGAAATATTTAAAATGCTGAAAGAAAAAGTTTTTTCAACCAAGAATTTCATATCCTTTGAAAATATCCTTCATTTTTATGAAGATAAGGAGATTTGCTACCAGGTATCACGATGGACTAATATTCTGCCAGACACACAAACACACACACACATGCCAGAAAGCAATGATAAAACCTAAGAGCAGGATTTCCCTGGTGGTGCAGTGGTTGGGAATCTGCCTGCCAGTGCAGGGGACGGGTTCGAGCCCTGGTGCGGGAAGATTCCCACATGCCATGGAGCAACTAAGCCTGTGTGCCACAATTACTGAGCCTGCGCTCTAGAGCCTGTGAGCCACAACTACTGAAGCCCACACACCTAGAGCCCGTGCTCCTCAACAAGAGAAGCCACAGCAATGAGAAGCCCGTGCACGGCAACAGAGAGTAGCCCCCACTCGCTGCAACTAGAGAAAGCCCACATGCAGCAACGAAGACCCAACGCAGCCAAAAAATAAATAAAATAAATAAATAAGTAAATAAAAGAAAAAAAAACCTAAGAGGAAGAAAACCTACCTGAAGGTACTGGAGAATAAACAGCAGCAGACAGATACTGATGGGGAGTTTATGTTCACATGGAAGGGGGTTGTGGACAGCTATAGGCATAAGTTCCTCTTTTCTGAGACTCTTAGTCTAGCCTAAGTGCAGTCTGAATCATCTACACAGCAGCAACATAGACACATGGGAAAAAACCTACCATATTCCTGGAAAGGAGAGAGCCAGAGAGGGAATCCCCAAATTCTGTCTACCCGCATCTGCACGTATGCAGAACAGATTCAAAGCAATTCAGCTTAAGACAAAAATTCTGAACAAAACAAAAGAAAGTTTGAAGTTCAAGACCAGCCAGGGAAATTACCATCTAAAACAAAGGAAATAATATTCATGAGAGAAAAATAATACAACCCATAATCTATACAACTTAACAGACAAGGACAAAAGACACAGATTGGGGCATTAAAAGTATGCAAAGAAATAATGGCTGAAATATTCCCAAAATTGACAAAAGACAGAAATTGAGAGATTCAAGGTATTCAATGAGCAACAAGCAGAAAAACACAAAGAAGCCCATGCTGAAGCAAATCATATTTAACTTATTAAGGTCAAAAATAAAGAACAAATAATAAAAGCAGCAATATAAAAACAACATTATAGAGAGGAGAGCAACAATCTGATTAACAGCTAACTTCTCATCAGAAAACATGTAAATCAGAGGAGATCTTTAAAATGCTGAAAGAAAATAATATATGCCCGGAATACTATATCCAGCAAAAATATTATTCAATAATGAGGGTAAAATATTTTCAGATAAACAAAAACTATGAAGATTCATAACTTCACTACAATAAATGGTAAAGAAAGTTCTTTTGGCTGAAGGGAAAACATACTTGATTAAAATATGGATCTTCAGAAAACAATGTAGAGCATCAGAAATGGACATCTACACAACATTGTAAATCAACTATACTCCAATAAAAATTAATTTAAAAAAAGAAACTGAATGAAAACAAAGACATCTGTGATGAATACATGATTGTGTGTTAATCAGGAAGGTAAGTGTAATTTTCTGAAATGCATGTTTGGGAAACCATATTTCCTCCAATGTTTGAACCAAGCAGCTTTACTGAAAACAGTGAACCATTTATCACTGCTTCCTTGACTAACACAACCTGATTTCTAGCTGTGGATTCCAGAGAGATTCATTCTGGACAAATAAAAGTGTCTTTCTTATGTGAACTGATACTTGCCCTGGTGATAAATTCCTGTTCTCTTTGCCCAACCCGAGCTTTATTTTTCCACAGCAATAAACACATCACTGATGAAAAAAAAAGAAAGAAATGGACATCTGGATAAAAGTAACAAAAAAAACCTATTTTTGCCTTTTTCTTCTCAGTATTCTTTAATCCATATAACTGTTTAAAAGCTAAAAGTAGTACACTATTTTATGAAGTTTTAATGTATGTTGTTATACCACATATAACAATCATAACATAAAGGGTGAAGAGATATGAGTTTATAAGTTTGCAAGATTTCTTTTTTTATTGAAGTATACAGTTGATTTACAATGTTGTTTTAGTTTCTGGTGTATAGCAAAGTGATTCAGTTTTATATATATATATATATATATTCTTTTTCATATTCTTTTCCATTATGGTTTATTACAGGATATTAAATATAGTTCCCTGTGCAGCACAGGGAACTATATTCAATAAGTTGTTTATCTATAATATTTCTATCTTTTAAGTGAAGCATATAACTATAACTGTACTATAGTTCTATATAACCATATGTAGTTATAGAACTATAACTATACTGTGAAAATTATGAATGTAATTGAAGTCCATAGGGCAACCCTATAAAAATGTAATAAAGATTAACTACTATATATGGGCATGGATGTTAACCAGACTTATTGTGGTGATCATTTCACAATATACACAAATATCAAATCACTATGTTGTATACCTGAGACTAATATAATGTTATATGTCAACTATACCTCAATTTTAAAAAGCTATAAATTCAACAGGAAAATTAAAATAAAATCTTTAAAAAATCAAATAATTCTAAAGGAAGGGAACAGAAAAGGAACGACAAGAACAAAACACAGAAGAGTTAGATGGCGGGAACAGTTTGGAAAGAAAGAAGTAAAACTATATTCACAAATGACATGATCTTATATATAAAAATGATAAGCAAGGGCTTCCCTGGTGGCGCAGTGGTTGAGAGCCCACCTGCCAATGCAGGGGATATGGGTTCATGCCCCAGTCCAGGAAGATCCCACATGCCACGGAGCGGCTGGGCCTGTGAGCCATGGCTGCTGAGCCTGCGCGTCCAGAGCCTGTGCTCCACAACAGGAGAGGCCACAACAGTGAGAGGCCCGCGTACCGCAAAACAAAAAATGATAAGCAATCTACTAAAAACTATTAGAACAAAGGTTCAGCAAGGTTGCCGGATACAGGATCAGTATACAAAAATCAATTGTATTTCTATAAACTAGCAATGAAAACCTGAAATGAAATTACTAGAACAATTCTTTTACAATAGCACCAAAAAAAAATACTAAGGTAAAATTTTAACAAAAGGACTTGTACACTGAAAACTACAAACATTGCTGAAAGATATTAAAGAACATTTAAATAAATGGAAAGATATCCCAAGTTCATGGATTGAAAGACTTAACATTATTTAGATGTCATGCTCTCTGCTATAGAGTAAATTGTGCTTTCACAAAATTCATATGTTGAAACCCTAACCCCCAATGTGATTGTATCTGAAGATAGGGTCTTTAGGAGGTGATAAGGTTAAATGAGGTCATAAGTATGGAGCTCTCATCAGATATAGGACTGTGACCTTTTGAGAAGAAGATCTCTCAGTCTCTCTCTCTCTCTCTCTCTCTCCCCACTACAACCCTATGTGAGGACACATTGAGAAGGCAGTCATCTGCAACCCAGGGAGAGATGTCTTGCCAGACACCAACCCTACTAGTACCTTCATCTTTGCTGTCTAATCTTCATAATTGTGAAAACAAATTCCTGTTTAAGACACCCAGTCAACAATATTTTGTTATGGCAACCTGAGCAGACTAATACACTCTCTAAACTGATCTACATATTTGGCTCAATTCCTATCAAAATCTTAACTGAGTTTTTCAGAAATGGTAAAGTTAAGCCTAAAATCCACGTGGAAATGCAAGAGACCCAGAATAGACAAAACAATCTTTACAAAGAAGAAAAGAATGGAAGGACTAGTATTTCCCAACTTCAAAACTTACTACCAAGAAACAATTATCAAGACAATGTGGTACCAGCATAATAACATAGACCAATGTTATAGAACTGAGAGTCCAAATATCAGTTCATACCCTCTATGGTCAATTGATTTTCAACAAGAGTGCCAAGATCATTCAATGGGAAAGGAGTAGACTTTTCAACTGGTCTTGGTGCAAATGGATATCTACATGCAAAAGAATGAAACTGGACCCCTACCTCACACCATATACAAAAATTAACTCAAAATTGATCAAACACATAAAATGAGAGTTAAAACTATAAAACTCTTAGAAGAAAACAGAGGTGTAAATCTTCATGACCTTATATTAGACAATGATTTCTTAGCTATGACACAAAGTACAAGTGACAAAAGAAAAATAGATAAACTGGCTTCATTGAGACTAAAACCTTTTCTGTAATACCATCAAGAAAGGGAAAAGATAAGTCACTATGTTGTGTATTAGATCTCCAGAACTTATTTATTTACTAGTTGTACATTTGAACCCTTTAACACCTTCTCCCCGATTCCCCCACACCCCAGACCCTGGTAACCACCATTCTACTCTCCATTCCTATGAGTTCAGCTTTTTACATTTCACATATAAGTGATATCATGCAACATTTGTCTTTCTCTGTCTCAGTTATCTTACTCAGCATAATACCCTCAAGGTCCATCCATGTTGTCACAAGTGGCAGAATAATATTCTATTGTATATGTATACTACATCTTCTTAATCCATTCATCCACTGATAGAAACTTAGGTTGTTTTCATATCTTGGCTACTGTAAAATAATGCCTCAATAAACACAGGAGTGCAGATATCTTTTTGATATCCTGTTTCCATACTCTTTGGATATATATCCAAAAGCTGGATCTTATGGTAGTTCTATTTTTAATTTTTTGAGGAACTTCTATACAGTTTTCCATAGTGGCTAAACTAATTTACATTCCCACCAACAGTGTACAAGTGTTCCCTTTCCTCCACATCTTTGCCAACACTTATTAACTCTTCTTTCTTTTTTTTTTAACATCTTTATTGGAGTATAATTGCTTTACAATGGTGTGTTAGTTTCTGCTTTATAACAAAGTGAATCAGTTATACACATACATATGTCCGCATATTTCTTCCCTCTTGCATCTGCCTCCCTCCCACCCTCCCTACCCCACTCCTTTAGGTGGTCACAAAGCCACCTAAGTTGGTCACCGAGTTGATCTCCCTTTTCTATGCAGCTGCTTCCCACTAGCTATCTATTTTACATTTGGTAGTGTAAATATGTCCATGCCACTCTCTCACTTTGTCCCAGCTTACCCTTCCCCCTCCCCATATCCTCAAGTCCATTCTCTAGTAGGTCTGCATCTTTATTCCCATCTTGCCCCTAGGTTCTTCTGACCTTTTTTTTTTTTAGATTCCATATATGGTATTTGTTTTTCTCTTTCTGACTTACTTCACTCTGCATGACAGTCTAGGTCCATCCACCTCACTACAAATAACTCAGCTTTGTACCTTTTATGGCTGAGTAATATTCCATTGTATATATGTGCCACATCTTCTTTATCCATTCATCTGTTGATGGACATTTAGGTTGCTTCCATGTCCTGGCTATTGTAAACAGAGCTGCAATAAACATTTTGGTACATGACTCTTTTTGAATTATGGTTTTCTCAGGGTTCTTCTTTTCTTTCTCTTTTTTTTTTTTTTTTTTTTTTTGGGGCCTCTCACTGTTGTGGCCTCTCCCATTGTGGAGCACAGGCTCCGGGCGCGCAGGCTCAGCGGCCATGGCTCATGGGCCCAGCCGCTCCGCGGCATGTGGGATCTTCCCGGACCAGGGCACAAACCCACGTCCCCTGCATCAGCAGGCGGACTCTCAACCACTGCGCCACCAGGGAAGCCCCCTTCTTTTCTTGATGATAGCCATTCTAGCAGATGTGAGGTTATATCTCATCATGGTTTTGATTTGCATTTCCCTTATGGTTAGTGATGTTGAGCATTTTCTCATGTACCTGTTAGCCATTTGTATTTCTTCTTTGGAAAAATATCTATCCAGTTCCTCTGCCCTTTTTTTTTTTTTTTTTTTTTTGCGGTACTCGGGCCTCTCACTGTTGTGGCCTCTCCCATTGCGGAGCACAGGCTCCGGATGCGCAGGCTCAGTGGCCATGGCTCACGGGCTCAGCCGCTTTGCGGCATGTGGGAACTTCCCGGACCGGGGCACGAACCCGTCTCCCCTGCATTGGCAGGCGGACTCTCAACCACTGCACCACCAGGGAAGCCCTCTGCCCATTCTTTATTTGGTTTGTTTGTTGGTGTTGTTGTCATTAAGTTTTATGAGTTCTTTATATATTTTGGATATTAATCTCTTATCCAACATATGATTTGCAAATATTTTCTCCATTCCATATATTGCATTCATTTTGTTGATTGTTCCTTTTGCTGTGCAGAAGCTTTTTAGTTTGATGTAGTCTCACTTGCTATTTTTTTCCTTTGTTGCTTGTGCTTTAGATGTCATGCCAAAAAGATAATTGCCAACACTGATATCAAGAAGTTTCCTCCCTGTTTTCTTTTAGGAATTATGGTATCAGGTCTTATGTTAAAGTCTTTAATCCACTGCGAGTTAATTTTTGTGAGCAGTATAAGGTAGGGGTCCAATTTTATTTTTCTGCAAATCCAGCTTTACCAGCAAGGTTTATTAAAGAGACTGTCCTTTCCCAATTGAGTGTTCTGGCACGCTTGTCAAATATTAGTTGACTGTATATGCAGGGGATTATTTCTGGGCTCTCTGTTCCATTGGATTGGTCTATTTGTCTATTCTAATGCCAGTAACATACTTTTTGAATTACTGTAGATTTGTAGTATAGTTTGATTTTCAACAGAAGTTGCCAAAGCTATCCAATGGAGGAAAAAAATGGTGCTGGAAAAATTAGATCCCTCTATGGAAAAAATAAACCCCAACTCTTCCATTACATATAAAATCAACTTTAAAAATAGATCATAGATCTATATGTATGAGTTAAAACTATTAAAATTATAGAAGAGAACATAGCATAAAATCTTTGTGACATGGAGTTAGATAAAGATTTCTTAAGACATTCTAAAGAACAAAGTATAAAAGAAAAAATGATAAATATCAACTTCATCAAGATTAAAAATTTTTTTCTTTTTCCAAAGACACACTTAAGAAGACTAAATGGAGGGCTTCCCTGGTGGTGCAGTGGTTAAGAATCTGCCTGCCAATGCAGGGGACATGGGTTCGAGCCCTTGTCCAGGAAGATCCCACATGCATGGAGCAACTAAGCCTGTACACCACAACGACTGAGCCTGCACTCTAGAGCCCATGAGCCACAACTACTGAGCCCATGAACCACAACTAATGAAGCTCACGTGACTATAGCCTGTGCTCTGCAACTGCAACAAGAGTAGACATCACAATGAGAAGCCCGCGCACCACAATGACAAGTAGCCCCTGCTCACCGCAACTAGAGAAAGCCCAGGCAGAGCAACGAAGACCCAACACAGACAAAAATAAATAAATTAAATAAATAAATTTTTTTAAAAAAGACTAAATGGCAATCCGTACATTTGGAAAACATTTTTGCCACACATATATTCAACAAAGGAATTGTATCCAGAATATGTAAATAACTTTTACAATTCAATAATTAGATGACCTACAACCAAATCAAAATGGGCAAAATATTTTAATAGACATTTCACAAAGAAGATCTACAAATAGCCAATAAGCACGTAAAAATATGTTCCACATTATTAGTCATCAGAAAAATGTAAGCTAAAACACAATGTGATACTACTACATACCCAAAAGAGTGGTTAAAATTTAAAAGAGTGAAAATCCTAGATGTTGACAAGGATGTGTAACAACTTGAAATTTTGTACCTTGAGATGTAAAATAGTACAACCAATTTGGAAAACAGTATGCAGTACCTTATAAAGTTAAACACACATTTACCATGTGATCCAGTAATTCTTCTCATCTGAGTATTTACCCAAGAAGAAAGGAAACGTATGTCCACACAAAACAGGTAATTGAATGTTCAAAGCAACATTATTCATAATAGCCCCAAACTGGAAGCAACCCAAATGTTCACCAAGAGGTGAATGGGTAAAAAAACTGTGGTATAACTATACCATGGACCACTACTCATCAATACAAACAAACAAAATACACACAATAACATGGGTGAATCTCAAAAACATTATGATAAGAAGTCAGGCACAAAATATTAGGTAACACATATCAGTAGTATACACACATCCAGTTGTGACAACCAAAAATATGTCCAGATATTACCAGATGTCCCCTGGGGAGACAAAATTGCTCCCAGTTGAGAATCAGTAGTTCAGACATATTTCAGTTTTTTGTACTTAACATATATAAAAACACTTAATATTGTCTCTATAAGCTTGCTCCATTTAATTAAGGAGATATGATAATCTGAATATTTGATCCCCTTTGGTGAAAGATAAGTTATACCAATTTATTTGCTGATGGATGGATGGACAGATAGATGATTGATATGTCGGTAGATCGATAGATTTTATCAACTCTTGTGCAAACAAGAAGAGCAAGTTGTGATAAAGCAGCAGTGTCTAAAGTAGAAGTAGAGAGGCAGTATCTATAAAGAATATTAATCAGTTAAAGAAACAAAACATATTTTAAGCAACTCTAGGTCTCTCAAAGGAGAATCATTATAAAATCTGAGTTTTTAAAATTTTCCTTCTGAATTTAGCAGGAAATCAGTTTTGTTTCTTCAGTGCCCAAATCCCTTACAATAATGACAACCTTCTTTCTTTAGCCTTAATTAGAAATTTCTAAAGAAACATTAATCTGGAATTATTCATGTTAGTAGCTTCACCAATAAAATTTTTAGTCAGTTTCTGTTGCTTGCATCCAAAGATCCCTAAATGACAATGTATCATATTGAAAACAACTACTCATGAGTTCCCCTCAGAACCACATCTTATTCACCTTTCAAACTCTCAAATTTAGAATAACTTCCGGCCCATAAGACATGCTCTATAGAAGTTTCCTAGACAGAGACATGTATATACACAGATTCGATTTTGTTCTCTCTGGGTCTTCCCTGCTACTTCATTTCTCGTGAAACTTTAGAAACATTACTCATACCCCTCATTAACTAATCTCTATTTTTGAACATCCCAGGATAGGAAGAACAATTTTCTTTCTCTCCCTAAATTTCTATTTTAGTCCATAAAATAGAAAGTTTTAGGAAGTATAGAGAAGAGAGAAGAGAGCTTCTTTCCTCTCCCTTCACTCATTCTCCCTACAGGGTAGGTGCATAAAGTGTGTGTGTGGCGGGGGTGATATGTCTGATGGGGAGATTTGGAGGATAAATGCATATGCAGCCTGAGGTCCCCTCTCTTGTTTTCAGAGCAGCCCTCACAGTGATGCTAGCTGTCTTCTCTCTTCTAAGTGTTGCTTATAGAAATAGGCTCTGGCACTGTAGTTGAACGAGAGGAAGACTTGAGGTATTTTAGCTCCTCCATCTTAGTTTGTGAAAGCCAATTCAATTCAAAAGAAAAGTATTAGTCTAATAGGTCAAGGTTGTGTTCTCCAAGGAAACTTTACCAATGAAACTAATGTTTTGATTTTTTGTTGTTATTATTGTTATTTGGGTATTTATGAGAGAGGGATTTTTAAAAGGCAGATTACACCAACAGATGAATGGCATAAATGTCTAAATTTTTAGATTCAGGGATTCTTATTTATATAACAACAAAATTCATCTTATCTGCTTGGAAAACTCCTAAGCATTCTTCAAAACCTAGCTCACATTGACCTCTCCTATGAATCTTTCCCGGAAAGAATTAATTACTCTCTGTTCCATGTGTTCATGGTACTTTCTGCATGCCTGTACTATATCACTTGCCACAGTTCTCACAAGTTTCTGTTCACATAGCCATTTCTTCTGTTAGAATGTGAGCTCCTTAAAAGCAGTATAGAATAACTATTCAGATAATAGGTGGCGGAAAGAGGGAAGATGGCGGAAGAGTAAGATGCGGAGATCAACTTCCTCCCCACAGATACATCAGAAATACATCTATATGTGGAACAACTCCTACAGAACACCCACTAAACGCTGGCAAAAGATCTCAGACCTCCCAAAAGACAAGAAACTCCCCATGTCCCTGGGGAGGGCAAAAGAAAAAAGAATAAACAGAGACAAAAGAATAGGGAAGGGACCTGCACAAGTGGGAGGGAGCTGTAACGGAGGAAAGGTTTCCACACACTAGGAAGACCCTTCCCGGGCTTAGACTGTGGGTGGCGGAGGGGGGAAGCTTTGGAGCCGCGGAGGAGAGCACAGCAACAGGGGTGCGGAGGGCAAAGTGGAGAGGTTCCCGCACAGAGGATCGGTGCTGACCGGCACTCACCAGCCCGAGAGGCTTGTCTGCTCAGCCGCCAGGGAGGGCGGAGGCTGGGAGCTGAGGCTCGGGCTTCGGTCAGATCACAGGGAGAGGACTGGTGGCGTGAACACAGCCTGCAGGGGGTTAGTGCGCCACGGCTGGCCGGGAGGGAGTCCGGGAAAAAGTCTGGACCTGCCGAAGAGGCCACTTTTTCTTCCCTCTTTGTTTCCTGGTGCGAAAGGAGAGGGGATTAAGAGCGCTGCTTAAAGGAGCTCCAGAGACAGGTGCGAGCCGCGGCTATGAGCACGGACCCCAGAGACGGGCATGGGACGCTAAGGCTGCTGCTGCTGCCACCAAGAAGCCTCTGTGCGAGCACAGGTCACTATCCCCACCTCCCCTCCCAGGAGGCTGTGCAGCCCGCCACTGCCAGGGTCCTGTGATCCAGGGACAACTTCCCCGGGAGAACGCAGGGCGCCCTCAGGCTGGTGCAACATCACATCGGCCTCTGCCTCCCCAGGCTCGCCCCACATCCGTACCCCTCCCTTCCCCTGGCCTAAGTGAGCCAGAGCCCCCATATCAAATGCTCCTTTAACCCCATCCTGTCTGAGCGAAGAACAGACACCCTCCGGCGACCTACACGCAGAGGCAGGGCCAAATCCAAACCTGAACCCCAGGAGATGTGTGAACAAAGAAGAGAAAGGGAAATTTCTCCCTGCAGCCTCAGAAGCAGTGGATTAAATCTCCTCAATCAACTTGATGTACCCTGCTCGGTGAAACACCTGAAGAGACAACAAATCATCCCAAGTTGAGGAGGTGGACTTTGAGAGCAAGAAGTATTATTTTTTCCCTTTTTCTCTTTTTGTGAGTGTGTATGCATCTGTGTGAGATTATGTCCGTATAGCTTTGCTTTCACCATTTGCCTTGGGTTCTGTCCATCCGTTTTTTTTTTGTCTTTGTTTGTGGGTTTTTTTTTTTTTTTACTTAAAAATTTTTTTTCTTAATTATTTTTTATTTTAATAACTTTTATTTTTTCTTACTTTATTTTATTTTATTTTATCCTCTTCGTTTCTTTCTTTCTACTTTTTTTCCCTTTTATTCTGAGCCATGTGGATGAAAGGCTCTTGGGGCTGAAGCCAGGAGTCTATGCTGTTCCTCTGAGGTGGGAGAGCCAACTTCAGGACACTGGTCCACAAGAGACCTCCCAGCTCCACGTAATATCAAACGGCGAAAATCTCCCAGAGATCTCCACCTCAACACCAACACCCAGCTTCACTCAACGACCAGCAAGCTACAGTGCAGGACACCCTATGCCAAACAACTAGCAACACAGGAACACAACCCCACCCAGTAGCACAGAGGCTGCCTAAAATCATAACCACAGACCCCCCAAAACACACCACCAGACGTGGACCTGCCCACCAGAAAGACAAGATCCAGCCTCATCCACCAGAACACAGGCACTAGTCCGCTCCACCAGGAAGCCTACACAACCCACTGAGCCAACTTTAGCCAATGGGGACAGACACCAAAAACAACTGGAACTACAAACCTGCAGCCTGCAAAAAGGAGACCCCAAACACAGTAAGATAAGCAACATGAGAAGACAGAAAAACACACAGCAGATGAAGGAGCAAGATAAAAACCCATGAGACCTAACAAATGAAGAGGAAATAGGCAGTCTACCTGAAAAAGAGTTCAGAATAATGATAGTAAAGATGATCCAAAATCTTGGAAATAGAATAGAGAAAATGCAAGAAACATTTAACAAGGACCTAGAAAAACTAAAGAGGAAACAAGCAACGACGAACAACACAATAAATAAAATTAAAAATACTCTAGATGGGGGGCTTCCCTGGTGGCACAGTGGTTGAGAGTCCGCCTGCCAATGCAGGGGACACAGGTTTGCGTCCCGGTCCGGGAAAATCCCACATGCTGCGAAGCGGCTGGGTCTGTGAGCCATGGCCACTAAGCCTGTGTGTCCGGAGCCTGTGCTCCACAACAGGAGAGGCCACAACAGTAAGAGGCCCGCGTACCACTAAAAAAAAAAAAAAAAAAAACTCTGGATGGGATCAATAGCAGAATCACTGAGGCAGAAAAACAAATAAGTGACCTGGAAGATAAAATAGCGGAAATAACTACTGCAGAGCAGAATAAAGAAAAAAGAATGAAAAGAACTGAGGACAGTCTCAGAGACCTCTGGGACAACATTAAACACACCAACATTCGAATTACAGGGGTCCCAGAAGAAGAAGAGAAAAAGAAAGGAAATGAGAAAATATTTGAAGAGATTATAGTTGAAAACTTCCCTAATATGGGAAAGGAAATAGTTAATCAAGTCCAGAAAGCACAGAGAGTCCCATACAGGATAAATCCAAGGAGAAACATGCCAAGACACATATTAATCAAACTGTCAAAAATTAAATACAAAGAAAACATATTAAAAGCAGCAAGGGAAAAAAATAACACACAAGGGAATCCCCATAAGGTTAACAGCTGATCTTTGAGCTGAAACTCTGCAAGCAGGAAGGGACTGGCAGGACATATTTAAAGTGATGAAGGAGAAAAACCTACAATGAAGATTACTCTACCCAGCAAGGATCTCATTCAGATTTGATAGAGAAATTAAAACCTTTACAGACGAGGAAAAGCTGAGAGAGTTTAGAACCACCAAACCAGCTTTAAAGCAAATGCTAAAGGAACTTCCCTAGTCAAAAAACACAAGAGAAGGAAAAGACCTACAATAACAAACCCAAAACTATTAAGAAAATGGTCATAGGAACATACATATCGATAATTACCTTAAATGTAAATGGATTAAATACTTCCACCAAAGGACACAGACTGGCTGAATGGATACAAAAACAAGACCCATATATATGCTGTCTACAAGAGACCCACTTCAGAAATAGGGACACATACAGATTGAAAGCGAGGGGATGGAAAAAGATATTCCATGCAAAGGAAATCAAAAGAAAGCTGGAGTAGCAATTCTCATAACAGACAAAATAGACTTTAAAATAAAGACTATTACAAGAGACAAAGAAGGACACTACATAATGATCAAGGTATCGATCCAAGAAGAAGATATAACTATTGTAAATATTTATGCACCCAACATAGGAGCACCTCAATACATAAGGCAAATGCTAACGGCCATAGAAGGGGAAATCAACAGTAACACATTCATAGTAGGGGACTTTAATACCCCACTTTCACCAATGGACAGATCATCCAAAATGAAAATGAATAAGGAAACACAAGCTTTAAATGATACATTAAACAAGATGGACTTAATTGATATTTATAGGACATTCCATCCAAAAACAACAGAATACACATTTTTCTCAAGTGCTCATGGAACATTATCCAGGATAGATCATATCTTGGGTCACAAATCAAGCCTTGGTAAATTTAAGAAAATTGAAATTGTATCAAGTATCTTTTCCGACACAACACTATAAGACTAGATATCAATTACAGGAAAAGATCTGCAAAAAATACAAACACATGGAGGTTAAACAATACACTACTTAATAATGAAGTGATCACTGAAGAAATCAAAGAGAAAATCAAAAAATACCTAGAAACAAATGACAATGGAGACACGATGACCCAAAACCTATGGGATGCAGCAAAAGCAGTTCTACGAGTGAAGTTTATCGCAATACAATCCTACCTTAAGAAATACGAAACATCTCAAATAAACAACCTAACCTTGCACCTAAAGCAATTAGAGAAAGAAGAACAAAAAAACCCCAAAGTTAGCAGAAGGAAAGAAATCATAATGATCAGATCAGAAATAAATGAAAAAGAAATGAAGGAAACAATAGCAAAGATCAATAAAACCAAAAGCTGGTTCTTTCAGAAGATAAAATTGATAAACCATTAGCCAGACGCATCAAGAAAAAAAGGGAGAGGACTCAAATCAATAGAATTAGAAATGAAAAAGGAGAAGTAACAACTGACACTACAGAAACACAAAAGATCATGAGAGATTACTACAAGCAACTCTATGCCAATAAAATGGACAACCCGGAAGAAATGGACAAATTATTAGAAATGCAAAACGTGCCAAGACTGAACCAGGAAGAAATACAAAATAGGAACAGACCAATCACAAGCACTTAAATTGAGACTGTGATTAAAAATCTTTCAACAGGGCTTCCCTGGTGGTGCAGTGGTTGAGAGTCCGCCTGCCGATGCAGGGGACACGGGTTCGTGCCCCGGTCCGGGAAGATCCCACATGCCGCGGAGCGGCTGGGCCCATGAGCCATGGCTGCTGAGCCTGCGTGTCCGGAGCCTGTGCTCCGCAACCGGAGAGGCCACAACAATGAGAGGCCCGCGTATCGAGAAAAAAAAAAAAATCTTTCAACAGGGCTTCCCTGGTGGCGCAGTGGTTGAGTGTCCCCCTGCCGATGCAGGGAACACAGGTTCGTGCCCCGGTCCAAAAGATCCTACATGCCGTGGAGCGGCTAGGCCCGTGAGCCATGACCGCTGAGCCTGCGCGTCTGGAGCCTGTGCTCCGTAACAGGAGAGGCCACTACAGTGAGAGGACCGCATACCGACAAAAAAAAAAATCTTCCAACAAACAAAAGCCCGGGACCAGATGGCTTCACAGGCGAATTCTATCAAACATTTAGAGAAGAGCTAACACTTATCCTTCTCAAACTCTTCCAAAATATAGCAGAGGGAGGAACACTCCCAAACTCCCTCTATGAGCCCACCATCACCCTGATACCAAAACCAGACAAAGATGTCACAAAGAAAGAAAACTACAGGCCAATATCTCTGATGAACATAGATGCAAAAATCCTCAACGAAATACTAGCAAACAGAATCCAACAGCACATTAAAAGGATCATACACCATGATCAAGGGGGGTTTATTCCAGGAATGCAAGGATTCTTCAATATTCGAAAATCAATCAATGTGATACACCATATTAACAAATTGAAGGAGAAAAACCATATGATCATCTCAATAGATGCAGATAAAGCTTTGACAAAATTCAACACCCATTTATGATAAAAACCCTGCAGAAAGTAGGCATAGAGGGAACTTTCCTCAACATAATAAAGGCCATATAGGACAAACCCACAGCCAACATCGTCCTCAATGGTGAAAAACTGAAAGCATTTCCACTAAGATCAGGAACAAGACAAGGTTGCCCACTCTCACCACTCTTATTCAACATAGTTTTGGAAGTTTTAGCCACAGCAATCAGAGAAGAAAAAGAAATAAAAGGAATCCAAATCGGAAAAGAAGAAGTAAAGCTGTCACTGTTTGCAGATGACATGATACTATACATAGAGAATCCCAAAGATGCTACCAGAAAACTACTAGAGCTAATCAATGAATTTGGTAAATTAGCAGGACACAAAATTAATGCACAGAAATCTCTGGCATACCTATACACTAGTGATGAAAAATCTGAAAATGAAATTAAGAAAACAATCCCATTTACCATTGCAACAAAAAGAATAAAATACCTAGGAATATATCTACCTAAGGAGACAAAAGCACTGTATGCAGAAAACTATAAGACACTGATGAAAGAATTTAAGATGATACAAACTGATGGAAAGAGATACCATGTTCTTGGATTGGAAGAATCAACATTGTGAAAATGACTACACTTCCCAAAGCAATCTACAGATTCAATGCAATCCCTATCAAACTACCACTGGCATTTTTCACAGAACTAGAACAAAAAATTTCACAATTTGTATGGAAACACAAAAGACCCCGAATAGCCAAAGCAATCTTGAGAACGAAAAGTGGAGCTGGAGGAATCAGGTTCCCAGACTTCAGACTATACTGCAAAGCTACAGTAATCAAGACAGTATGGTACTGGCACAAAAACAGAAATATAGACCAATGGAACAGAATAGAAAGCCCAGAGATAAACCCTCGCACCTATGCTCACCTTATCTTTGATAAAGGAGGCAAGAATATACAGTGGAGAAAAGACAGCCTCTTCAATAAGTGGTGCTGGGGAAACTGGACAGCTACATGTAAAAGTATGAGATTAGAACACTCCCTAACACCATACACAAAAATAAGCTCAAAATGGATTAAAGGTCTAAATATAAGGCCAGAAACTATCAAACTCTTAGAGGAAAACATAGGCAGAACACTCTATGACATAAATCACAGCAAGATCCTTTTTGACCCACCTCCTAGAGAAATGGAAATAAAAACACAAATAAACAAATGGGACCTAATGAAACTTCAAAGCTTTTGCACAGCAAAGGAAACCATAAACAAGACCAAAAGACAACCCTCAGAATGGGAGAAAATATTTGCAAATGAAGCAACAGACAATGGATTAATCTCCAAAATTTACAAGCAGCTCATGCAGCTCAATATCAAAAAAACAAACAACCCAATCCAAAAATGGGCAGAAGACCTAAATAGACATTTCTCCAAAGAAGATATACAGATTGCCAACAAACACATGAAAGAATGCTCAACATCATTAATCATTAGAGAAACGGAAATCAAAACTACAATGAGATGTCATCTCACTCCGGTCAGAATGGCCATCATCAAAAAATCTAGAAACAATAAATGCTGGAGAGGGTGTGGAGAAAAGGGAACACTCTTGCACTGCTGGTGGGAATGTAAATTGATACAGCCACTATGGAAAACAGTATGGAGGTTCCTTAAAAAACTACAAATAGAACTACCATACGACCCAGCAATCCCACTACTGGGTATATACCCTGAGTAAACCATAATTAAAAGAGTCATGTACCAAAATGTTCAATGCAGCTCTATTTACAATAGCCAGGAGATGGAAGCAAACTTAGTGTCCATCATTGGATGAGTGGATAAAGAAGATGTGGCACATATATACAATGGAATATCACTCAGCCATAAAAAGAAACGAAATTGAGTTATTTGTAGTGAGGTGGATGGACCTAGAGTCCGTCATACAAAGTGAAGTCAGTCAGAAAGAGAAAAACAAATACCATATGCTAACACATATATATGGAATCTAAGGGAAAAAAGAAAAAAGGTCATGAAGAACCTAGGGGTAAGACGGGAATAAGGACACAGACCTACTAGAGAATGGACTTGAGGATATGGGGAGGGGGAAGGGTAAGCTGGGATGAAGAGAGAGAGTGGCATGGACTTATACACACTACCAAATGAAAGGTAGATAGCTAGTGGGAAGCAGCCGCATAGCACAGGGAGATCAGCTCAGTGCTTTGTGACCACCTAGAGGGGTGGGATAGGGAGGGTGGGAGGGAGACGCAAGAGGGAGGAGATATGGGGATATATGTATATGTATAACTGATTCACTGTGTTATAAAGCAGAAACTAACACACCATTGTAAAGTAATTATACTCCAATAAAGATGTTAAAAAAAAATAATAGGCTTGCAGCTAAACATTGGTTCTCTCCCCTACTATTAATAGCTGTATGACCTTGAACATCTGATAACATTTCTGAGCCTGATTTTCTACATCAGTAAAATGGATATGATAATACTGTAATGGGCAGTAGTTTTTACGATATAAGGGATAGAAACCAATCTCAAACTAGCTTAAGCAAGGATATATATACATTATATATATTTATATATATACATTATATATATTTATATATATATATATATGTATGTATTCATTCATGTTGGGAAGCCCAAAAGGTGGCTTCAACGCAAAGCTGGATCCAGGGGTTCAACCATCATCACTAGACTCTCCCACTCATCATCTAATAACTGTGCTTTCTTCTGCTTCATCCTCAGGCAGTGTATTCCAGCAGCTCCAGGTTTAGCCAGGCCTTAGTTCTTGCAATCTAAGAAGTAGATTCCTCTATGAAGATATCATTCTCCTAAAAGAACTCTATCCCTGATTAAGTCATATTCCTGGAAGAAACACTGTCCAAAGGTACATCATGTACCCTTCATGGGGTACCTCATGTACCTATCCTGTGGCCAGGAAGTTTTCATTGATAACCCCATAAAACTTTAAATTCTCATGGGGTGTGTGTATGTGTATGCACACACAGGGATGGAAGTTAGTCACAGTTTAGTGCAAAAAATAGAAACTACTCAAACTATTTTGAGCAGAAAGGTTTGTCACGCAGGGAATTACCAAAGGGGTTGGAGTACTTAAAGTCAAGACACTGCTGCTGGGCTTCAAAATAACCTCACTATTGACTTCATAGTCATACCACTGCAATTGAGATGTAGAAGTCTAGAAACTGCTGTCAGCATTTTAATATGCCCCATGAAGCTGGTAAACACACAGTGGAAAGTAGGCTCTGGCAGTTGCTGAAGCTCACTTTTGCAGAGACCTCACATAGCCACCACAAGGCCAAGTAGGCTGGCCTCCATCTCCCTTTCACATTCTAAGCCTCAAGGGAGTGCACCTCACTGGCAGAACCTAAATCATGTCCAGAACCCTAACTGCAAGGGAGTGTTATTCAGGCTAGTCCTGGGAATGCAAGGAGATCATGGAAGGGAGGGATTTGGATGTTGACCACCAACAAACAATACTGAACACTGGCAACCAAAACTAACAAATCAGACAACTGGTTTTAAATATCTATTTTAATACACATTTTGCAGTTTTACACTGAACCAACTGACATATAATTCATAACTACCAATTTTTTCCACGTGTCATTCTAACTTCTTTAAGTATTTACAGGTCGAGGGACGAGTTCGCTTCTTAGTTCCCATGATTATTGTTATACAGTATCTATCTGTCACCTAACAACTTTATTTATTTTTATTTTTTATACAGTAGGTTCTTGTTAGTTATCTATTTTATACACATTAGTGTATATATGTCAATCCCAGTCTCCCAATTCATCCCACCCCCCCCACCAACTTTCCCCCCTTGGTGTCAACACATTTGTTCTCTAGATCTGTGTCTCTATTTCTGCCTTGCAAACCGGTTCATCTGTACCATTTTTCTAGATTCCACATATGTGCGTTAATATACAATATTTGTTCTTCTCTTTCTGACTTACTTCACTCTGTATGACAGTCTCTAGATCCATCCACGTCTCTACAAATGATCCAATTTCATTCCTTTTTATGGCTGATTAATACTCCATTGTTTATATGTACCATATCTTCTTTATCCATTCATCTGTCGATGGACACTTAGGTTGCTTCCATGACCTGGTTATTGTAAATAGTGCTGCAATGAACACTGGGGACCTAATAACTTTAATTCATTCCTCAAAAACCTGCTAAGTGAAAAAATGTTAAATGGGTAGACATTCCATTAAGTTCAATAAGAAAAATCAAGATGAATTTCAAAATACCCAATTTTACAAAAAAGTGTCAATTAACACTGAAATAATTTCATATACATAATATATAGCAATTTTAAAAATTTATTTATTTATTTATTTTTGGCTGCATTGGGTCTTCATTGCTGTGCACAGGCCTTTCTCTAGTTGTGGCGAGTAGGGGCTACTCTTCATTGCGGTGCACGTGCTTCTCATTGTGGTAGTTTCTCTTTGTTGCGGAACACAGGCTCTAGGTGCACGGGCTTCAGTAGTTGTGGCATGTGGGCTCAGTAGTTGTGGCTCATGGGCTTAGAGTGCAGGCTCAGTAGTTATGGCGCACAGGCTTAGTTGCTCCGCAGCATGTGGGACCTTCCCAGACCAGGGCTCAAACCTATGTCTCCTGCATTGGCAGGTGGATTCTTAACCACTGTGCCACAAGGGAAGCCCTATAGCAATTTTTAAAAGAACAAATAAATAAAATTTGTACTTACAATGTAATTTAAAGAAAGTTTATTGTACTCACTAAAGAAGAGAAAGAAAAAATGATAATACGTGGCAGTTGGTGTAGCTGGTAGTTGGTGTAGTTTGAAAGGCACGGTTTTCTTTCTGCACCATTATGTTCATAAGTATTTCAACATTTTGGTGGATTGTGGCTATCTTACATTCAAAATGCACTCAACAGTGAAAATAAAAAAAAATTGGAACAAAATAGAAGCTCAGTATAAGAACATTTTGAAACATATGGAATCACGCACACATACATCAGAGGAAAGAATCATGTTACTTCTTCTTGCTACTCTTGCTTAGTATATGTACACAAAGCAAAATATTTGAGGCTCATCCAAACATACTGTACAGTTCAAATCTGTTCCATGTGCTATTTTCTGATTAAAAACTGTTCTGTCAAGTAAATTGATGAGTCTTTGCCTAAAATCATAATGTTGAAGTATTACTTCTTTGTGGCATTTATTTAATTTCTTTCATGGTGAAAAGCTATACCAAAAAATGTCCAAAAAGTGATACAGTTTTTCAACAGTTATGTCCCAAAGTCCTTAACTGAACAGTCATTATGTAAGGTAAGTCTATACTTGAAAAATCTAAAGTACATAATTTCAGTAAATTTACTTGCATTGAGAGAAGCACCTTAGACTCACAGGATCACATTAAGAATTAAATGAATTAACACATGTAAAGCACTTAGAACTGGGCTTGACACATAACAAGGGATTTATTAGTATTAAATAATATTAGTCTCAAATTTTAAATTATATACAGTTCTTAAATGTGTGATATTCCACTTCCAGTTTAAAATCAAATTAAAAACCATACTGTGAAACTTTAAGCTAGACTGATGCTGGGGCAGGACAGTAGAAAACAACATTGCTGCCAACACCAATCTAGCAAACACTGAAAAATAAGAAATAGCAGTCTACTAATGGAGAAAGGGCACGAGTGTATAAAGAAATACCCTCTGTGGTACAAGTATATGGGAAAGTCCAAAAGCTGAGACTGGACCAGAAATACTGAAATAAACTTGCTCACATCCTAGCCTTCACCCAAAACAGGATAACACAGAGGAAATTGAAAATAGTAATGCACTAAAGGAATCTCAATTTTTGACTAGATGCCTCAATGCCATACACATGAACAGTCAACCAGAATAAGATATATTCTCATTTCCAGAAATAAATACTATTTACCTCAGTTTCTACTATTCTATATACAATGTCAAACACTGATTCAAAAATGTGAGACACAAAAAAGCGAGATATAAACAACACATGACAAGAGATAGAGCAATCAACAGAAACAGACCCAGAGATGACTCGGATGTTGGAAGGAACAGGCAAGGAATTTAACAACTATAATTAATATACAAACAACTGTAGTGGAAAAGGTGAACAATATGCATGAATAGGGAAATATCAGAAAAGAGATAAAAACTACAAGAAAGTTAAATGGAAATGCTAGAAATAAAACACATGAAAATAGAAATGAAGAATTGTTTTGACAGGCTTATAATTAGACTGGATATTTCCAAGAAAAGAATCACTAAGGGGAGGGCTCAAGATGGCAATGTAGGAAGATCCTGAACTCACCTCCTTCCATGGACACAACCAATCTACAACTACATATGGAATAATTCCCTTGGAAATAGATGTGAAAACTGGACGAACAGAGAGCTTCCACCACAAAATGTAAAAGGAAAGAACTGAGACAGGTACGAGAAGCAAAGGGATGGTCTCACTAAGGAAAAGGCTTACCCCAGCTGCGGTTATTGACAATCAAAGTGAACACAAAGGTATGGATCTCTTCCCTGAGGAGTAAGGGATTCAAGCTCCACATCATGCACCCTAACCTCTACAGCATGCACAGGAGAGACAAGCCCCCAAAACACCTGGCTTGGAAAACCAATGGGGAATACACCCAGGAAAATTAGAAAATTGCAGGGAATGGAAAAGCCCGCTCTTAAATGGCTCATATGCAAACTCACTCAACCCCAAAACCAGTGCAATAACACCTGATTGAAAAGCACATGGACCACAGGTAAAGGTCACCCACTTAGTAATCTTGAAACATCAGCCAGGGTGGTAGAAATCAGTTGAAATGATCCTTGGAGACTGAGACACTGACAGGAGCCATGTTTGCAATCTCAGGCTATTTTGCTAACAATAGAACAGTCATTCTCCCTCTAACCTGTCAGTGTGAGTGGGTGCACCCCACTGAGAGCCCTGCCTACATCTGGGCCTTGTTTGTACGTCACAGCAAGCCAATTGATAGGCCCACCAGCACACACAGCACTCAAGCACAGGCCCCACAGCTAGTCCAGGGGCCAGCCCCACCCACCAGCACAGTGCAGCAGCCGTGACCAAGTCCTGCACCTGGCTCAGGGGAGAGCTCCACCCACCAGTACACCACAGCAGCTGTGATTGTGAGCCCCAACAGCCATCCTGGGAACAGCCCCACCAATGCACCACAGCAGCAGCCACGCCCCAACACAACATAAGGGCACATGCAGCACATGTAAGGGACACTCCTTGAGCACCTGGCTCTGGTGGCCAGGCGGGATTGCACCTCTGAGCCCCACAATACATCTCCTAAATAAGGCTACTGCTTTAAGACCAAGAGAAAAGCTGATATACCTAATACACAGAAACAAACACAGAGAATCTGACAAAATGAGTATACAGAGACATACGTTCCATTAAAAAGAATAAGACAAAACCTCAGAAAAAGGGGTAAATGAAATGGAGATAAGAAATCTACCTGATAAAGGGTTCAAAGTAATGGTCATAAAACTACTCACTGTACTCTAAAGAAGAATTGATGAACATTGTGATAATTTCAATAAAGAGATAGAAAATATAATAAATACTAAACAGAGCTTATAAGTGAACTGAAAAATACCCCAGAAGGGTTTAACAGCAGACCAGTTGATGTAGAAGAATGAATCAGTGAGGTGGAAAACAAAACAAAGGAACTCACCCAGACAAAGCAACAAAATGAAAAAAAAATTTAAGTGAGGATATTTTATGGGACTCTGGGGACAAAATCAAGTGGAATAACATTCACATTATAGGGGTCCCAGAAGGAGGTGATAGAGAAAGGGCACCAGAAAAATTGAAGAAATAGTGGCTGAAAAATCTCCCTAATCTAGGGAAGAAAACAAACATCCAGGTCCAGGAAGCCTAGAGAGTTCAGAAAAAGATGAACCCAAAAAGACATACACCAAGACATGTTATATTTAAAATGGTAAAAGTTAACGATAAAGAGAGAATCCTAAAAGCAGCAAGAGAAAAACAAACCAGTTACATACAGGGGAAATGCCATAAGGCTATTAGTAGATGTTTTTAGAAGAAATGTTATAGGACAGAAGAGAGTGGCATGACATAGTCAAAGTGCTGAAAGGAATAAACTTCCAACCAAGAATTCTCTACCCAGCAAGGTTATCATTCAAAAGTGAAGGAAGATAAAGAATTTCCCAGGTAAGTAAAAGCTTAAGGAGTTCACCACCACTAAACCAGCCCTACAAGAACCAGTAAAAAGACTTCTTTAAGCTGAAAAGAAATGGCACTAATAAGAAGAAAACATACAAAACTAAAAATCTCACTGGAAAAGTAAAGATATGATAAAGGCAGTGGATCAGTCCCTTATAAAGCAAGTATAAAGATAAAAGAGAACACTAGTACAAGTAACTAAAATTATAATAATTAACTAAGGGATACATAATATAAAGACATAAACTTGCCATCAAAAGGGAGGTGGCATAAAAAGATAAAGCTTTGGAATGTGTTCAAATTTAAGTTTCTACCAATTTAAAACAAACTACTACTTAAACAGGATGTCATAAGTGAACCTCATGTAACCACAAGGAAAAATTTATAGTAAATACACAGAAGAAAATGAGAAAGGAGTCTAAACATAACACTAAAGAAAACCACCATAACGCAATGGAAGAGAGAAAGAGCACAAGAAAGGAACAGAGAGGAACTACAAAAACAGCCAGAGAAAAATTAACAAAATGCCAATAAGTACATACCTATCAATAAATACTGTAAATGTAAAAGACTAAATTCAACAATCAAAACACATAGAATCAAGAGGAGTGACCAAGATGGCAGAGAAGGAAGACCCTGAGCTCACTTTCTCCCATGGGCACACCAAAATTAGAACTATTTACAGAACAACTATTGATGAAAATGACCTGAAGACTAGCAGAAAAGATCACCTACAACTAAAGATATAAATAAGGAATAACAGTGAGATAGGTCGGAGGGTTGGAAACAGTATTGTGAAGACCCACACCCCCAGTCAAGCCCAAAATGGGAGGATAATCACAATTGCAGAGATTCTTCCCCAAGGAGTGAGGGGTTCAAGTCCACAACACGCTCCCCAGCCTGGCAGACCTGCGCCAGGAATAAGAGCCCCCAGCACATCTGGCTTTGAAGGCCAGCAGAGCAAAAGGGCTGAGGAAACAGAGACTCTGCTCTTAAGGGATGTATACAAAATCTCACACAGTCCAAGATCCAGGGTAGAAGCAGTAATTTGAAGGAGCTTGGGTTGGACCTACTTGCTGATGTTGGAGAGCCTCCAGGAGAGGCAGAAGGCAACTGGAACACAGATGCTGGAAGCAGCCATTTTGGGGAGCTCATTTTACCACAAGGAAGGACACTGGTGTGGGCAAGCACAATTTTGGAGTCCTCCCTCTAGCTTATTACTGCCAGGACATGACCTCATTCACCAGGTGCTTGGCACCAGTCCTAGGACTCAGGAGCTCCCCAAGCAGGGACAAGAGCTACCCAAGAAGGGACACAGCCCCACCTACCATCAGGCTGGCTGCCACAGACCCCCCTGAACCTCCCAGTTGCCCTGGGACCTGGCCCCACGCACCAGAGGCCCAAGGACACAGCCCAGCCCACCAGCAAGATGACATCAAATTGGAGACCCCTGAGCCTGCAACTAAAGACCCAGGGACTCAGCTCCACCCAACAGTGTACCAGCATTAGCTACAGGACCTGGTTTCACAAACCAGTAAGCAGGCACCAGCTCCAGGACCCCCCAGCTTCACAGCCAGCCATCCCAGTTGTGGCTGTGTCCACCAGCAGGCCAATACCAGCCCTGGGACTACCATGGCACCTCAGCTAGCCCTGTCTGGACCTGGACCATCCACCAGCTGGCCAGCACCAGCCCTGGGAACCCTAGGCCTGTTCCCAGGGGAGGGGACCAGCCCCAGGACCCCTAAGCCCCACAGCCAGTGACACAAAAACCCAGTTCCACCCACCAGCAGACTAGCACCAGCCTGGAAACCCCACCCATCCCAGCCTCCCCCACTATCAGGCCAAACCAGCCATGGGACCCTCACAGCTCCACAGACAGCCACCTCAGGACTAAATCTGTCCACCAGCAGGTTGGCACCAGCCCCAGGACCCTGGCACGTGAAGCCAGCCACCTCCACTACCTGGCCCTACCCACCAGCAAGCAGCACCAAGATACTGACCTCCCAGCCACGCAGCCAGCCACTCCAGAACCCAGATCTGCCCACCAGTGACTGGCAGCCTCTGCACTAGGCAGGGCCTGGCAACCAACCAGGCCAGGGTCCTGTTACACCTACCAGCACACCAACAGTAGTCAGCTCACCACAACAGAAAGGCAGACAACATAGAGGGCACTCCTAGAGCATATAGCTCTGGTGACCAGAAGGGAGTGTGCTGCTGGGCCCGGAGGATGTCTCCTACATAAGGCCATGTCACCAAGATGACGAAATATAACTGACCTTCCTAATACATAGAAATAAAAACAGAGAATTATGCAAAATGGGGTGACAGTTCCAAATAAAGAAATAAGACAAAAGCCCAGAAGAACAAAGTGAAATGGAGATAAACAATCTACCTAGTAAAGAGTTCAAGTAATGATCACAAAGATGCTCAATGAACTCAGGATAAAAATGGATGAACACGGTGAGAAGTCTAAAAAAGAGTTAGAAAATATAAAGAAGAACCAAACAGTGCTGAAGAATACAATAACTGATATAAAAAATATACTAGAAGAAATCAAGAGTAGATAAGATGATGCAGAGGAACAGATCAGCAAACTGGAGGACAGGGTAGTGAAAATCAATTAAGCTGAACAGAAAAAAAAAAAAATTTTAATGAGGATAGTTTAAGAGACCCCTGAGACAACATCAAGCATACTAACATTGGTATTATAGAAGTCCCAGAAGGAGGAAAGAGAGATAAAGGGATGGAGAACATATTTGAAGACAAAGTAGCTGAAAACTTCCTTAACCTAGGAAAGAAAACAGACATCCATTTCCAGGAATCACAAAGAGTTCAAAACAAGAAGAACCCAAAGAAGTCCACACAAAGATGCACTGTAATTAAAGTGGCAAAAGTTAAAGATAAAGAGAAAATATTAAAAACAGTGAGGGAAAAGCACCTAGTTACTTACAAGGGAACTCCCATGAGACTAACAGTTGACTTTTCAGCATAAACTCTGAAGTCCAGAAGAGAGTGGCACAAAATATTTAAATTGACAAAAGGAAAAAACCTACAACTGAGAATACTCTACCTGACAAGTCTATAATTCAGATTTGAAGGACAGATCAAAAGTTTTACAGACAAACAAAAGGTAAAAGAGTTCAGCACCATGAAACTGGTTTTACATGAAATCATAAAGGGACTCCTCTAAGTGGAAAATAAAAGGCCACAACTAGAAATATGAAAATTATAAAAGGAAAAATCTTACTTGTAGCAGATCAACCACTTATAAAGCTAGTAATAAGGTTAAAAGACAAAAGTAGCAAAATCATCTATATCCACAATAGGTAGTTAAGGAATACACAAAACAAAAAGATGTAAAATATGATGTCAAAAACAATAAACGTGTGGGGTTGTAGTGAAAATACAGGGTTGTTAAAAAGCATTCGAACTTAAGAGATCATTGACTTAAAATAACCATATATATAACCACAAACCAACATGCTTGTTACTAGGAATACATACTAAAGTATTAAAAACAAAGGACTGTGATGTCTCCATCTTTATCTAAAATGGTTTAAGAAAGATATAATATCCATAGATAGTATTTTCACATTTATATTTAAGGCAGGATTGTTAATTTTTCTCAAGATTGCAAGTGTTACTGTATTTAGTCTTTAGCAACTTACTCTTTTCTAAAGAAACAAGTGGCATGCCTACAAATATCACCAATTCAGGAAACAGCTATAACTTTTAAGTGCCAGCTGTCACCCTAACTCTGTCATTACACTTTTTTCCTATTAACACATAGAAAAATATTTTGAGCTTTATGTCACAAGTTTTGAAGGCAAATCTGTACATTAAAAGGTCATCCCTTTGCTATTTTTCTGATAGATTAAATTAGACGTTTTAGTTCAATTATGTCAAGAGATAAAACTATAAGCATAACTATCTTTTTATTCATGGATGACAAAGAAAAATAAAAATTTATTTTCATGCTCTCCTTTAAAAAGTTATAAATATTTCCTACAAGTATCTTCCCATAAGTGTTCTTGGGAGGATTTAATGAGATGAGTATCTCTCAACATAGTGTTTCATTAATATAAATTTTCAATAAACACTAGTTTTTTATCTTTATATTACCAGCACTCATCCAGTATATGAGATAAAATAGGTACTGAATGAAAGAGCAAATGCACACTTCATTAAGGGGTGGAGGTGTGTGTCTGTGTGTCTATGGGTATATGAATAACATACAAAATTCATGTACACACAGAACATACACATATGACTACACACACACACACACACACACACACACACACACACAGAGGAGGCCTTCTTTACCATAGGATATATTCCTGCATGAGGGCCCCATCTTGCATCCATTTCAATGTTACCTACTTCATTAGTTTCCTTCCACTACACATGCTAAAATCTCTTAGCACTTCAAGTTCTGATGTCAACTTTACCTCCCTCATTTTTCTAAATTTTTATAGGGAAATTTATATTTTTATAAATAAAATATATTTGCATATTTGCTCTATATATTTCTATGCTCCTATGTGGGGTGCATATACATTTACAATTGTTATATCTTCTTGATGAATTAATCCACTTATTATTATATAATGATTTTCTTTGTCACAAACTGACTTGAAGTCTACTTTGTCTGATATACTTATAGCCACCTCTGCTCTTTTTTGGTTACCATATGCTTGAAATATTTTTTCTATCCCTTCCCTTTCTTCTTTTTAAAATTTTTATTAGAGTATAGTTGATTTGTAATGTTGTTAGTTTCCGCTGTACAGCAAAGTGAATCAGTTATATATATACATATATCCACTCTTTCTTAGATTCTTTTCCCATATAGGTCATTACAGAGTACTGACTAGAGTTCCCTGTGCTATACAGTAGGTCCTTATTAGTTATTTATCTTATACATAGTAGTGTGTATATGTCAATCCACATCTCCCAATTTATCCCTTCCGCCCTTTCCCCCCTAGTAACTATAGTTTGTTTTCTACATCTGTGACTCTATTTCTGATTTTAAATAAATACATTTGCACCATTTTTTTTAGATTCCTCATATAAGCGATACCATATATTTGTCTTTCTCTTTCTTACTTCACTTAGTATGATAATCTTTAGTTGCATCCATGTTGCTGCAAATGGCATTATTTCATTCTTTTTTATGGCTGAGTAATATTCCATTGTACCACATCTTCTTTATCCATTCCTCTGTCAATGGACATTTAGGTTGCTTCCATGTCTTGGTTATTGTTAACAGCACTGCAATGAACACTGGGGTGTCTGTATCCTTTCCAACCATGTTTTTCTCTGGATATATGCCCAGGAGTAGGATTGCTGGATCATATGGTAGCTCTATTTTTAGTTTCTTTTTTTTTTTTTTAACATCTTTATTGGGGTATAATTGCTTTACAATGGTGTGTTAGTTTCTGCTTTATAACAAAGTGAATCAGTCATACATAAACATATGTTCCCATATGTCATCCCTGTTGCGTCTCCCTCCCTCTCACCCTCCCTATCCCACCCCTCCAGGCTGTCACAAAGCACCGAGCCAATATCCCTGTGCCATGCGGCTGCTTCCCACTAGCTACCTACCTTACTACGTTTGTTAGTGTGTATATGCCCATGACTCTTTCTCGCCCTGTCACAGCTCACCCTTCCCCCTCCCCATAACCTCAAGTCCGTTCTCTAGGAGGTCTGCATCTTTATTCCTGCTTTACCCCTAGGTTCTTCATGACATTTTTTTTCTTAAATTCCATATATATGTGTTAGCATACGGTATTTGTCTTTTTCTTTCTGACTTACTTCACTCTGTATGACAGACTCTAGGTCTATCCATCTCATTACAAATAGCTCAATTTCGTTTCTTTTTATGGCTGAGTAATATTCCATTGTATATATGTGCCACATCTTCTTTATCCATTCATCCGATGACGGGCACTTAGGTTGTTTCCATCTCTGGGCTATTGTAAATAGAGCTGCAATGAACATTTTGGTACATGACTCTTTTTGAATTATGGTTTTCTCAGGGTATATGCCCAGTAGTGGGATTGCTGGGTCATATGGTAGTTCTATTTGTAGTTTTTTAAGGAACCTCCATACTGTTCTCCATAGTGGCTGAACCAATTCACATTCCCACCAGCAGTGCAAGAGTGTTCCCTTTTCTCCACACCCTCTCCAGCATTTATTGTTTCTAGATTTTTTGATGATGGCCATTCTGACTGCTGTGAGATGATATCTCATTGTGGTTTTGATTTGCATTTCTCTAATGATTAATGATGTTGAGCATTCTTTCATGTGTTTGTTGGCAGTCTGTATATCTTCTTTGGAGAAATGTCTATTTAGGTCTTCTGCCCATTTTTGGATTGGGTTGTTTGTTTTCTTGTTATTGAGCTGCATGAGCTGCTTGTAAATTTTGGAGATTAATCCTTTGTCGGTTGCTTCATTTGCAAATATTTTCTCCCATTCTGAGGGTTGTCTTTTGGTCTTGTTTATGGTTTCCTTTGCTGTGCAAAAGCTTTGAAGTTTCATTAGGTCCCATTTGTTTATTTGTGTTTTTATTTCCATTACTCTAGGAGGTGGGTCAGAAAGGATCTTGCTGTGATTTATGTCATAGAGTGTTCTGCCTATGTTTTCCTCTAAGAGTTTGATAGTTTCTGGCCTTACATTTAGCTCTTTAATCCATTTTGAGCTTATTTTTGTGTATGGTGTTAGGGAGTGATCTAATCTCATACTTTTACATGTACCTGTCCAGTTTTCCCAGCACCACTTATTGAAGAGGCTGTCCTTTCTCCACTGTACATTCCTGCCTCCTTTATCAAAGATAAGGTGTCCATATGTGCATGAGTTTATCTCTGGGCTTTCTATCCTGTTCCATTGATCTATCTTTCTGTTTTTGTGCCAGTACCATACCGTCTTGGTAACTGTAGCTTTGTAGTATAGTCTGAAGTCAGGGAGCCTGATTCCTCCAGTTCCTTCTTTCGTTCTCAAGATTGCTTTGGCTATTCAGGGTCTTTTGTGTTTCCATACAAATTGTGAAATTTTTTGTTCTAGTTCTGTGAAAAATGCCAGTGGTAGTTTGATAGGGATTGCATTGAAGCTATAGATTGCTTTGGGTAGTAGAGTCATTTTCACAATGTTGATTCTTCCAATCCAAGAACATGGTATATCTCTCCATCTATTTGTATCATCTTTAATTTCTTTCATCAGTGTCCTATAATTTTCTGCATACAGGTCTTTTGTCTCCTTAGGTAGGTTTATTCCTAGATATTTTATTCTTTTTGTTGCAATGGTAAATGGGAGTGTTTTCTTGATTTCACTTTCAGATTTTTCATCATTAGTATATAGGAATTCCAGAGATTTCTGTGCATTAATTTTGTATCCTGCCACTTTACCAAATTCATTGATTAGCTCTAGTAGTTTTCTGGTAGCATCTTTAGGGTTCTCTATGTATAGGATCATGTCATCTGCAAACAGTGACAGCTTTACTTCTTCTTTTCCGATTTGGATTCCTTTTATTTCCTTTTCTTCTCTGATTGCTGTGGCTAAAACTTCCAAAACAATGTTGAATAATAGTGGTGAGAGTGGGCAACCTTGTCTTGTTCCTGATCTTAGTGGAAATGCTTTCAGTTTTTCACCATTGAGGATGATGTTTGCTGTGGGCTTGTCATATATGGCCTTTATTATGTTGAGGAAAGTTCCCTCTATGCCTACTTTCTGCAGGGTTTTTATCATAAATGGGTGTTGAATTTTGTCAAAAGCTTTCTCTGCATCTATTGAGATGATCATATGGTTTTTCTCCTTCAATTTGTTAATATGGTGTATCACATTGATAGATTTGCGTATATTGAAGAATCCTTGCATTCCTGGAATAAACCCCCCTTGATCATGGTGTATGATCCTTTTAATGTGCTGTTGGATTCTGTTTGCTAGTATTTTGTTGAGGATTTTTGCATCTATGTTCATCAGTGATATTGGCCTGTAGTTTTCTTTCTTTGTGACATCCTTGTCTGGTTTTGGTATCAAGGTGATGGTGGCCTCGTAGAAGGAGTTTGGGAGTGGTCCTCCCTCTGCTATATTTTGGAAGAGTTTGAGAAGGATAGGTGTTAGCTCTTCTCTAAATGTTTGATAGAATTCACCTGTGAAGCCATCTGGTCCTGGGCTTTTGTTTGTTGGAAGATTTTTAATCACAGTTTCAATTTCAGTGCTTGTGATTGGTCTGTTCATATTTTCTATTTCTTCCTGATTCAGTCTTGGCAGGTTGTGCATTTCTAAGAATTTGTCCATTTCTTCCAGATTGTCCATTTTATTGGCATAGAGTTGCTTGTAGTAATCTCTCATGATCTCTTTTATCTCTGCAGTGTCAGTTGTTACCTCTCCTTTTTCATTTCTAATTCTATTGATTTGAGTCTTCTCCCTTTTTTTCTTGATGAGTCTGGCTAGTGGTTTATCTATTTTGTTTATCTTCTCAAAGAACCAGCTTTTAGTTTTATTGATCTTTGCTATTGTTTCCTTCATTTCTTTTTCATTTATTTCTGATCTGATTTTTATGATTTCTTTCCTTCTGATAGCTTTGGGGTTTTTTTGTTCTTCTTTCTCTAATTGCTTGAGGTGCAAGGTTAGGTTGTTTATTCGAGATGTTTCCTGCTTCTTAAGGTGGGCTTGTATTGCTATAAACTTCCCCCTTAGAACTGCTTTTGCTGCATCCCACAGGTTTTGGGTCGTTGTGTCTCCATTGTCATTTGTTTCTAGGTATTTTTTGATTTCCTCTTTGATTTCTTCAGTGATCTCTTCATTATTAAGTAGTGTATTGTTTAGCCTCCATGTGTTTGTATTTTTTACAGATCTTTTCCTGTAATTGATATCTAGTCTCATGGCGTTGTGGTCAGAAAAGATACTTGATACAATTTCAATTTTCTTAAATTTACCAAGGCTTGATTTGTGACCTAAGATATGATCTATCCTGGAGAATGTTCCATGAGCACTTGAGAAAAATGTGTATTCTGTTGTTTTTGGATGGAGTGTCCTATAAATATCAATTAAGTCCATCTTGTTTAATGTATCATTTAAAGCTTGTGTTTCCTTATTTATTTTCATTTTGGATGATCTGTCCATGGGTGAAAGTGGGGTGTTTAAGTCCCCTACTATGAATGTGTTACTGTCGATTTCTCCTTTTATGGCTGTTAGTATTTGCCTTATGTATTGAGGTGCTCCTATGTTGGGTGCATAAATATTTACAATTGTTATATATCTTCTTCCTGGATCGATCCCTTGATCATTATGTAGTGTCCTTCTTTGTCTCTTTTAATAGTCCTTATTTTAAAGTCTATTTTGTCTGATATGAGAATTGCTACTCCAGCTTTCTTTTGGCTTCCATTTGCATGGAATATCTTTTTCCATCCCCTTACTTTCAGTCTGTATGTGTCTCTAGGTCTGAAGTGGGTCTCTTGTAGACAGCATATATAAGGGTCTTGTTTTTGTATCCATTCAGCTAATCTGTGTCTTTTGGTGGGAGCATTTAGTCCATTTACATTTAAGGTAATTATCGATATGTATGTTCCTATTCCCATTTTCTAAATTGTTTTGGGTTCGTTATTATAGGTCTTTTCCTTCTCTTGTGTTTCTTGCCTAGAGAATATCCTTTAGCATTTGTTGTAAAGCTGGTTTGGTGGTGCTGAACTCTCTAAGCTTTTGCTTGTCTGTAAAGGTTTTCATTTCTCCATCAAATCTGAATGAGATCCTTGCTGGGTAGAGTAGTCTTGGCTGCATGTTTTTCTCCTTCATCACTTTCAGTATGTCCTGCCACTCCCTTCTGGCTTGTAGGGTTTCTGCTGAGAGATCAGCTGTTAACCTTATGGGGATTCCCTTATGTGTTATTTGTTGTTTTTCCCTTGCTGCTTTTAATATGCTTTCTTTGTATTTAATTTTTGACAGTTTGATTAATATGTGTCTTGGCGTATTTCTCCTTGTATTTATCTTGTATGGGACTCTCTGTGCTTCCTGGACTTGATTAACTATTTCCTTTCCCATATTAGGGAAGTTTTCAACTATAATCTCTTCAAATATTTTCTCAGTCCCTTTCTTTTTCTCTTCTTCTTCTGGAACCCCTATAATTCGAATGTTGGTGCGTTTAATGTTGTCCCAGAGGTCTCTGAGACTGTCCTCAGTTCTTTTCCTTCTTTTTTCTTTATTCTGCTCTGCAGTAGTTATTTCCACTATTTTATCTTCCAGGTCACTTATCCATTCTTCTGCCTCAGTTATTCTGCTATTGATCCCATCTAGAGTACTTTTAATTTCATTTATTGTGTTGTTCATCATTGCTTGTTTCATCTTTAGTTCTTCTAGGTCCTTGTTAACTGATTCTTGCATTTTGTCCAATCTATTGTCCATTCTATCTCCAAGATTTCGGATCAACCTTACTATCATTATTCTGAATTCTCTTTCAGGTAGACTGCCTATTTCCTCTTCATTTGTTAGGTCTGGTGCATTTTTATCTTGCTCCTTTATCTGCTGTGTGTTTTTCTGTCTTCTCATTTTGCTTATCTTACTGTGTTTGGGGTCTCCTTTTTGCAGGCTGCAGGTTCGTAGTTCCTCCTGTTTTTGATGTCTGTCTCCAGTGGCTAAGGTTGGTTCAGTGGGTTGTGTAGGCTTCCTGGTGGAGGGGACTAGTGCCTGTGTTGTGGTGGATGAGGCTGGATCTTGTCTCTCTAGTGGGCAGGTTCACGTCTGGTGGTGTGTTTGGGGGTGTCTGTGGCCTTATTATGATTTTAGGCAGCCTCTCTGCTAATGGGTGGGGTTGTGTTCCTGTTTTGCTAGTTGTTTGGCATAGGTTTTCCAGCACTGTGGCTTGCTGGTCGTTGAGTGAAGCTGGGTGCTGGTGTTAAGATGGAGGTCTCTGGGAGATTTTCGCCGTTTGATATTATGTGGAGCTGGGAGGTCTCTTGTTGATCAGTGTCCTGAAGTTGGCTCTCCTACCTCAGAGGCAGAGCCCTGCCTCCTGGCTGGAGCACCAAAAGCTTTTCATCCACACGGCTCAGGATAAAAGGGAGAAAAAGTAGAGGGAATTAGTAGAAGTATGAGGAAAGAAAGAAGGAAAGGAGGGTAGGAAGGAAGAAAGAAAGAAAGAAGCAAAGAAGGAAAGGCAAGAAGGAAAGAAAGGAGGGAGGGAGGGAGGAAGGAAGGAAGGAGGGAAAGAAGGAAAAAAGACAGAAAGAAAGAAGATACAGTAAAAATAAAATAAAGTATAATAAAGTTATTGAATTAAAAAATTCTTATTTAGAAAAAAAAAAAAGAGACGGAAAGAACCTTAGGACAAATGTTGGAAGCAAAGCTATACAGACAAAATCTTACACAGAAACATACACATACACCCTCACTAAAAGAGGTAAATGGGGAAAAATCCTAAATCTTGCTGTCAGAGACCACCTCCTCAATTTGGGATGATTCGTTGTCTAAAGGAGGGAAGGAAGGACGGAAAGAAAGAAAGAAAGAAAGAAAGAAAGAAAGAAAGAAAGAAAGAAAGAAAGAAAGAAAGAAAGAAAGAAAGAAAGAAAGAAAGAAAAGTATAATAACGTTATTAAAATTAATTATTAAAAAAAAATTTAAAAAAACATGGACGGATAGAACCCTAGGACAAATGGTGGAAGCAAGACTATACAGACAAGATCTCACACAGAAGCATACACATACACATTCACAAAAAGAGGAAAAGGGGAAAAAATCATAGATCTTGCTCCTAAAGTCCACTTCCTTAATTTGCGATGATTGGTTGTCTATTCAGGTATTCCACAGATGCAGGGTATATCAAGTTGATTGTGGAGCTTTAATCCGCTGCTGCTGAGGCTGCTGGGAGAGATTTCCCTTTCTCTTCTTTGTTCTCACAGCTCCCAGGGCTAAGCTTTGGATTTGGCCCTGCCACTGCATGTAGATCGCTGGAGGGCGTCTGTTTTTTGCTCAGACAGGATGGGGTTAAAAGAGCCGCTGATTGGGGGCTCTGGCGCACTCAGGCCGGCGGGGACGGAGGGGCACAGAGTGCGGGGCGGGCCTGCGGTGGCAAAGGCCGGCGTGACTTTGCACCAGCCTGAGGCGCGCTGTGCGCTCTCCCAGGGAAGTTGTCCCTGGATCCCGGGAACCTGGCAGTGGCAGGCTGCACAGGCTCCGCGGAAGAGGGGTGTGGAGAGTGACCTGTGCTCGCACACAGGCCCCTCGGTGGCGGCAGCAGCAGGCTTAACGTCTCCCGCCCGCCTCTGGGGTCCGCGCTTTTAGCCGCGGCTTGCGCCCGTCTCTGGATTCCGCGCTTTCAGCCGCGGCTCGCGCCCGTCTCTGGATTCCGCGCTTTCAGCCGCGGCTCGCGCCCGTCTCTGGATTCCGCGCTTTCAGCCGCGGCTCGCGCCCGTCTCTGGGGTTCGCGCTTTTAGCCGCGGCTCGCGCCCGTCTCTGGAGTTCCTTTAAGCAGCGTTCTTAAACCCCTCTCCTCACGCCCCAGGAAACAAAGAGGGAAGGAAAAGTCTCCTGCCTCTTCGGCAGGTGCAGGCTTTTCCCCGGACTCCCTCCCGGCTAGCTGTGGTGCACTAACCCCTTCAGGCTATGTTCAAGCCGCCAACCCCAGTCCTCTCCCTGCGCTCCGGCCTCAGCTCGCAGCCCCGCCCGCCCCGGCGGGTGAGCAGACAAGCCTCTCGGGCTGGTGAGTGCCGGTTGGCCCTGATCCTCTGTGCGGGAATCTCTCCGCTTTGCCCTCCGCACCCGTTGCTGTGCACTCCTCCGCAGCTTCGAAGCTCCCCCCTCCGCCTCCCGCAGTCTCCGCCCGCGAAGTGGCTTCCTAGTGTGTGGAAACTTTTCCTCCTTCACAGCTCCCTCCCACTGGTGCAGGTGCCGTCCCTATTCTTTTGTCTCTGTTTTTTCTTTTTTTTTTTTTTTTCCCCTACCCAGGTACGTGGGGAGTTTCTTGCCTTTTGGGAGGTCTGAGGTCTTCTGCCAGCCTTCAGTAGGTGTTCTGTAGGAGTTGTTCCACGTGTAGATGCATTTCTGGTGTATCTGTGGGGAGGAAGGTGATCTCCGCGTCTTACTCTTCCGCCATCTTCCGCCTTCTCCTCTGCACTCTCTTTTGAAGCATCTTAATTTCTTCAGCACTCGGGCACGTT
Organism: Globicephala melas; assembly: GCF_963455315.2. Lineage (NCBI taxonomy): Eukaryota > Metazoa > Chordata > Mammalia > Artiodactyla > Delphinidae > Globicephala > Globicephala melas. Next base: position 65,271,908 of record NC_083325.1, on the reverse strand, counting down.
CACGAACACCGTTCTGTCATGTCCCACATGGCGTAGAAGTCTTAGGCGTTGCCCTAGTCTGAGCTGCACTCAGAGTAACTCTCGGCTTCGCATTCCATCCAGGACCTCCTGCCTGAAGTCACCATGCCTCCTAGATCTTTTTTTTTTTTTTAACATTACCATATTTTTATTCGTCTCATTGACAGATGTTCCTTCATTGTAGGGGCAGCAAGGGGAAAGAAGAGGGGAAAACAACAACAACAACAACAACAAAAGGAAATTCTAGTTCTTGATGTACTCGCGCCAGCTGAGGCTGGCCTGCTGTCAACCTTCGGGGGAATCACATTCCAGCACCCAGTTCCAGGATAGATCACATTTTAGGCCACAACACAAGTCTTAATAAATTTAAGAAGACTGAAATCATATAAAGCAATTTTTCTGACCACGATGGTATGAAACTAGAAATTACAAAATAAAACTAGAAAATTCACAAATATATAGAGACTAAACAAAACGTTCCTGAACAACTAATGGGTCAAAGAATAAATCAAAATAGAAATTTAAAAACACCTTGAGACAAATAAAAACAGAAATACAACATACCAAAATTTATGGGATGCAGCAAAAGCAGTTCTAAAAGTGAATTTTATAGTGATAAGTACCTACATCAAGAACCAAGAAATATTTCAAACAAGGAACCTGTATTTACACTTCAAGGAACTAGAAAAAAAGAACAAATGAAGCCCAAAGTTAGTAGAAGGAAGGAAATAGCAAAAATCAAAGCAGAAACAAATAGAGACTAAAAAGACAGTAGAAAAGATCAATGAAACTAAGAGTTGGATCTTTGAAAAGATAAACAGATTGACAAACCTTTAGCTAGACTCACCAGGAAAAAGAGAACTCAAATAAATAAAATCAGAATTGAAAGAAGAGAGACTAGAACTGATACCACAGAAATACAAAGAATTATAAGAGACTACTATGAATAATTAGATGCCAACAAATTTGACAACCTAGAAGAAATGGATAAATTCCTAGAGACATATAACCTACCAAGGCTGAATCATGAAAAAATAGAAAATCTGGACAGACCAATTACTAGCAAGGATACTGAATCAGTAATCTAGTAATCCCAACAAACAAAAGTCTAAGACCAGGCAGCTTCACTGGTGAATTCTACCAAACATTTAAAGAATTAATGCCAATACTTCTCTAATTCTCAAAAAACAGAAAAGGAGGAAACACTCCCAAATTCATTTTACAAGGCCAGCGTTACCTTGATACCAAAACCCAACAATAATGCCACAAGAAAAGAAAATTACACATCAATATCCCTGATGAACATGGATGCAAAAATCCTCAACAAAATACCAGCAAACCGAATTCAACAACACATTAAAAGGATCATACACCATGATCCAGGGGGATTTATTCCAGGGATGCAAGGATGATTCAACACTCACAAATCAAGTGATACACCATATTCATAAAATAAAGGATTAAAATCATATGAGCATCTCAATAGACACAGAAAAAGCATTTGACAAAAATTCAACATCCATTTATGATAAAAACTTTCAATAAAGTGGATATAGAGGAAATGTACCACAATATAATAAAGGCCATATATTACAAGCAAGCAGCTAATATACTCAATGATGAAAAGCTGAAAGCTTTTCCTCTAAGATCAGGAACAAGATAAGGATGCCCACTTTTACTACTTTTATTCAACATAGTGTTGGATGTCCTAGCCACAGCAATCAGGAAATAAAAAGAAATAAAAAACATCCAAACAGGAAAGGAAAAAATTAAATTACCTCTGTTTGCAGATGACATGATCTTGTATATAGAAAATCTTAAAGACTCCACCAAAAAAAAAAAAATGTTAGAGCTGATAAACAAATTCAGTAAAATTACAAAATACAAAATCAATATACAGAAATATGTTGCAATCATATACACTACTAACAAACTATCAGGAAGAGAAATTTAAGAAAACAATCCCATTTACAGTTGCATACAAAAGAATAAAATACCTAGGAATAAATTTGACCAAAGAGGTAAAAGACCTGCACACTGAAAACTATAAGACACTGATGAAAGAAACTGAAGAAGATACAAATAAATGGTAAGATAGTCCATGCTCATAGTTTGGAAGAATTAATATTGTTAAAATGTCTATATTTATGAAAGCAACTGTAAAAATTAATAAACAGAATCCTCAATTAAATAGAGTCAGGGGACCAGAAGTGGTAGCTCTCATACCTAAGATGACAGCAGAGCCCAACAAGAAGAAAAAAGACTCCACTTCTTTCCTGGCAACAATTCAGCCAATGTAAAGCCATGGATTCCATGGATTCTTTATTTATGGTAGCCCTCCCCAACTTCCTTTGCCTCTCTATAAAAGAATTCTCCTTCCTTTGTTCTGCAGGAACTTGTACACAGTTTGCCATGGTTGCAGATCCCAAATCTCAATTCTCTGCTGATCCCAACTAAACCTTTTTTTTTTTTTTTTTTTTTTTCTGGAAAAATAACTGGCAGTCTATTTGTTTTAGGTCAACACAATGTGCAGTTCAATGTAATCCCCATTAAAATTTGAATAGCATTTTTCACAGAAATACAAAAAAAATCTGAAATTTGTATGGACCTACAAAAGACACCACATAGCCAAAGCAATTTTGAGATAAAGGAACAAACTAGAGGCATCACACTTCCTGATTTCAAACTATGTTACAAAGCTATGGTATCAGCATAAAAACAGACACACAGGTCAGTGGAACAGAACAGGAGGCCCAGAAGTAAACCCATGCATATATGGTCAGTTAATTTATGACAAAGAATATACAATAGAGGAAAGGACGGTTTCTTCAATAAATGGTGTTGGGAAAACTGGACAGCCACATGGAAAAGAATGAAACTGGTCCACTCTCTCACACCATACCCAAAACTAACTCAAAATGAGTTTAAGACTTGAATGTAAGATCTGAAACCATAAAACTCCTAGAATTAAACATAGCCAGTAAGCTCCTTGACAGTCTTGCTGGTGATGACGTTTTGGGTTTGACACCAAAAGCAAAGGCAACAAAAGCAAAAATAACCAAGTAGGGCTACATCAAAAAAAAAGCTTCTGCCCAGCAAAGGAAATCATCAAAAAAATGAAAAGGTAACCAACCAAGTGAGAGAAAATATTTGCAAATCATATAACTGATAAGGGGCTAATATCCAAAATACATAAAGAACTCATACAACTTCAGGGCAAAAACAAAACAAAACAAAAAATGGGCAGAGGATCTGAACAGAGATATTTCTGAAGAAGACATACAGATGGTCAGCAGTTACGTGAAAATGTACTCAACATCACTAATCATCCGGAAAATGCAAATTAAAACCACAATGAAATTATCACCTCACATCAGTTAGAACAATTATTTTAAAAAAAAGAAAGACAAGAAGTAACAAGGGCTAGAGAGGTGTAGAAAAAAGGGAACGCTTGTGCACTGCTGGTAGGAATGTAAACTGTGCAGCCACTACGGAAAACAGAACAAAGGTTCCTCAAAAAATCAAAAATAGAACTACCATAGGATCCAGCAATTCTCCTTCTGGGTATTTATCTGAAGAAAACTAAAGCACTAACTTGAAAAGATATGTGCACCGGATGTTCACTGCAGTATTATTTAAAACAGCCAAGATATGGAAACAACCTAAATGCCCACTGATAGATGAATGGGTAAAGAAAATGTGGTATACATATACAATGGAATATTATGCAGCCATAAAAAGAAGGAAATCTTGCAATAACATGGATGAACCTTGAAAGCATAATGCTAAGTGAAATAAGTCAAACAGAGAAAGACAAATACCATATAATCTCACTATATACGGAATTAAAAAAAAAAGAATTCATGGATACAGAGAATAGATTGGTGATTGCCAAAAGCTAGGGGTGTGGGGTTGGCAAAATGGGTTAAGGGGTCAAAAGGCCCAAACTTCCAGTTATAAATAAATCCTGAGAATGTAATGTTCAGCATGGTGACTACAGTTAATACCGTATTATATATATGAAAGTTGCTAAGAGAGAAGAACTCAAAATCTCTCATCTCAAGAAAAAAATTGTAACTATATGTGGTGATGAATATTAACTAGACTTATTGCGTTGATCATTTCACAATACATACAAATATACTGAATCCTTATGCTGTACACCTGAAATTGTTTCATATAAATAAACTGTTGCATAACAATTATATCTCAATTTTTTTAAAAGGAATGTAGAGGGTTACCTTATTCAACCTCAGCTGGGAACATGCACTTTGGGCAATTTGAATTTTTCACCACTATGTACATATTTGTGAATAACTATGACAGTGCTACAAGTACGGATTTGGGTGTTACAAATAAATTTTAGTGAAAAGGCAAATTTGAAAATACAGAATCCACAAATAATGAGGATCAAGTATATATTAGTCAAGTTAGAAAGATAAAACATATTTTATTTAATACTTCATTGGCTTGATTTTATAACTTTTAAATATTTAGACATATGGAATTGGGGCTTCAATTTGACTCTTACCCAGCCCCATAAATGTTTGGAGTAGACCTGCTCCACATCCTAAGAGCTGGCCCTCGACAGAACTGTGAAGCAGGCAGATTTTGTAGCTAATGCCTTTAATACATACATTTTGGCACACATAATATCTTACGTTAGCTCCTGTCCTTTTATTCATAAATCATCATTACCTTCCTGTGCTTAGACACACACACACACACACACACACACACACACACACACACACACACACACACACACACACACACACACACACACACACACACACACACACACACACACACACACACACACACCATGTTTTTTTCAGCAACCTCCTCTACCCAGAATGGAAACCTAAGCTAGCTAGAAAGGAACACTGTAATGCACATTCCATTTCATTCCTACATCAAAAACTACCTGCCCCTGTACCATTCCCTCAGGATCCTGTGATATGCTTGATGAGATAAGAAAGATATGAGCAAATAAATTCTTTTATGATAGTGGGCCATTCAGCTCTATTAAACTATGCCAGTGTGCTACCATTCCCAGGTGATACCAAGCCTTGACTAAATTTTTTTCTGGAAAACCCCTTAATAATGACTTACTGAGGATTTTTAAAGGATAGTTGTAGGTCCTTCTGGAAGATATCTGAGTGTTGCACAGTGTTGTTGAATCACATCACCAAATTAGAATCTGTTCCACAGGATACTTCATGTATAAATCTGATCCTTTTCCCTACTATTCAGCCAAAAATATCATTAGGAAGAACAGGAGATATCCCTTCTGTGTCTTGAAGGAGAATGGACAAGCCATTAATCTGGAGGAAGTGCAAATATCAAAGGACATAAGCTACGAGGATGGACACAGACCACAGCACTGCTGGGCCAAGTTCACTGTGTTCTTGAAGAAGCAGGTCCACATAAGGAGAAAACTGGGTCAATCTAAGGGCAGATGAGGTCTAAAAAGGAACAGTGCATGTAGGGAGTAGGAGCTGAATGAATCTAGAAGCAAGGAGCTTTAAACACACCTATTCTAAAAAAATACTCCTTCCCAGTCCCATGCCTCTGGGAAACCTATTTTTCCTTGGAACATCGAAAACAGTGGTTCCTACACTTTGAAATTTCACAGACTACACTTAATTTCTAAAAACTGGGACCCAAGAACTGCCAACCTTTTACTTTGCTGATTGAATACAATTGTTTAAACCAGTATGTGCCATTATATTAATTTCATACAAGAAAATATTTTGATATCAAAATAGTAGAAAAGTATAATTACAGAATAAAAGCGAGTCTCTTCCATTCTGTAAAGAACAGTTGATGACCTGACACTGACACCGCATGAACCCCAGTGAAAACACTGCCATGGGCTGGCAGCACAGTCCTGGGAGTGAGCGGCTGGAACCTCTGTTCCAGAACCAAGTTCAACTCTGGGCTCACTGCCCCAGGTCCATGTCAGACATAGGAAATCTGGATGAGCTTTCTCATCAGATGAGGTCTTTATGACTCCTTCAACAAAAGCCTGTGGCTATTTTGGACCTCAACAGTGAGCCTCATTGTTTCTCTAATAAACCTTTCCTTAAACCTCCCTCCTACCTTTGATGTTAATCAGAACTTGTGGTGCCAAGGTGAGTTCAAACCTCAAGCAGAACCTGACAGAGAAGGACTTGACATCAGATGGTTCTTACCTAGAAAGTAACTCACACTCTCCTCCTATCCCCAAAGACAGAGCCTGGCTTAGACCCAGGGGAAATGTATGTACAAAGCACAAAGGCAGCTACTGTTTCATAGTGTGAGTATTTCTCTCAGGAAACAAGATTTCAAACTGTAGCCAGTGGACTGGTGGGAGAGACAAGTCAGGGAGAGCATCTATGGAGGCCACAAGCTGTTGCTGGGTTTCAAACACACTTAGGCATGTCATTGTACCTGCCTGAGAGCCGGTCAGGCCAACAGAGGTTTCAGCATACCTCTGAGAGGCCAGGTGGACCATGGTACTGGGCACCAGGATGGGAAAGACAAGGGGGACCCATTGTAGAGCCACAGTCAAGGTGTTTTACCTCTTCCCCAGGTGTTTATTTAGTTGAGTTCACATGGGTCTCCTTTGGCCCTCAACTTGGTTGTCCTGAATATAACATAATCATAAGAAGTTCTAACCTATTTCCAGCTTCTGGGAATGTGATTTGGAGCTGAAAACCTGCTAGCATATGTTTCTAAATTCTAGTGTAAGCTCTTCCCCTGATTTGTGATATATTGGGGTATTATCGCCTCCCATCATCTCACCCCACCTCACATCATGTGCCTCAAGTTTGCTGTCTGGGAGACAGAAGTAATAACCCTAGAAGCCCACTTGTGGTGTAGCCATTGCTCCAAGTGTGCATGCCATTATATGTGCCTTTTATGGATGTTTTACTCCACATAGTCTCCTAGAAAGAAGACAACACCAAGATGATGGGTGACATGGGAATCCTATTCAAAATGGTCTTTCAGAGATACAGGCACTGGAAATGCTATGGAGAAATGACTGACAGAGCTATCATAGCCTTAAGCAGAGCTTCCTATGTGACTTCTGACCAGGGAAAACTTTCTTACAGTTATAGCTCCAGTTGGGTTCCCTGTCTAGGAACCACTGGCCTAGAGCCCTTCCCATTTGTTTGGCTCCCAGCTGGTAACTACAGTGGAATGCCCTTGGGACTTCAAACAAAGTTACCATCTAGAAGTTGAACTAGGAAAAGTCTCATGAAATGAATGATATCTTTACCTAAAGGGGCATGATGATTGCTTGATCAAAGTAGGAAGAATGACCTAGGAATCAAATCAAGGTATGAATAAACTTAAGGGGGAAAAAAACCTGTTATCTAATTGATTGTAATAACATACGTGAATAAAAGGAATCAAAGAACAAGCTTTGGCAAATGTTAATCCCACCTGGTCTAAAGGAGATAGAGTGAAGACACTGAAATGGATGGGTTGATGCTTTGGTCACGTTAAGGTAATCTTCCCTCCCATACCCAACAACCTTTGCTCTGATTCAAAATTCACCAGGCAAAATGCTGGGATGGTTTTGATTCTCTGTCCCTCAGGAAGAGCATGCCCTCAATACAGGCACAAATATTTAGGCCTCCGGACAAGCATGTCCTCCTCTAAAACTAAAAAAATTGGCTTTCTGGTTTACATAGAAATCTCTTGTGAATTTCACTTGGGTGGATTGGGCCTAGAAAGTCTTGTGCTCTCTGGAAACACAGACAAAACCAGTTTCTTGCACCAGAATACTGACTACAATTTGAGGATCCTACCAAAACACTACCTGAAGGCTCAACCAGCCTCGTCTTTTTCCAGAAGCATCCTCTCATATCAGCAGTCATGACCATTTGCTCTCTGCATATGCTGCCCTGTGTTACTGTTTAGTGCTGTAACAACCCTGACTTTCCAAGTAAAGCACAAACTGGTCCTTTAATTGAAGTAGGTTGCACAGTGCATAGAGTATGCATAGAGTAGGGACATCTAAAAAATTTATCGTTGCACCAGGGGAGGGTCTGGATAGAGGCAAAGAATTTGTAGCAACTGAATAGGAAGTATGATAAGTTAAAATAGAGTTTATGAAATAGATCAAAGACTTAAACATAAGACTAGATACCATAAAATTCCTAGAAAGAAACAGAGGGAAGAAGCTCATTGATATCGGTCTTGGCAAGGACTTTTTGGACATGGTGCTAAAAGCACAAACAACAAAAGGAGAAATCAACAAATGGAACTACATAAAACACAAAAGCTCTGCATAGCAAAAGAAGCAATCAGCAAAACGAAATGGCAGCCTACAGAATGAAAGACCATTTTTGCAAATCATATATTAGATAAAGGGTTAATATCCAACATATACAAAGAACACAACAACAAAAAACAAACAATCCAATTAAAAAGTGGGCAGAAGAACTAAATAGACATTTCTCCAAAGAGGACATCAAAATGGCCAACAGGCACATGAAAAGATGCTCAACATCACTAATCGTCATGAAAATGCAAATCAAAACCACAATGAGGTATCACCTCACACCTATTAGAATGGCTATCAGCAAGAAAATAAGAAACAACAAGGTGAGGATGTGGTGAAAAGGGAACACTTATACACTGTTGATGGGAATATAAATTAGTTCAACCACTATGGAAAACAATACAGAGATTCCTCAAAAAATTATAAATAGATGTAACACACAATCCAGAAATTCCACTTCTGGGTATACATCCAAAGGAAATGAAAACAGGATTTCGATGAGATATGTATACACATCCATGTTCATAGCAGCATTATTCACAATAGCCAAGATACGGAAATAACCCAAATGTCCATCAATGGATGAATAGATAAAATAGATTATAGATTATATATATAATGAAATATTATTCAGCCATCGCAAAGGAGAATATTCTGCCATTTGCAACAACATACATGGACTTGAGCACATTATGCTAAGTGAGATAAGTCAGACAGAGAGAGACAAGTACTGTCTGATATCACTATCAAACCTGTCAAAAAAAACCAGAGTAAAATGGTGGTTACCTGGGGATGGGGGTGTGGGGGATAAGATTGATGGTGTTTAAGGGTACAAACTTGTAACAAATAGTAAATAAACCATAGCACAGTATAATGAATATAGACAATAACATTATTCTATAATGATGTGATATTGCTTCAATGGCAATCATATTATAATATCTAAATATATCAAAGTAACACACTGTACACCTTAAATGTACAAAATATAACATGTCAAATTTATCAAATTAAAAAATAAATTAAATTAAATAACAAAAGTAAAAAGAAAAGAATATGAGCTCGGAATGATGAGACCTGGGCTCTAGTCCCAGTTCTACCACTAACAAACTGTAGGGTGTTAGGCAAACTCAGTACTTTGCCTGAACCTCATTAGAATCACCTAGAATTTTTAGGTATATACTACAGAGAATCTGTATTTAATCCACTGAGGTTAAAAACTAGAATATCAACTATTTAAATACCAAAGTCTCTATTTCCCTGAAATCTGGTGTTTTCAGCAAAAGATAGAATGATTTAGGTCTGAGAGGAGCTTCATGCTTTCTCCTTAGCCCCAAGTTTCTACTGGGCCAGAGGCACAAGTATGTATGGATAAATGATTCTCAGAGATGGAGGTAAGAGACAAATAATTGAGCCCAGCTGAACCTCCCTAATGGGTCATAGGGGTGGCCACAAGGTCATAGTAAGTCCATCTGAATGACTGCTCCAATGCTTAAAGGACTATCCACGACAGTTTGACCCCAAGTAAGACAGAACTCAAAGCCTCAGGGCAGGGTAGAACTGAGGAAGAAGGTCCCAGACACATAGTCACACCCTGTGATCTGTGTCCTGGCCAGTTGTCCTGTTGGCCACTTTCCAACCTTGTGACTAAGGGCCTCAAAGCACACAACCAGTGATGGAACAATCCTATCACTGTAGCCAATAACTTCCAGCTCCCTCAAAGATTAACCAGCAGCACACTCAGGCAGCCAGATGTTTCATTTGTCAGACATCTTTAGAACGTTTTAAAATTTTTTATTATTGAGCCTCCGTCCCACCCTCCCTATCCCACCCCTCTAGGTAGTCACAGAGCACCAAGCTAATCTCCCTGTGCTATGCGGCTGCTTCCCACTAGATATCTGTTTTACATTTGGTAGTGTATATATATCAATGCTACTCTCTCACTTTGTCCCAGCTTACCCTTCCCCTTCCCCGTGTCCTCAAGGAGGCACAGGAGGGAGGGGATATGAGGATATATGTATACATATAGCTGATTCACTTTGTTATACAGCAGAAACTAACACAACATTGTAAAGCAATTATACTCCAATAAAGATGTTTAAAAAAAATAATATGGTAAAAAAATAAATAAAAAATAAAATTTTTTACTATTGAAACTTTCAAACCTATAGAAGAGCAGGAAAAATGGTATCATGAACACTCATATCCATCACCTAGGTTTTAAAATTGTTAATATTTTGCCACATTTGCTTCTTTTAGTTTTCTTCTGCTAAAGTATTCTAGAGTAAATATCAGACTTTACAATATCTCACCCCTATATATTTTAGTTTGCACTTCTGAAAAGTAAGGACCCGTTTCTACATGATCACAATAGCATTTTTCACACCTAACAAAATTCATAAGAATCTTCTAATATCACCTACTACTTAGTCTATATTCAAATTTCCTAGTTATCCCCTTCCCCAAGATACCTTTTATAACTGGTTTATTCAAACCAATGTCTGATTGAGTACCATACTCTATATTTGGCGAATGTGTCTCTGAAGTCTCTTTTAAGTGAGAACAGCCACACACTCCTTTTTTTCCCCCTCTTACTGAAGAGACCAAAGTAATTGTCTTATAGAACAGCCACATTCTGGGTATGTCTATTTGTTTCCTTGTGGTTTTAATTTTTTCCTGTGTCCTCTGTATTTCTTACAAACTGAAGTTATATCTAAAGGCTTAATTAGATTCTGGTTAAACATTTTAAGCAAGAATACCTCGTAGGTGATGCTGTTTGTGTCACCCTGCATCCAATCTGGAGACAGCACTTGGCATCTGGTTATCCCACCACTGGGATATTGATTTGATTATTGGGGTAAGGTGGTGATTATCAGATCTCTCCACTGTAAATTCTTATTTTTCCCCTTGGGACCAACTCTGGGTCTGGGCATTGATATTTTGTGACTATCCAGTTCCCAACTCTTTTTTGTTTTTATTTTTTTCATTTTTTTAAAATTTATTTATTTATTTTTGCTGTGTTGCGTCTTCGTTTCTGTGAGAGGGCTTTCTCTAGTTGTGGCAAGCGGGGGCCACTCTTCATCGTGGTGCGCGGGCCTCTCACTATTGTGGCCTCTCTTATTGCGGAGCACAGGCTCCAGATGCGCAGGCTTAGTAGTTGTGGCTCACGGGCCTAGTTGCTCCGCAGCATGTGGGATCCTCCCAGACCAGGGCTCGAACCCCTGTCCCCTGCATTAGCAGGCAGATTCTCAACCACTGCGCCACCAGGGAAGCCCCTCTTTTTTGTTTTTAGCGGGCATTCTTCAGTAAAGAAGAGCTTTTGCCTAAAAACCGAAACAATGCAGTTGTCTTGATATAAGTCCCTACTGTGTGTTTGATTCTTTCCCTTTAATTACTAATATCAAGAGTAAGAAGCTGCTGTAGTAGTCACCCTCAATATTTAGTAGACAAGGTTTGGCTCTGTTTAGGATTTTTCTCAATATCATTAGAGATTAACTAACTTTCATATGTTTAATATGTTTTAATCATCTCTAGTCATTGTTCTTTTTGATCCTCAGGTTGTCCCAACTCTGCCCAGTGTGAGCCCTCCAAGCTGGTTCCTGTGTCCTTCTGACATGATCCCACTCCTCTTTGAGTGCTTACTTGCCTTCTACAAAACAAGTTATTCCAGGCTCATCTTATACATCCTGTTCCCCAGACTTGAAACCAGCCATTTCCCCAAGGTGTGTTACCTAACCAGGTTCATTTTGCCCAATACCTAGCAAGCCAAGACACTGAGACACCAAGGTTTGCAGCAAGGAAAGGATTCATTTGCAAGGCTGCCAAGTGAGTACACAGGACAATGAATCTCAAATCCGCCTCTCCAAAGGCAGAGGGCTTGGGGTATTTATGGGATAACAAATAAGCAGAGTGGTCTGAGGCATGGGGAGTGTCAGGAAAGGTGACTGGGAAAAGGTGCACTAATCATGATTCTGTGCAGGTGTAACCTCTGAACATTCAAAGGGTCACCGACGGACACTCACACATGCCCAGTTGACGAGTTGGTGGTCCCATCCAGTCTTAACCAGCTCAGCTGAATAGACACAGCTGACTCATGTTTTTCTAGAAAACAACATGGGCAAACATCTTATTGTTTAGGCTATGTCACACTTGGAGGACATACAAGTCTTAAAACGACCTTGATTAGTGAAGGCAGGTGAAATAGATTTAACCCACAGTTTTAGATGTCCTGTTCCTCTCTGTAAGAAATGGTATTCATAAACCAAAATCTGGCCACTAAGGGTACTCTGCTACTAGGATGTCATTAAATAATATTTTTGGTACATATCTTAGCATGTTTAACTTTTTTTGGCTTTTACTACTGGATTTGTCAGCTTTACATTATATCCTTTAATTCCACCTATGTGGCAATCATTTAACTTGTTGTATTTTCTTCCTCCTTTCTTCTTTCCCCTTTATTTTTATAGTTTTAATTTTTTTTTTAGGAGGAAAGGCTGTTAGTTTTGTTTTTGTTTTGATTTATTTATTTTGGCTGCGCCAGGTCTTAGTTGCGGCACACAGGATCTTCGCTGCAGCAATGTGGGATCTTTAGTTGCAGCATGCAGACTCTTAGTTGCAGCATGCATTCAGGATCTACTTTCCTGACCAAGGATCAAACTTGGGCCCCCTGCATTGGGAGCACAGAGCCTTACCCACTGGACCACCAGGGAAGTCCCTATAGTTTTGATTTTTTTATACTTTATCATATACATTACATTTAGATATTATTCTTCCACACTTATTTTCTGCTTTGATTTAGTCTTAGGTCTACATTTGAATGTATCCAATGCTCGCCATTCGTTCTTTGGCCTAAGTCTCTCCAATCATCTCTTGGTTGGCTGAAGCTTATCTTCTAGTAGATTGCAAAGGATAAGCTAACAAATACTTGCACATTCAAAACAGCTTTTATGTACCCTCACTACTTGAATAAAATGGATCGATATAAAATCATTGGCTTACTTTCTCTTTATGTATCCTGTAGAAGTTACTCAACAACTTTCTACATTAAATGTGGCTATTGGAAAGTCTGATGAAGCTCCAGTATTCTTCCCTTTGTATTGAATAAGTGACTTGGTTTTTTTACCTGGAGGCTCAGAGGATTTTTTTTTCTTTATTTTTAAAATACAATAGTTTTATTAGGACACGTCTAGAGATAACTATAGTGGGAAAACTTTCCCAAAGTCATGGTGTTCCTTTCAATATGTAAATGTGTTTTCTTTTATTTCAGAAGATTTTTCTTGAATTATAATTTTTACTTATTAGTTCTGCTTCAAGTTTGGTTTTTCTTCTTTGCCTTTCTTATAAATGTATCACTCTCTCTCCAGGACACCCAGCCCTTCCAGAGCCTCCCAAACTCTTTTCTCTCTGCAGAGGCTGCTTTTCTAGGACTGCTGCACAGTTATCTTTTGGGGAGTTCCCAATAGTGCCATTCTAAATTGGATCCTCTTGTTCCTGGATACTATATCTCCCTTTTTCTTGGTTTAGCTCCTTTGTTTTGGTGGAGCACATTCTCTGGTAAGTTACTGATAAAATGTACATGGTAGGTAAAATTTTTGAGAACTTGCATATAAAATTAAATTAAAAAAAATTTAACTTCAGTCTAGTTTCACACTTTGATCAAACAGAAAATTCTAGGTTAAAAAAACATTTTCATTCAGAATTGTACTTTTCCACTGTCATCTAGCTGGCAAATGCTGAGGCTAAGAAACAGACTAAGAGGTTAAGAATAAGATGCTATTCTTATTCATTATCTCCTGCATGTGACTTTACTTTCTCTGGAAGTTTTTAGAACCATCACCTAGACTAATACTCTGAAATTTCATAATGATGTTTCTCGTGTTCCAACATTTTTTATTGCTTGTAGGGCCATTCAGTCATTTAAATCTGGACACATATTCTTCAATTATGAAATTCTTTCCCACATTTTTTAATAATTTCTTCTCCCTCAACTTAACTTAGAGGTTCATTTTCTGCAACTCCTATATCAGATATTGGACCTCATAATTTAATCCTCTAATTTACTTAGCTTTTCTATCATGTTTTCCTTATGTTTGTCTCATTGTTCTATCTCTGTGATAGTTCAATTTCATCCTCCAACCTTTTCATTGAATGCTTTATTTTAGTTATCTGATTTTTATCTTCCAGCAGCTCTTCTTGATCTCTGATTAGGCTTTTACGTAGCATCCTGTTCTTGCTTATTATTGCAACACCTTCTGGTATCTCTTTAATAATATTTATTATAGTTTCTTTGAATTTTGACTTTGCTCCTTGCATTATCGCTTTTCCTCTAGATCCTTTTTCTGTTCATTATTTTTGTTGTTACTTTCTTGTTTTGCTCTCCTTCATATTAAGTTCTTTTTTTTAATGTCTGGTGATTCTTTTATTTCCATTTACACATAAGACAGGCACAGTAGAAAATGTAAATAAGAGTTCTTGTGTGCGTGAGCAGGACATGACTGTTGGAATTCTTCCCTGCCTGTGAAATGATCATGTAATTAGCCCACTTTTTCACTGAAAATTTTCATGTGTCAGTATGTCAGTATTGGTAGATATTGCCTCTGAAAATATTAGTATTTCCAGAGAGGTATCTTCAAAACTCTTGCTGGGGGGTGCTTTCTGTGAGCCAACTTAAAAAAAAAAAAGGAATGTTAGTCTCACCATTTAGGAATCAGATACTCATTCCTCATCCTTCTTTCTATTTGGAATTTCCACTTTGCTTCACGTCTTCAAGTTGAGAGACTCTCTGATTCAATTTTTCCAGAGATTAGACCTTTTGGCTCTTGTGAGGTAGGAGATAATCTTCCAAGAGTGAAATAATTGGTCAGGGAGCTAGTGGTATAAATGTTACTTTGCAAACTAACAAAAAGTTACCTTGTGAACTTGGGGCCAGGTGTAGCTGCTGGGGAAATTATTCTCTGGTGACCAGGGTTTAGCCCTACAGTCAGGCTGGGAAAAAGCAACAGCTCTGAGACTATGAAATATTCAACCCGGGATTTCCCTGGTGGTGCAGTGGTTAGGAATCCACCTGCCAATGCAGGGGACACAGGTTCAAGCCCGGTCCAGGAGGATCCCACATGCCACGGAGCGGCTAAGCCCATGTACCACAACTACTGAGCCTGCGCTCTGGAGCCCGCGAGCCACAACTACTGAGCCAACGTGCCACAACTGCTGAAGCCCATATGCTTAGAGCCCATGCTCCACAATGAGAGACGCCATTGCAATGAGAAGCCCAAGCACCGCAACGAAGAGAAGCCCCTGCTCACTGTGACTGGAGAAAGCCCGCACACAGCAATGAAGACCCAATGCAGCCATAAATAAATAAATAAATAAATAAATAAAATAAAATAAAATCATCAACCCATTTCCTGCGAGGATAAGAATTAACCATCATCTTAAAATCCCCTACCTGGTGATAAATAGAGCCTCAATAAAATGTGTAATCAAAATAATAGACCATATTCTGTGGTTCTGAACAGTAAGTACCAAATTACTGTAATTTTCAAATTTTTAAAAATCTGATACATATCCCCTGAAAAATTTAACAGGGTTGGATCACTGTGGTTTTGATAACAAAGCTTACAAGCTTACTCTAGCCATAGTTTGGGTCTGTTATGGTAGATTTGGGGCCCCTATGGTTGCTGAGGGATATAGGAGGAAGTGGATACCACATGGGGCCTTTCCTCACCGTACAGGCATGTCAGGAATATTGGTTTTTATTAGGAATAAGTCTGGCCCCTTTCAGGTTTTGGCACAGAAGCTTGAGATGGTTACTCAAGCTATTCACCTGACATATGCCTTGTGCCTGGGGAGGCCAAATGCTAATAAATCCCCAGTTTACACTTACTGTCCTGGATTAATGACTGAGAGGACCTCTTTTAACTCTCAAAATTGGTTTTGATGATAAATCACACAATATCTCTACATATATCATAATGTCTCAAGAAGACAGAGTCAGAGAGGAAAGGGGGAAAACCCTGAGCCCCATTCCCTCAACCTGAGAGTGCTGTGGGAGAATCTGAGTTTAAAGTTTAATTTTGGAGATTCTCCAAAAGAGTGGGAGAGGAGGATGGACAAGCAATGTAACCATGGAGTAAAGTCTTCACCCTCCAAGTGTGGGGAGCAGCAGCAAAAACATCCATAGGTCCCAAGTCATTCAGAAAGTAGTCTAAGATTCCCTGAACAAGATTAATGATTTAATAGGAGACATCAAAGAACTGTTTGTCAATGGCATGATCTCTGAATCCCATAACCCACATGCTTCCTCTTTTTTATAATGAAAAAAAAGTCTAAAAAATTGAAATTCATGGAATTCTTGATTCTAAATAGATGAACTAAACTAAACCAACACTACATGTCTGTGCACAGGATGCCTAGTGGAATACCAGGTGTCTTTAACCCTGGATTTGAGAGAGCACACAATCAAATTCCTTTGGCTAAAACAGGAAACATATTTTATCTGTCTGGTGTGGTTGTACCAATTTGAACAGATGTCCTTAGGCATGTTGTGAGCTCATAACATACGAGCAGCTAATGAAAGAAATGCAGATTCACAAATTACCTAATGGTACTAGTTTATCTGGATGACAGAGCTGTATTTGGGGAGACCCTGAAGAAGCAGAAACAGCAGCTCCTCAAATTTTGGGATCATCTGGAAAACCAGGCTGGAAATTATTCCTTGACAAAAGACAATCCTTCAGCCCTCAATAAAATATATTAGATGTACAGTATTATAATATGGGATAAGCACAGGCCTTGAAAAATCTCTACTTTTGTAAACTGGTTAATCCCCCCAAATTTTAGGGGATTAGAGAAATTCTTGATATTTCAGAATAGCAAAACCCTTCAATGATGTGGGCCCTTCTGTGATATGGGCAGAAACTAGGACATCCCTCAGGAAAGTAATCCAAGAACAAAATAGTGGCCCAGGCCCTCCAACTCCTTAACTTTTGTGATGATCAGTAAGGAGAAGTATAAAGAAGCACTCACAGCATTGGACTGCTTATACTACATTTCTGTTCCAGCAACTGCTGTCTCTGATAAGCGCTTTATTTTAAAATTATATGCCAGTTTTCAGGACAATGGAGGTGTACCAAATCAAGGAAATGACACCTATATCCTTGCTAAATTTTAATTCTCAAAGTAGAATTTCTGGAGCT
Source organism: Globicephala melas (assembly GCF_963455315.2). Lineage (NCBI taxonomy): Eukaryota > Metazoa > Chordata > Mammalia > Artiodactyla > Delphinidae > Globicephala > Globicephala melas. Next base: position 65,254,418 of record NC_083325.1, on the reverse strand, counting down.
AAAGTGAACAAAGTCCTTACTAACTAAGATTTGAACTTGTGAGGTTTAAAATATAGAGAGAAATAAGGTATATGACAACAACAATGCAAAAGCAGGAAGGGGTTACATCAAATTAAGTATTTCAAGACTTTTTTTTTTTGAGAAAATGGTAAAAGTAATCATTTATTTTAGAGTGTAATAAGTCAAGGATGCATGTTGTAATCTCTATGGTAACCACTAAAAGAATAGTAAAAGAACACATAACTAACAAATTAATAAAGAGGATGGGGGTGAAATAATAAATTTTTTGTGATTAATCCAAAAGACAAGAAAGGAAATAAAGGACATGAAAACAAGTAGGTCAAATAGAAAACAAATAGTGAGATGGTAGACATAAACCCAAATTTGCCCATAATTCCATTATCTGTAAATTGACTAAATCTCCAATTAAAAGACAAAAATCACACTGGATTTTTTTGAAACCTATAACTACTTATAAGACATATTTCTTAACTATAGGGTCACAGAAAGATTGAAAGTGGCAGGTTGGAAAAAGATATACTATGCAAACACCCCCAAAATGTTGGTGTAACAGTGCTAACATCAGATGCAATATACTGGAAGACAAAAAACATTACTAGAGAAAAAAGGAACGTTTCATAATGACAAGGAGACCAATTCACTGAGAACATATCCACTGAGAAGATATAACAATCTTAAGTATATAGGTACCCAATAATATAGCTTAAAATATATAAGGCAAAAATCTACAGAATTAAAAACAGAAGCAGACAGATCTAAAATCATAAAGAGATACTTTAACATACGTCTCTTGCTAACTGACAAAACAAGCATACAAGAAATCAGTAAGGTTATAGAAGACTCACAGAACACAATTAACAAATTTAACCTCATTAGTATATAGAATATTACAGCCAAAAATGGCATTAAACTCAACTTTTCAAGTATACGTGGAACATTTGGCAAAGTTGAACACTTGCTGAATTGTGAAGCAAGCATATAGTTTTCTAGGGCTGCCATAACAAAGTATCATAAACTGGATGACTTAAACAATAGAAACTTATTACCTCACAGTTGTGGAGGTTAGAAGTCTGAGATCAAGGTGTTGGCAGGATTGATTCCTTATGTGGTCTGTAAGGGAGAATTTGTTCCATTCCTCTCTCCTACCATCTGGTGGTTTGTTGGCAATTTTTGGTGTCCCTTGGCATGAAGATGCATTACCCCAATCTCCGCCTTCATCTTCACATGGCATTGTCCTGGTATGTTTCTGTTTCTGTATCCAAATTTCCCCTTTTTATAAGGACACAGTCATTTTGGATTAGGGCCCCCCCCAACTGACTTCATCTTAACTTGGCAATCTGCTAAAATTTCCAAAATAAGGTCACATTCATAGATACTGAGGATTAGGACTTCAAAATCTTTTGGGAGGCACAATTCAACCCATAACAGCAAGTCTCAACAAATTTGAAAGGAGAGAAATTACTCAGCACACTAACTATAGCGAAATTAAGCTAGAAAACCTCCACATGCTTGAAATTTAAGCAGTAATATTTCTAATGACCCATGGGTGAAAGCAGAAAACACAAATGAAATTAGAAATTATTTTGAGCTACATAGTACCATCAAAACGTGCAAACATAGCTAAAGCAGTGCTTAATGAGACTCTATAACATTAAATGTATATGTTACTTAAGGAGAAGAGCTGAAAATAAATTATTAAAGTATCAAACTCAATAAATTAGCAAAACAGAGCAAATTTAAACCAAAAGAATAAAAAGAAATTTCCAAAGATAAGATTAGACATTAATGAAATATAATACAGTCCTACAAAGGAAAAGAATAAAGTCAAAAATTTTTTGGAGAAATTTAATAAAATTGATAGACCTCTAGCAACACTTAACAAAAAAAAAAAAAAAAGGCACAGTTACCAGTATCATGAATATAAAAGGAGATACCTCTGGAGTTCTTACAAATATCAAAATAATAGTAAGAGGATATTATAAATAAGCTTATGTCAATAAATTTACATTTTTAGATGACATGAAAAACTCCTAGAAAAGCAAAACTTACTACAATTGAAACGAAGAAAAAGAAAATCTGGTATCTCTTAAGGAAATTCAACTGTTAATTCCAAACCTCCCCACAAAGAAATCTCTAGGACAAGATGGCCTCACTGGTAAATTCTTCCAAATATCTCAGAAACAATACCAATCTTATACACAATCGCTTCCAGAAAATAGAAAAGGGGAGACATTTTCCAACTTGTGAGTTATAAAACCTAATAAGGTCATTAAAACAACAAAACCTATAAGCCAATCTCTCATGTAAATACATAAATGCAAAAAAATCCCCCCCAAAATATTAGCAAATCAAAGTCAACCGTGTGTGTGTGTGTGTGTGTGTGTGTCTGTGTGTATGTGAATGAGCAGTCCTCACTTTGCCCAGTAGTATAGGACCTTAAAAATTACTATGCAAGCTGAAACCATGCAAAATGATTCTAATAATCAATGGGAAAATTGCAATTGTTCTATGAGCTTTAAAAATGTTGTCAAAACATTAAATACTCTTACTGTTGGTTATAAAGGTATAAGGAAATGAAATGCAGTAACGCTAATATTTATTTAGTACACTCTAATTTAACACATTAGAAACATTGAGAAGTGCTTTCTTTGTTTAAAAAAAACATTATCAAGTGTAGTTCAAACAGTGCTTGCCTTATTGTTGTATGACTTTGATACAGAGCAAGATTCTTTTCTATGCCTTGGTGAAGGCATGACTCATATCTAGAGGCTCCAGAACAGTGGAAGTGTCAACAACAGTCCGCTATTTCTTCTAGAACTCCATTTATATGCAATTCAAATTTCACTTCCAGTTTTAACACTTCGTGATTCTTTTTGGCACTTTCATCTTTGTTGGGCAATTCTGTCTTTCAATTTTCACTGAAGTTCATTCCAATTGTTAATATTTTTCAATTAAAAAAAAATAATGGCAGATGGGTTTATTACTGGGAACAATTACACAATACTCTCTTGTCCTTGCATAACCTGAGTGACAGGTGCTCAGTGACCAATCATCCACAGACTTTGAAAGAAGTGATATAATTGGTCAGTGCTCCTGATGTGAATTTGCTTTTTATGAAATGATTTGTGGACTGTAGACTTAGCCCGAAGTTTGTATTTTATATAATTACTCTCAATGACTATACAAACTGAAATTTGAACTCGTGTTTAGAGGCTGCTGTTATTTAACTAAATCATGTTCATGGAAATTCGTGCATACCGGAACCATGCACAGTGAGAAGTGCCTGTATATTATAATTGTACTGAAAAGAAGAAAGGAGAAAACTCCACAGAGGGTGCCATGCTATACTAGCACACCCGGGTCAGTTAAGTTTCCTTAGATTACACAGGCCCAGTTAGTCCTTCTTTTCACTCCGTTCTCCAGGATGCCAAGAAAGGCACTATGAGATCACTGGGGAGTCTGGCGACCAGTCTAAAACTACAAGTTCCATTCATCATCAGATGCATAGGTTTTGACTTCCAATTATCATTGATAGCTTATCAAAACATATTTTCCCGGTACTTCCCTGGTGGCGCAGTGGTTGGGAATCAGCCTGCCAGTGCAGGGGACACGGGTTCAAGCCCTGGTCCGGGAAGGTCCCACATGTCGCGGAGCGGCTGGGCCCGTGCACCACAACTACTGAGGCCCACTCGCCTACAGCCCATGCTCTGCAGCAGAAGACGCCACCGCAGTGAGGAGCCCACGCCCGCAGCGAGGAGTGGTCCCCGCTCGCCACAACTAGAGAAAGTCCGCCCGCAGCAACAAAGATCCAACGCAGACAAAAATTAATTAATTAATTAATTTTAAAAAACAAAACATATTTTCCCTTCTCGTGTCTGATTTTTTTAAGGGGTTATTTTTAGAAAACGCAATTTGAACCATTTTAGGATTAAATTTTCCTGTTTAAAAAAAATTTCCGTTTAATTATGAAAATTAACAGGAAAATATTTCCAATTCCAAAAGTTTGCTTTAGGGCTAACTTTTCATAAGCACACCTATCAGCATTCCAACACATGAAAAAGACAATCTCATCTACGCCCCACCTCCACCATTACCTCTAGTTTTCACTCCTCACTCACAGGGGTAACTGTGCTTCCCTCTTTCCTCCTTCCAGAAGGCTGTGGAAGGCCACGGGTCTAATCTGACTGTAACCTGGGCTGAGGGGTCCCACACAGAGCACCCGTGGGGTCCCGGACAAGTGCTGGGCTCAATCAGGCGCTGCTGGGGAAAGAAAGCACAGGCGGGGTCCATCCACTCAAAACCATGGAAAAAGCTCTAATAAATACCTTTATCCTGATCTTCAAACTCCATTGACAATTTCAGGTGATTTTCAGGGACAAAGGTGGGAAAGAGGATGGTGCGGGCCGCAACACAACTAGATTGTTCTGTCACCGGCAAAGCCCATTAACAATTCATGGGAAATAAAAATAGATTCTGGGTAATAAAATAAAGTCTAACCTTTTTTTTTTCCTTTTCCTTCGTGCTTAGTCTAGCATCACTTGCTCACAGGGAACCGTGTGCAGAGGCCTCGCACCCACACTTCAGACCAGTCCTCCTAGTGCAAAATTGCAGCACCGACACCTGAGCTCCGCAGGGCAGAAGCGCCCCGAACGGAATCTCTTTTCAAGATGGCGGCGGCCGGACGTGTACAGAGACGCTACGCCAGGCTCTGGGATCTGGAGCTGTGAGCAGTGCGTCTGCGCCCACCCCAGCCCCGCCCACCCCAGCCCCGCCCCCGCCCCACCCCGACCCCGCCAAAGAGCCTGTACTCCAGAGCATCTGCTGGCACGTCTCCATTCTTTGATGGAAGAATAAAACTCCTTTGCTTCCGAAATACTCGTCTCTTTCTTTTGGCTCTAACGACACTGGGCAGAAGGACCCTTATTGGGGAAGGTCGGTGACAGTTCCAGTTCAGATCCTCAAGAGCTCATCTCATTCCAGCACAGCTGGCTCTGGCCCTGACGCTGCCCACCCAGAGACGAGATGCAGATAGCCCTGAAGTCACTTCACCTCCTGTGTGTGTGACATTCTGTCTGCATCAGTGAGAGTTGCAGGGTGTTTGTCTCCCTCAGTTCTACCTTCATCATGCTCTTTCCAGCAATCAACTGTGCGGTCTACAAGTTACTTTACAGCTTTGTTAGGAAATCACCGGTGTAAAAACTACTTTGAATTAGGTAAATTCAGAGTTCAGGGTTATAACCTTATGTGGCACTTCCCATTTCCAGGTCACCCTCCAGTCCAAAGCCAAAATGTTCTCATTAGTCCTCTCTGTCTCTCGGAAAGTCAAGCTTTTTCTGCCTGGGTCTCAGTGACTCTCTTCGAAGGCAAGCTCAGTGGTTGCACCACATTCCACTCTAAAAATTATCAAATCTCTGACTGCTAATCCCCAAAGACTCCATTAAGCCATCTGATGTCCTCAGGGGAGGAGAGCTGGGGAAGCACCTAGCCTTCCTCCCAGGGACCCTCCCTTTCCCCTCTCCCTGGGGCTTCCTTCTAGTACCTTTGCTTCCCCTTCAAGTTGGCCAGTTCCCCAGCTTCAGACACAGAAATACACAGTATTTTTCAACCCCAGTGAAATCCAAGTCCGTAGTGAAGTCAACAGAGGACAGGAGATACTCTTTCAGGATTCCAGACGGATCTTAACCAAGAAAGAAATGGGATTTCTTTATACCCCAACACGCAGCCATGTGTTCTAAACTGACCACTAGCTGAAAGGGTTCTCCCCCAAGCAGAGCCACAGAAAGAAGGGAAGAAGCTGAGGGCTGTGAGAAAGGTAACTGTAAGATTCTTCAGGTAGAAGGCACTCAGAAATTAGGTGATGGAAGCCCATCCAGGTGTTTGTCTGTTGGCCCCATGCTTGGAGATCCAGTTTGTGAGCGTTCTGTATGGTGTTCCTTAATCGTTGATGTTGTCCTGGAAGGCACTGTGCAAGGCACTGAAGGAGAGCAAGATGAGAAAGACAGGATTCCCTGCCCTTAAGGATCTTGCAGCTAAGACAGAAATGGAAGTCAGTGCAAAACAGGGCAACATTTAGTGGAACAGTATGAGACGGAAAGCACTGAAAGGTCTGAAGTGGGAGAGCAGTTATCTTTATGTGAGGAATGAGAAACTTTATGAAGGAGACAGAATTTGAACTCGGCTCTAGAGAAGGAATAGGAATTGATCAGAGAGAAAATCAAGAAGAGCATCCCAGGACTTCCCTGGTGGCACAGTGGTTAAGAATCCATCTGCCAGGGCTTCCCTGGTGGCGCAGTGGTTGAGAGTCCGCCTGCCGATGCAGGGGACACGGGTTCGTGCCCCGGTCCGGGAGGATCCCACATGCCACGGAGCAGCTGGGCCCGTAAGCCATGGCCGCTGAGCCTGCACATCCGGAGCCTGTGCTCCGCAGGGGGAGAGGCCACAACAGTGAGAGGCCCGCGTACTGCAAAAAAAAAAAAAAAAAAGAAGAGCGTCCCGGACAGAGGGAACTTCATGAGAGAAGATGTGGAAAGAAGAATGCTTAGAGCATATTTCCGGAACATTGAGAGGCTGTGGAATGGGAGTGAGGAGGAGGGGGGAGGACTGTGCAGGTCCATGCTACCCGGCCCCCTGCCCCTGTGTCCTGTGGCTGCTGAGCACAAACCGTGACCCAGAGGGAGTCTCTCTTGTTTACCAGGTCAAAGAACACAGCCTGCTGCCCACTGAGTCATTTGTCACCTGTAGTCACCCCTCCACATTCTCTGCCCCCATCTGGCAACCTTCCTCTTTTGCTTTATTAATAAGTACAAGGTAAGTTTTCCCAGGCAACCATTAAAACGAAAAGCCTGCCTTCTATTTCAAGGGAAGCTTTTCTTAAAAGCTCATCTAAAAGAGCTGACTCTTAAGAACATTTGCTTTGATGTTGTTTTCTTAGTTATTCTCATATATGGGAAATAGCAAATGAGAGACAGATAATATAAAGGTCTGAGATCCTGGAGACACAGGCTTGAGTTTGGTCAGTGAAGCAGGCCCAGAAGTGCATAACACAGTCCAGGGTGCAAACTCCATAAGGGGCACTTCTGCCAGCCTGAACTCTGTGCTGGAGACCTTGGTGGGTCTCAGAGGATCGGGGTTTCTGACCACCGTCAAGCACCTGCGTGGCTTCAGAGAAAGGGCCGCAGAACAGAACCTAGGGGGCCTGGGAGCCCATCCACAACTCTCCTTGTGACTTTCAACAAGTCACTTTATGCCTCTGTGCTTCAGCCTCCTCCTCCTCAAAATGAAGTGTCTTGCTGATCTCAAAGGCAATATAACCTTTCTTTTCTCGAGGAAAGTTTAGGGTTTTCGTGTCAACCAAAGAGTGTTCAAGTAAACCTTAGCTCTGCCCCTTTTTAAATGCATAATTTGGGACAAATTACTTGACCTATGCGAGCTTATTTTTCTCCTATGGAAAAGGAATAAAAATTACCTACCTAAGGTTGCTCTGAGGAAATCAATGAGATAATGCATGTAAAAATGCACAATATCTAGAAAATAGTTGGTACTTGATGCCCTGTTTCCTGACTCTTGAAAGGGTCCTTTTGTGTTATAATGTTCTATGTTTCCACCAAAGCAAGGTCTCCACATGTTACCAAAGAGTCTGCAATCATAGCATGGATGGAAATCACCAGACACAAATCAAAGCAAACATTTTCAGCAGAGGGCCAATAGAGGATTAGGTTAACGGGCCAAATTCCCTGATTTAGGATGCACCTTCCTCTGTGCACGCTTCCTGAACATGCTTGTTCAAAACACCTAAGTCATCATCTGGAGATTATAAAGCAGCAAGTCTGGAGAGAGACACGGGGATCTGAATATTTAACTAGCACATATATCCCCAAACCCTGGAGGAGTGGTTATTCCAAAGAGGCAAATCTGAGAAACAGCACTTTGATACAGTTCCTTGTGAACTCCCAGCCACCTATTTCTTCATTCTCTGGTCTGATGTGGCTGCTGGCTGTGCTGCCTGCCCCTGGCACCTGTGTGCTGCCTGGAATTTTCTCAGTTCCTATATCGATTCTGCTGCTTCTCAGCCAGCTCTGTATATTTGGGGATTGACATTGCAGCATCTGTATTATGAAGATGTGGCTACTCCTTCATCCCCTCTAGAGACTTCTGACTGTGTGTGCCTTTGTGAAGCCTGAGTCCAGGGAGAAGCTCAGCGTGTCAGTTTCCCATTTGTAGCAGTTTGGGTTGAAGATGGATTTGGAAAGGAGACAGGAATTAAAGGCTAAGGAAAGCAATTGGTACCAAGTTCAAGCTCACACTGCTCGCTGCTTGACAGGCCAATAAATCAAGAGACAAGGTGTTGAGGCAAGGATAGTGACCTTATTTGGAAAGCCAGCAGATTGAGAAGATGGTGGACTACTTTCCCAAAGAACCATCTTCCCCAAGTTAGAATTAAGGCTTCTTTTATACTAAAAGGGGAGGGGGTGTGGCTGGTTGTTGCACACTGCTTGGTGCTGGCCAGATTCCAGAGAGGATGTGATAATCCTTTGTTCTTGCAGCTGTCCACATAGGTCTGGTCATGATGCTCCTATACTCCTCCAGCAAGACAAATGTTATTCTCTGTTATGCATCTTTTTATTTCTATATGAATGGGAAAATGTTATACCTGTAAAGGTCAAGTCTGGGAGGCAGAGCCTTGAGAATGGGCTATGATGTATATTTCAGGGTATAGGCAACATTCTTTTACAAAGGTACAGAGCACAGGCAACAGAGCACAAAGGATAGAGCGAAAGGAATAGATCCAATATGGAGTCAGGTTTGTTCTTCTCTGTTGCACAATCAGTTATCAAATCTCCTCATTTTCCATTAATACCATTACTAGGGAATTTCAAGAACTGTCAGAGGCCCTTCAATCTTCTCCAGCTCACAATACTGCTAGAGGGCTGATTGAACCAATCGTTGCACTTTGGAAAATGTTCATGTGCCTGTCACACCTGTCAAACACAGACCTTATGTGGGTGACTGTCAAGAAGTAGCACATACCCCAGATTAAGCCTGCCCAGTGACTCCCACTGTGCCCCCCATGAACACGGTACATGGCCCTGCTATAGCCTCTCACATGGCTCACAGCACAGCCAGGTACCTAACCAGCCGGCCACCCTCTCTGCTCCTGTAGTGACCCTCTGGTCCTGGGGCCCACCCTCCCTTCTCCACCTGACCCCACTGTCAGGTTCCCTTCTACCCTAGGCTCTGATTTCATCTGTCCAAGTCAGGAGATGCGAGGAGCCCTGCCTTAGTGCAGCAAGGCCAGTGAGGCACCACAAGCAGCATCCTGCTCCAGCCTGTCCGGCTTCTTCCAGTTATGGTCCAGGTCCTCTGGGACCAGGGACAGACCCTGTCTCTGGCTTTAGAGATCCAAGTCTTGGGTTTGACCCCATCCCCTAGGGTGAGGTCACAGTGTGTTACACCCCTCACTTCAGCCATCTTCCACCAGCCCAGACCTCTGCATACTGCTTAGTTGCTGAATTCCTCTGTCTGTCAACATGTACATCCAACCTCTCTCTGGGCAGATCCCCATGCCCCACCTTCCCCAGAGATGGAGCTACACCTGCCTGGGCTTCTTCCCACACCTGCCCATGGTGCCACTTCCAGCACCAGCCTCTAGTCTCAAGGTCTCTGAGCGGTAGTGTTGAGGGATAGTTTTAAGGCCTAGATACATAGAGAGGTATGATAAAGTCCCCAGGGTAGGGTATCACCACCTGAGCTCATGGGGACAGGTATGCCCCACACTGAAGCATCTCAGAGACCTAAATTTTAGAGGAAATACCTTGATCCTATAGGCCTCTGTGCTACAAAAGAGGGTTGCATTAATTCATTCATTCATGTTTGCCAAGAATCAGACATCAAGATGGTATTAGAAATGCAAGAGAGTAAGGGGAGGAAGGAGCACAAGGAGGTGAGGAGAGCCTCAGGCCGAGATGCAAGTCTGACACCCATGGAAGGACAAAGGCAAGGGAGGAGGGCTGGGTAGGAAGAGTTTCAGACCACAGAGCAGTTCCAAGAAAGGTTTGGCAAAGTCAGTGGGAAATCCTTGAACCAGAGTCATGGATGGAGCCTCATCTCCCCAGAATGGGCTGGCCTTAGTAACTCCACCATGAACCAGTCATCGACAGAGAGGAGGCTGCAGGAAACATGAGCTCTGCAGCAGTGATAGGCCTAAGGGCCAACAGCCAGGGCCTTCAGTCAGTTATGCTCCAGGAGGGGATCTGCGCATGTCATTTTTATGGCAGCTACCTGGGCCTTCATGGAGAATCAAGATGTGGGAGATCAACCCCACCTACCATATCTCAACTTAAGATAGAAAACAGAGCATTTCGGAGGGAAGTCAAGAACTACAGACCAGGAGCCAGCTCTAAAAGAAGGCTGCAGGATTTTGAGATTCTCTGCTTCCCATTCTTGGAATTTGGGCTCTCCCCTGCCTGTTTGCCTGTAGTGATTAGGAAAGAAAAGGCTGAAAATAAAAGGGAACTTGGAAGTTATCTTGGAAGAAGTTGGAGAAACCCATCCCATTTCATAGTCCATCTTCAGGGCAGGGTACATCAAGGAACAGAAAATGTGGGAGCTGTGTAAGAGAAGAAGAAAGTAGGCTGGTCTCCCAGGTCTGCAGGAAGAAAGACTAGGGGCCTCTGAGCAGGTAGGTGGCATCTGAAAAGCAGCCCTGGGGCCTAAAAGGGCCTTGAAGTTTCCTGGGAGGTAATGGGCACAACAAGGAGAGAGACCTGGTAAGAACCATGTAAGTGACATCAACCTTTGACCCCACCTGTCATCTGGACACAGAAGCCCTGAGCACTTGACCCAAGGCTTACATGGCCTCACCTGTGGCAACCAAGGGTGAAGCACAAAGGCCAGTGAAAAGGCTGCTTAACTCTGACTCAGAAGCAAATACCTCCTCCCACTCGTTCCTTCTGATCTCCCTAAAGCCACCCCCACACAGGACAAGGAATTTCCTGATTAAGATTTCCACATTGATAATCTTTACCAAGTTTACAGAAGACATGCCCTTCTCTGTTCTTTTTAAATGATGTATTTTGTAAGATTTGATACATAGGAAAGTATAGATGTGTGTATAATGTGTATGCATATAAAACAGACACTCAGGAGCCCACCACCCAACCTAAGAACTGCAATGTAATCTGCTGGACACATCTTCTGCTCTATTACAAAGCAGTTTTTTAAACTGCTTTCATTAAATATTGGGCACATACAGTAGAATAACTATAATGAAAAATGATACAACTAGCTTCTCTGCGCCTATCATCCACTGTCAGAAAAACAGCAATCTTATAAGCTTTGTGGTCTCCTGTGTGCCCCTCCCTAACTCTGTTCATGACTGTTTGCTACCATTGGGAATGTAATTCTCAGATGAAAGTGTTCAAGATTTAGAACATTTAGAACATTCTTAATACTTGATACTTCATAGCATAACACCTGCTTTGAGTTGAAAACATTTATTAAATTCAGTTCTATTTTTTCCAATTGCAAAAAGTTACTACTTTGGGCAAAGAGGAGAGAGTGGAAGATAAAGAGAGAGAGGGAGAGAAAACAAATTGCTTTGACTTGATATTTTGTGGACATCAGGGACTATTCTTTTTTGGAGTGTCTCTAGGTGCCTAAAGTGCAGTAGATTCTCCATAAACATTCCATCCTCTTTCTTAGTAACTTCTTTTGCACCCATTCCTCAACTTTTCCATTACTTCAGGTTCTTTCACATCTGCATTTAAATATCCTCCAATCTCTCCTGTCTTTAAGCAAAGGAAAATAAAATTCCTGGGCATCTTGAGTCCACGTCCTTCTGGTTCTCTCTCCCCTCCAGACCATCGTTGTAGAGAGAGTTGTCTACACTCATTGCCTCCATCCTGCCTCCCACCAATTCCACAGCCCAGGGTAATCTTGGCTTCTGTTCCCCTTCTTCCCTCATCTCAACCTTGCAAACTATTTTCAGCAGCGTCACCAACAACCTCCTTCTTGCTAAACCCAGAAGACATGTGTGTGTCCTACTTCAACTCTCAGTAGTACAGGGCACAGTTAACCACCCCCTCCTTGAAGCTCTTTCTTCCTTACTTTCCAAATCATTACACTATTAGTTGTCTCCCCAGCTCTTTGCTGCTCTTTTTCAATGTCTTCTGTGGGATTCACTGCCTCTGTTCATCCCTGACGTTCTTGGAGACATGTTTTCCTCTACGTTTTCTTCTCATTCTATATGTCCTCACTAGTGAGCTCATCAATTTCCTTCTCTTTCAGTAGATGTTTGGCTTTTTTCCCAAGTAACTGAAATTGACATTGCACCAGTTGAATTTCCAGGGACAGTCAGGGCAGAGGCAGGATCCAGAGTCCAGAGTAGCCAGCACTGGTGGTACAAAGTGTGATCCAATGTTCTGAAGCGGTGGTGGCTTCATAATTAAACTGAGTTTTACTCATTATGTGGATTATTAATAATAATAGAAGATTAAGAAGGAGATCTAGGGCTTCCCTGGTGGCGCAGTGGCTGAGAGTCCGCCTGCCGATGCAGGGGACACGGGTTCACGCCCCGGTCCAGGAAGATCCCACATGCCGCGGAGCGGCTGGGCCCGTGAGCCATGACCGCTGAGCCTGCGCGTCCAGAGCCTGTGCTCCAAAACGGGAGAGGCCACAACAGTGAGAGGCCCGCGCACCACAAAAAAAACCAAACAAACAAAAAGAAGGAGATCTAATATGTATTGAGTGATTATTATATACCAGGTGTGAAATAAAATATATATATTGGTCCCTGCCTGCCCCCCGAATTGCTGGCACAGAGCTCTTAAAATCTTTGTAATTTCCTAAGTGATAAGAACACCAGGAGCATCTATTGCTCGAATACCTGTCTTTCACCCCATCCCTGACACAAGGCTCCTGAAACCCTTCTAAATTTCAAAATGATAAGAGCACTAGAAGCATCTTTTGCTCTAATGAGGTGACTTGGGTAGGCTCTTGGATGGCTCCTGGATGGGGGCTGGTCACCAGAGAGACCAAGCCATGATTAGAAGCTTGGAATTTTCAGTTCCACCCCACCTCTCAAAAGAGGGGAGAGGGGCTGGAATGAGAGTCAATAATTGATCGTGCCCACAGGAGGAAGCCTCTATAAAATCCCAATAGTAGTGGGTTCAGAGAGCTTCCAGGCTGGGAACACGTCCACACCAGGAGAGGGATGCACTTCAACTCCATGGGGACAAAATCTCCTGTGCTCAGGACCCTCCCAGACTTCACCCTATGTATCTCTTTATATGACTGTCCATCTGTGTCCTTACCATATCCTTTAATCAACTGGTTAATGTAAGTAAGTGTTTCCCTGACTTCTGTGAGTCACTCTAGCGAATTAATCAAACCTGAGGAAAGGTTCTACAGCCAGTGAATCAACTCAGGTGATAACCTGAGCTTGCAGGGTTTGGGGGGAGGGCAATCTTGTGGGAATGAGCCCTTAACCTGTGGGATCTGATGCTGTCTCCAGGTAGATAGTGTCAGAATCGAGCTAAATTGCAGGACACCCAGCTGGTGTCACAGAGAATTGCTTGATGTGGAGAAAAACTTCCACACATTTGGTGACCAGAAATGAAGTGTTCTATGTAAAAATAAAGGAGACACACAGGAGAGAAACACAGGGAAGAACTGCGATTTTCCCTCCATAGAAAGAAAAAAACTGAGTTTTTTTTTTTTCCTTTTTATCAGGCATCATGCTAAGTGCTTTACATGTATCATCATCATTAGATTTTCTCAGCAACCATATGGGGTGATACTATTGTTATTCCCATTTTCCAGAAGAGGAAATAGAAGCTTAGAGAATTGAAGAATGTGCCCAAGGCGCCAGAGTTAGTTGGAGGAAAAGCTGGTATAGTATTCAGGAGTTGAACTACAGAGCCCGCGCTCCATTCCACCAGACTATACTGACTCACAGTTTCTTTTGCAGTCGTGAATTCTTATTTCTCTTTACCAGTGCTACCCACTAAAATGTTAGTCACTCAAGGGCAAGGCTATTTGTCTGTTTTGTTTACTACTACAACCTCATAGTTGGCTCCAAACAGAGATACTCAATAAAAATTTGTGGAATAAATAAATGATCATTCAACCTCTTTCAAGCTCTCTATCAAATAGTCACATCTTTCATCTGCTTTTTGTTGCATTGTTGAACTTTTTCTTATTGATTTTTAGAATTTAAAAATTTTTGTTTTTGTTGTCTTTTAATTTTGTTATATGTATGGAAATAAGTTCTCCCAGTTTATGTTTTGTCTCTTCATTTTTAAATGATTTTTTATGTACAGAGATTCCTAAATAACACAGTCATATTTCAGTCTTTTGTTTTTGTTAATGATTTTGTATCTTTTTAAAGAAAGCCTTTCCTATCCTGAAGTCATATATCATCCTGTACCCTGTTATAACCTTGACCTTCACATTTAAACTTTTAATCTATCTGGAATTGATTTGTATGAGTAATGTGATGTAGAGATCTAATTTCGTTGCCCTCCATATAGGTATCCAATTGTCCCAGACCATTTATTGAAGCTTACCCTTTGTGCATTGATCTGCAGTGCCATCTTTGTCATACCTGAAGTTTATATCAATGTAAGGACCACGTTCTGTGCTCCCTAAACTTATCTTTGGTTTGTTTTTCTGTCACTCGCTGACACCAAACTGTTCCAGTTACCATATCTCATAATAAATGCCCCCACCTAGTTCTACCTCAACACAGTTTTGACTATTCGTGGCCCTTTTCCAAGAAAAAGACTTTTTTTTGGCCATTCCTTCCATATAAATTTTGATAAATTCTATGAAATACCATTAGAATTTTCATAATCTAATTTGATGTATTTTGCTGTGATTTTTGTGAAATTTTCAAGTATACAGGAAAAATAGTATAATGATCACCTGTACAATCACAACCCAGGTTAAGTACTTTTTAATATGTGCTATATTTGCTTTACTTAAATATGTGGATATATTTGTAAAGGCTACTTGATTTCTAAACATTTAAAAATAATAGGCATTATGCATTTTACTCTTAAATATTTGTGTTAATTTTCTAAAAATAAGAGCCTCCTCCTCCATAACTATAATGCCATTATCATATCTAAGAAAATTAACAATTCCCTGTAATCATCTCATATTCAGTCCACACCTAAATTTCCACAATTATCCAAAAATGTGTTTATACATTAGTATTTTTTGTACCAGGGTCAAATCAAGATGCACACATCCTATTTGATTGTTACAACTCTTAAGTCTTTTGTATTCTAGAAGAGGCTCCTCACCAGTTTTTTTTCATGACATGACTTTTTGTAGCTATCAGGTTAGGTGTCCTATACACTGTCCCACAAATTCTGGATTTGTCTGATTACTTCTGGATAGCGTTACTTAACATTATCCTCAATCTCTTGTATTTCCTATAAATAGGAAATTTGGCTTGAAAACTTGGCTAAATTCAGGTTAAATACTTTGGGCACAAATACTTCATAGTTAATGGTGGGTACTTTATACTGTGTCACATCACAAGTCACATCATGACAAATCATTCCATCATTATGAATCTGAGTTTGCTCCCTGGTTAAGAGAGTGACTGCCAGTTCTCTCCATTGTAAAAGTACATATTTTTCTTTGCAATTAGTAAGTAAGCTGTGGCATGATACCTTAGCACTGTGTAAATATCCTGTTACTAAACAACTTTCATGTAGTGGTTTTTTATCCACCAATAATCTTTGACTAAATGCAAAATTTATTTCACTGGAATGCAATAGGTTGAGGTTTTTGGTTTTTTTTTTTTTTAGATGTAAACTGATTCTATAAATCATTTCAGGGAAAACTGACATGTTTGCAATATGGAGACTCATCCATAAACATGGTATATCTCTTCATTTACTTATATCTTCTTTCAAATAATTTCATTAAATATGATAAATTTAATTATAATGCTGTTCATAATAGCAAAAATTGAAAATGACCCAAATATTCATTGACAGGAGAACTAATAAAGAATTATATATTCATACAATGAAATTCTATATCTGGGTGGAAATGAGTAAACCAGAGCTATGCACATCAACATGGATGATACCAAGAAACATGATGTTGAGTGAAAAAGCAAGTTTCAGAACAATACATACCACATGAAAAGTTTTTATATGGAACTTTAAAAGGAACATAATATATCATTTAAAATACAAACCTGTGTGGTAAAACATAAAGAAAAGCAAACTGGGACTTCAGCTTTTGAATTATGGACTAGGTTATTCAGACCATCCCTCCCACTGAAGACAGATAAAAAGAAGTGGTGATTTTTTTTTTTAATTTTTCTTTAGGTATCAGAGAGCTAACAAGACGGTAGAAAAATTACTGGACCAAGATCTAGGAAGAAAACAAACCCAGGAAAGTGAGGTCTGCAACTCACGCTGCTTTTGTCCTGGGAACATTTATCAATCTGGAAGTGATAAGTGAAAGATGTAATCATGCTTTGGAGAAGACTTTAAAGAGTAGAGTACGGGGACTTCCCTGGCAGTCCAGTAGTTAAGACTCTGCACTTCCACTGTAGGGGCATGGGTTTGATCCCTGGTCAGGGAAATAAGATCCCACATGCCACATGGCCAAGAAAAAAAAAAGAGTGGAGGAAAAATATCAGAATCCAAGAACAGAAAGAGTGAGGACTGGGGCTTCCCTGGTGGCACAGTGGTTGAGAGTCCGCCTGCCAATGCAGGGGACACAGGTTCGTGCCCTGGTCCGGAAAGATCCCACATGCCGCGGAGCGGCTAGGCCCGTGAGCCATGGCCACTGAGCCTACGCATCCGGAGCCTGTGCTCTGCAACGGGAGAGGCCACAACTGTGAGAGACCCGTGTACCGCAAAAAAAAAAAAAAAAAAAAAAGGTGTAGAACAATCAGTACAAATAAAAAGTTAGAAGACAATTTTAGCAAAATATACCAGGAATCATGTAATTGGACAAAGTGTTCCAAAAACAAAAGTTGTCAGACTGGGTTTTAAAACTCAATTATATGATTTTAAAAGAGCCACAATTAATCATAAGGATATAGAATGATTGAAAGCAAAATGATTAGAAAATATATACCTTGCAAATACAGAGCAAAATGAAACTGACATTGCTGTTTTCCTGTTTGAGAAAAAAGACTCTAATATTACAATGATTACTAGATATCAGAAGAATCACCTCATAATGGTGAAAGCTGAATTCACCAAGAAGATATAACAAATCCAAATATATATATATATATATATATATATATGTAGACCATAGTACAAGGAGAAAACAATATATTCAGATCACAAAGACCTACTTTAACACTTCTCTCAGTATTTCAGTCATTGTTAGAATAAGCAGACAAAATTCTGTAAAGAATATATGAATATGTTCTTAATAAACACATATGGAATACTTCAGAATACACATTATTTCAAGCACATTAAGCCATAAGGAAAATCTAAAAAAAGTTTAAATATTGAAACTATATGAATTCTGTTATCTGATGACCATGAAATTTGGTTCTGAATCAAAAACAAAAAGATACTAAAATCCCTATATGTTTGGAAACTAAGAAATATACTTCTAATTAGCCATGGGTCAAAGAAAAAAACAATTAAGAGGTAAAAGTATAAGTAATCAAAATAATTTTCATTTGAATGATAAAAATACTACATATTAAAATTTGCACAGTGCAGCTAAAACAGTAGAAAAAATGTATAATCTTAAACACATATATTTAAAAAAGAAAGTCCTAAAATAATGAGCTACGCATTTATGTCAAGAAACAAAAACAGAAACAGCAAAATACACCAAATAAATTAGAAAGTTAGAAAATAGATATTTAAAATAAAAGTTAATTAAAAAGAAAAAACTAATAAAAGCCATAACTTCTGACAAGACTGATAGAAAAAAATTGAAAGAGCAAATAAAAATGTCAGAAATGGTGTAGACAATTAAAAGATAAGATATTATGAACAATTTTCCACCAAGAGCTTGAAATTTTAAATAAAAGGAAAAAATATTTTAAAAATATACAGCTTAAATAAAATGAACCAAGAAGAAATAGAAAACCTGAATATTCCTATAATTGCACAAGAAATTAAATTGATAGTCATAAACACACACAGTCCAGGGGGAGATCTTCAAGATGGCAGAGGAGTAAGACATGAGATCACCTTCCTCCCCACAATTACATCAGAAATACATCTACATGCAGACAACCCCTACAGAACACCTACTGAATGCAGGCAGAAGCCCAGAGATTTTCCAAAAGGGTTTTGGTGCTCCGGCCGGGTGTCAGGCCTGTGCCTCTGAGGTGGGAGAGCCAAATTCAGGACATTGGTCTACCAGAGACCTCCCAGCTCCATGTAATATCAAATGGAGAAAGCTCTCCCAGAGATCTCCATCTCAACGCTAAGACCCAGCTCCACTCAACAACCAGCAAGCTACAGTGCTGGACACCCTATGCCAAACAACTAGCAAGACAGGAACACAACCCCACCCATTAGCAGAGAGTCTGCCTAAATTCATAACAAGGTCACAGACAGCCCAAAACACACCAGCGGATGTGGTCCTGCCCACAAGAAAGACAAGATTCAGCTTCATCCACCAGAACACAGGCACTAGTCCCCTACACCAGGAAGCCTACACAACACACTGAACCAACCTTAGCCACTGGGGACAGACACCAAAAACAACAGGAACTATGAACCTGCAGCCTGCACAAAGGAAACCCCAAACACAGTAAGTTAAGCAAAATGAGAAGACAAAGAAACACACAGCAGATGAAGGAGCAAGGTAAAAACCCACCAGAGCAAAGAAATGAAGAGGAAATAGGCAGTCTAACCCAAAAAAGAATTCAGAGTAATGATAGTATGATATCCAAAATCTTGGAAATAGAATGGAGAAAATACAAGAAACCTTTAGCAAGGACGTAGAAGAACTAAAGGCCAAACAAACAGTGATGAACAACAAAATAAAAGAAATTAAAAATTCTCTAGAAGGAATCAATAGCAGAAATAAATGAGGCAGAAGAACGGATAAGTGACCTGGAGGACAAAATAGTGGAAATAACTACTGCAGAGCAGAATAAAGAAAAAAAAATGAAAAGAGTTGAGGACAGTCTCAGAGACCCGTGGAACGACATTAAACACACCAATATTCGAATTATTGCGGTCCCAGAAGAAGAAGAGGAAAAGAAAGGGATTGAGAAAATATTTGAAGAGATTATAGTTGAAAACTTCCCTAATATGGGAAAGGAAATAGTTAATCAAGTCCAGGAAGAGCAGAGAGTCCCATACAGGATAAATCCAAGGAGAAACACGCCAGGACACATATTAATCAAACTATCAAAAATTAAATAGAAAGAAAAATATTAAAAGCAGCAAGGGAAAAACAAAACATAACACGCAAGAGAATCCCCATAAGGTTAACAGCTGATCTTTCAGCAGGAATTCTGCAAGCCAGAAGGGAGTGGCAGAATATACTTAAAGTCATGAAAGGGAAAAAACTACAGCCAGGATTACTTTACCCAGCAAAGATCTCATTCAGATTCGACAGAGAAATGAAAACCTTTACAGACAAGCAAAAGCTAAGAGAATTCAGCACCACCAAACCAGCTTTACAACAAATGCTAAAGGAACTTCTCTAGGCAGGAAACACAAGAGAAAGGAAAGGCCTATAATAACAAAACACAAAACAATTAAGAAAATGGTAATAGGAATATACATATTGATAATTACCTTAAATGCAAATGGATTAAATGCTCCCACCAAAAGACATAGACTAGCCGAATGGATACAACAATAAGATCCCATATGTATGCTGTCTACAGGAGACCCACTTCAGACCTAGGGATACATACAGACTGAAAGTAAGGGGATGGAAAAAGATATTCCATGTAAATGGAAATCAAAAGAAAGCTGGAGTAGCAATTCTCATATCAGACAAAATAGACTTTAAAATAAAGACTGTTACAAGGGACAAAGAAGGACACTACATAATGATCAAGGGATCAATCCAAGAAGAAGATATAACAATTGTAAATATTTATGCACCCAACAGAGAAGCACCTCAATATATAAGGCAAATGTTAACAGCCATAAAAGGGGAAATCGACAGTAACACAATCATAGTAGGGGACTTTAACACCCCACTTTGACCAATGGACAGATCATCCAAAATGAAAATGAGTAAGGAAACACAAGCTTTAAATGATACATTAAACAACATGGACTTAAATGATATTTATGGAACATTCCACCAAAAACAACAGAATACACTTTCTTCCCAAGTGCTCATGGAACATTCTCCAGGACAGATCATATCTTGGGTCACAAATCAAGCCTTGGTAAATTTAAGAAAATTGAAATCATATGAAGTATCTTTTCCGACCACAATGCTATGACACTAGATATCAATGACAGTAAAAAAAAAACTGTAAAAAATACAAACACATGGAGGCTAAACAATGCACTACTTAATAACAAAGAGATCACTGAAGAAATCAAAGAGGAAATCAAAAAATACTTAGAAAAAAATGATAATGAAAACACAACAACCCAAAACCTATGGGATGCAGCAAAAGCAGTTCTAAGAGGGAAGTTTATAGCAATACACTCCTACCTCAAGAAACCAGAAACATCTCAAATACGCAATCTAACCTTACAGCTAAAGCAATTAGCGAAAGAACAAAAACACCCCAATGTTAGCAGAAGGAAAGGAATCATAAACATCAGATCAGAAATAAATGAAAAAGAAATGAAGGAAACAATAGCAAACATCAATAAAACTAAAAGCTGGTTCTTTGAGAAGATAAAATTGATAAACATTAGCCAGACTCATCAAGAAAAAAAGGGAGAAGACTCAAATCAACAGAATTAGAAATGAAAAAGGAGAAGTAACAACTGACACTGCAGAAATACAACAAATCATGAGAGATTACTACAAGCAACTATAGGGCAATAAAATGGACAACCTGGAAGAAATGGACAAATTCTTAGAAAATCACAATCTTCTGAGACTGAACCAGGAAGAAACAGAAAATATAAACAGACCAATAAAAAGCACTGAAACTGAGACTGTGACGAAAAATCTTCCAACAAACTAAAGCCTAGGACCAGATGGCTTCACAGGCGAACTCTATCAAACATTTAGAGAAGAGCTAACACCTATCCTTCTCAAACTCTTCCAAAATATAGCAGAGGGAGGAACACTCCCAAACTCACTCTACAAGGCCACCATCACCCTGATATGAAAACCGGACAAAGATGTCACAAAGAAAAAAAATTACAGGCCAATACACTGATGAACATAGATGCAAACATCCTCAACAAAATATTAGCAAACATAATCCAACAGCACATTAAAAGGATCATACACCATGATCAACTGGAGTTTATCCCAGGAATGCAAGGATTCTTCAATATATGCAAATCAATCAATGTGATACATCATATTAACAAATTGAAGAATAAGAACCATATGATCATCTCAAAAGATGCAGAAAAAGCTTTTGACAAAATTCAACTCCCATTTATGATAAAAACCATCCAGAAAGTAGGCATAAAAGGAACTTACCTCAACATAATAAAGGCCATATATGACAAACTCACAGCCAACATTGTTCTCAATGGTGAAAAACTGAAAACATTTCCACTAGGATCAGGAACAAGACAAGGTTGTCCACGCTCACCACTATTATCCAACATAGTTTTGGAAGTGTTAACCACAGCAATCAGAGAAGAAAATGAAATAAAAGGAATACAAATTGGAAAAGAAGAAGTAAAGCTGTCACTCTTTGCAGATGACATGATACTATAAATAGAGAATCCTAAAGATGCTACCAGAAAACTACTAGAGCTAATCAATGAATTTGGTAAAGTAGCAGGATACAAAATTTATGCACAGAAATTTCTTGCATTCCTATACACTAACGATGAAAAATCTGAAATAGAAATTAAGTAAACACTCCCATTTACATTGCAACAAAAAGAATAAAATATCTAGGAATAAACCTACCTAAGGAGACAAAAGATCTGTATATGGAAAACTATAAGACACTGATGAAAGAAATTAAAGGTGATAAAAACAGATGGAGAGATATACCATGTTCTTGGATTGGAAGAATCAACATTGTGAAAATGACTATACTACCCAAAGCAATCTACAGATTCAATGCAATCCCTATCAAACTACCAATGGCATTTTTAATAAAAATAGAACAAACAATTTCACAATTTGTATGGAAATACAAAAGACCACAAATAACCAAAGCAATCTTGAGAAAGAAAAACGGAACTGAAGGAATCAGGCTCCCAGACTTCAGACTATACTACAAAGCTACAGTAATCAAAACAGTATGGTACAGGCACAAAAACAGAAATATAGATCAATGGAACAGGATAGAAAGCCCAGAGATAAACCCACGAACATATGGTCACCTTATCTTTGATAAAGTAAGCAAGAATACACAGTGGAGAAAACACAGCCTCTTTGATAAGTGGTGCTGGGAAAACTGGACAGCTACATGTAAAAGAATGAAATTAGAACACTCCCTAACACCATACACAAAAATAAACTCAAAATGCATTAAGACCTAAATGTAAGACTGGACACTATAAAACTCTTAGAGGAAAATATAGGTAGAACACTCTATGACATAAATCACAGCAAGATCCTTTTTGACCCACCTCCTAGAGAAATGGAAATAAAAACAAAAATAAACAAATGGGATCTAATGAAACTTCAAAGCTTTTGCACAGCAAAGGAAACCATAAACAAGACCAAAAGACAGCCCTCAGAATGGGAGAAAATATTTGCAAATGAAGCAACTGACAAAGGATCAATCTCCAAAATTTACAAGTAACACATGCAGCTCAATATCAAAAAAACCCAACCCAATCCAAAAATGGGCAGAAGACCTAAATAGACATTTCTCCAGAGAATATATACAGATTGCCGACAAACACATCAAAGAATGCTCAACATCTCTAATCATTAGAGAAATGCAAGTCAAAACTACCATGAGGTATCACCTCCCACCGGTCAGAATGGCCATCTTAAAAAAATCTACAAACAATAAAAGCTGGAGAGGGTGTGGAGAAAAGGGAACCCTCTTGCACTGTTGGTGGGAATGTAAGTTGATACAGCCACTATGGAGAACAGTATGGAGGTTCCTTAAAATACTAAAAATAGAACTACCATATGACCCAGCAATCCCACTACTGGGCATATACCCTGAGAAAACCATAATTCAAAAAGAGTCATGTACCACAATGTTCATTGCAGCTATATTTACAATAGCCAGGACATGGAAACAACCTAAGTGTCCATCAACAGATGAATGGATAAAGAAGATGTGGCACATATATACAATGGAATATTACTCAGCCATAAAAAGAAATGAAATTGAGTTATTTGTAGTGAGGTGGATGGACCTAGAGTCTGTCATACAGAGTGAAGTAAGTCAGAAAGAGAAAAACAAATACTGTATGCTAACACATACATATGGAATCTGAAAAAAAAAAGGTTCTGAAGAACTAGGGGCAGGACAGGAATAAAGACGCAAACATAGAGAATGGACTTGAGGACGTGGGGAGGGCGAAGGGTAAGCTGGGACAAAGTGAGAGAGTGGCATGGACTTATACATACTACCAAATGTAAAATAGATAGCTAGTGGGAAGCAGCCACATAGCACAGGGAGATCAGCTCAGTGCTTTGTGTCCACCCAGAGGGGTGGGATAGGGAGGGTGGGAGGGAGACGCAAGAAGGAGGAGATATGGGGATATATGTGTATGTATAGCTGATTCACTTTGTTATAAAGCAGAACTAACACACCATTGTAAAGCAATTATACTCAGATAAAGATGTTAAAAAGAAAAAGAAAGAAACATACACACACACACACAAGAAATCCAGATTCAGATGGTTTCACTGGCAAGTTCTTCAATACTTTTAAGGAAGAAAAAATTTCAGTGTTACACAAACTCTTCCAGAGAATCAAAATGGAGGGTATGTTCACAAATTTATTTTATGAGGCTATCATATTGATACCATAATTTAACAAAGATGGTATGAGAAAAATTTCCCAGCCAGTCTTATTTATGAACTTAGACATCAGTAGCATATAACTAACAAAGGTCTTCTAACAAGAACATATAAAATATTTTTACCAATCAATGACAAAAAGGCAGCTCATCCATTACAAAATTGTGCAAGGGACCTGACCAGGCACTCCACAAAAAGGGAAATGTAAATGACCAATCAACATATGAAAATGTGCTAAATGTCCTAAGTAATCAGGGAAATTAAGACTGTGAGATCCCAGTACACATAAAACATAGTGGTTGTCTAAGAAAAGCACTCCTGTGTTTCTCCTTTATTCTCACACCATTACCACACAATACTTCTTACACCAAATGTTTGGATTTTCCATACATTAAGCAATTCTCTGACACCAGCTGAGTGTCCTATAATTCAGTTCAGATCTGACACTACCTATCCAGAGTTAGTGTCATATCCCACAGGTTCAGGGCTCAGTCCCACAAGACCATCCCGATTTCAGACATCAATCACAAGTTCTTAATTGTCACCTGTACTTCTGACCAACCAATTACAAATCAATGACCCCCTCTTTGGCTTTGATAATTTATTAGAATGACTTACAGAACTCAAGGAAACACTTACTTATATTTACCAGTTTATTATAAAGGATATATTAAAGGATATGAGTGAAAAGCCAGATGAAAACATATGTAGGGTGAGGTCCAAAGAGGTCACATGCATAGAAAGGTTTTGTCCCCATGAAGTTGGGTTATTCCACTCTCCCTGGATGTAGATGTGCTGACCAACCCAGAAGCTCTTCAAACCACATACTTTGGGGATTTCTGTGGAGGCTTCAACATATAGTCAGGGTCAATCATGAACTCCACTTCTAGCCCTTCCCCTGTTTCCCAGAAGATGAGGAATGGGGCTGAAAGTTCCAAGTTTCTAATCATGGCTTTGTTTCTGGTGGACAGCCCCTATCATGAAGCTATTCGGGAGCCAACCAAGAGTCACCTGCTTAGAGCAAAAGACAATCCTATCGCCCAGGAAATTTCAAGAGATTTAGGAGCATTGTGTCAGTAACCAGGGTCAAAGACCAAATATTAGAACAAAAGATGCTTCTAGGGTTATTATCATTTAGGAAATTACAAGGGTTTTAGCATCTCTGTGCCAGGAACCAGAAGCAGAGACTGATATATACATTTTCTATTATTTCAAAGTGGATAAAATTAAAAGATGTGACAATATCAAATGTTGGCAAGTTTGTGGGCAGATGGGACTCTCGAACACTCCTAATGGGAGATTAAATTTGTTTCACTGCTTTGGAAATCTTTATCATTATTTATTCAAGTTGAAGATATGTCCACCTTATGACTGAGCAATTCTACTCTTGATTACACACAATAAAGGATTAGTTGCCCATGTGTGCCATGTGCTTCCTAGCCACATTTTATGTAATATCCAAAAATGAGACACAAACCAAATGTCCATCAACAATTATATACAATGTTATACCATACAGCAATGAAAATAAACAATCTGTGGTAAAAAAGAAGCCAGACCAAAAGGTACATACTTTATGATTGCTTTTCATAAGTTTCATAAACAGACAAATTACATTATGGTATTTAAGGATGCATACTGTGGTGGTAAAACCAACAAGAAAAAAGGTGATTACCATAAAATTTAATAGCTATCATTAGGGGAGAGAGAGAAATATGACCAAGAAGGGGCAGAGGAATGTTTCTGAGGTTCTTCCAATATTCTATTTCTTGGCCCATGTGGTGATCACATAGACATTTATTTTACAATAAGTTTTTAAGTTGTACACTTATATATATGCATATTTCTGTAGTAATGTTATTTTCCACACCAGAAAAGATTTAATTAACATGATAAATCAAAATCTAGATTCATTTTCAAGGGGAGAGGCAGGACATGGGACAAGAGGGAAAAGAACATGCAAAGCTTCTACTCATACCTCTCCACCCAATATAAATATCTTTCATTTACTCACTGATGTCTGAGATTTACTTCTTTGCTAAGAATTTGCTTCTGTTAAAATATTAACACCCCACTAAGAAATATGCACTAAGATTTACAATCCCTGACAGTTTCATGAGAACAAAAATGTGTTTAATCTGTCTTTTGCATTAACATTCTGAAAAGTTTTGCATGTGGGGAAAGAGAAGAGTAGTAAGACAAAGGGTACATGAGGGCATGATATATATTTATATAGATAGAGAAATAGGGAGAGATAAGGGGGAAAGCCCAAGAGAGAGAGTATAAGAGAAAATTTCTCTGCTTTAAAAATGGAAGATGACACACAAAGAAAAGTACTATATGATTGCACTTATATGAGTTACTTAGAGTAGTCAAAATCACAGAGACAGAAAGTTGAAAGGTGGTTGCCAGGGGCTGGGAGGAGGAGGGAATGAGGAGGTGTTGTTTAATGGGTCCAGAGTTTCAGTTTTGCAAGATGAGAAGAGGTCTGGTGATGGGTGGTGGTAATTGTTGCACAACAATATGAATGTACTTAATGCCACTGAACTACACGCTTAAAAATGGTTAAGGTAGTAAATTTTGTTATGTATTTTACCCAATAAAAAAAATTGGGGAAAAATGTGGAAGATGACAATGACGTTTGGAAACCTTGAGTTTGAGACTACACACCACCTAAGCTTTATTGAGTTTAAACCAATAAACTACACGCTTAAAAACGGTTAAGGTAGTAAATTTTGTTATGTATTTCACTCAATAAAAAAATTGAGGAAAAAAGTGGAAGATGAAAATGACGTTTGGAAACCTTGAGTTTGAGACTACACACCAACTAAGCTTTATTGAGTTTAAACCAAGTATCCTCAGAAGATCCAAAGTCGAGTTTCCTCATGGGATCAACTCTCCATACTGAGCTTGGAGAGGAGATTCTCTTAAGTAGAACCTCACTTCACCTTACTATTGTTCTCAGGATCACTCTGAAAAACATGTCTGTGTCCCTAAATGATAAAATTGGCTACCTCATTCATCAAGATTTTCAAATTTGCAAAGCATGCCTAGAGTCATTTTTCTGGTGTTTAAATTTTAATGTTGATTTTCAAAGACCACAGCTAAAATCTAAAGCTTGCCCAGGTTTCAGTAAGTTCACAATACATGTGGCAGGCATTTAATGTCTCCTTTGCTAATGGCACTCTTCTTTCTGGAGCTCTCACTTTTCAAGAACTCACATTTTTCCAGGTATCTTGTTCCAATTTTTTGTTGCCACTTTCTCTCCTCACTAAAGTTTTCCTATTGTCTTCTGAACTTGAAACCATAAAACATAATATTGTGAATTTAGCTTGTAAATTCTTAAATACTCAGTAAAATGGAAAATTTCTTCAAGCATTCAATGAAACGGTTATAGATGACTGGGAAAACCTCCCTGATATGATACATAACTTTCAGTTTTCCATTTCAAGTCAAAAGTCTTAATCTAGCTATTAGATTTTAGTTTTAAATTGTCTAATTTCATTCTTTTACATGTAGCTGTCCAGTTTCCCCAACACCACTTATTGAAGAGACTGTCTTTTCACCATTGTATATTCTTGCCTCCTTTATCAAAGATAAGGTGACCATATGTGCGTGGGTTTATCTCTGGGCTTTCTATCCTGTTCCATTGATCTATATTTCTGTTTTTGTGCCAGTACCATACTGTCTTGATTACTGTAGCTTTGTAGTATAGTCTGAAGTCAGGGAGCCTGATTTCTCCAGCTCCGTTTTTCTTTCTCAAGATTGCTTTGGCTATTTGTGGTCTTTTGTGTTTCCATACAAACTGTAAAATTTTTTGTTCTAGTTCTGTGAAAACTAAAAATAGAACTATCATATGACCCAGCAATCTCACTACTGGACATATACCCTGAGAAAACCATAATTCAAAAAGAGATGTACCACAATGTTCACTGCAGCACTATTTACAATAGTCAGGACATGGAAGCCACCTAAGCGTCCATCGACAGATGAATGGATAAAAAAGATGTGGCACATATATACAATGGAATATTACTCAGCCATAAAAAGGAATGAAATTGAGTTATTTGTAGTGAGGTGGATGGACCTAGAGTCTGTCATACAGAGTGAAGTAAGTCAGAAAGAGAAAAACAAATACCATATGCTAACACATATATATGGAATCTAAAAAAATAAATGGTTCTGATGAACCTGGGGCAGGATAGGAACAAAGATGCAGACGTAGAGAATGGACTTTAGGACACAGGGAGGGGGAAGGGTAAGCTGGGATGAAGTGAGAGAGTGGCATGGACATATATACACTACAAAATATAAAATAGATAGCTAGTGGGAAGCAGCCACATAGAACAGGGAGATCAGCTCTGTGCTTTGTGACCACCTAGAGGGGTGGGATAGGGAGGGTGGCAGGGAGGGAGATGCAAGAGGGAAGAGATATGGGGATATATGTATAACTGATTCAGTTTGTTATTAAGCTGAAACTAACACACCATTGTAAAGCAGTTATACTCCAATAAAGATGTTTAAAAATGTTTTAAAAATGAAATTAAATTAAAGAAAAAAGAGCTGTGCACCAGGCACAACAACAAAATAAAGTTCCTTAAATTGCTTAATTTGCCATGCTTGCATAATGAACGGCATCAAAACCCTTCAGATGAAAAAGGCTGTATATCTCCCTTTAGAACAATGAGGTAAGTGGGTTCCACACTCCATTTGTCATGAACAGAACATAACCCCTCCAGTTAGAGACGCTTCAAGAGGAGAGGTAGCTCAGTACTGCCACCTGCTACAGGAAAGAAAAGAATGCAGAAAGCTGACCCAGGGCTGAAAAGTAAGCCTGAGACCTTGCAGGAGAAGGTTCTTGGTGGGTTTCCTGGTAGTTTCTGAGAAAGGAGGATTTGAGCTGGCTGGTCTTTAAGATTGTATAAGACTACATTTGTCCTTCACCAGGGGAGAAGACCAGAGCAGCCACACTGGGCC
This sequence comes from Globicephala melas, assembly GCF_963455315.2. Lineage (NCBI taxonomy): Eukaryota > Metazoa > Chordata > Mammalia > Artiodactyla > Delphinidae > Globicephala > Globicephala melas. The sequence goes on along the minus strand of NC_083325.1, from coordinate 65,225,351 downwards.
AAGATGTAGGTATGAGGAAGTACATAGATCTGCGAATAAGGAGCTAGGCTCCTGACAGGGAGCAGAAAGTAGGGTTGGAATGCAGGTTGGAGCAGAGTCAGGGCAACGTGACTCCTTACAAGTTAGAGACAGGAAGAGGATGAGGACTTTGTTCCAGGGAAGCTATGCCAACCAAACCAACCATGCCCAGACATCTTGTGATGTAGGGTTAAAGCAATTCTCCTCTGAAAACGTAATTTCCCTTCATCTCTTAGGATAAATTCTTTTGTCTTGGCCAAAGTAAGAAAAAGAAGGATAAATTCACAGGGTATAACATAGTGACTAAGAACATGCTTTCTGTAGTTAGACTACCTGAGCTCAAATCCTAGTTCTACTAATTATTCTGTGACCTAGAACAAGTTATACATTTTCCCCTGTGCCTCAGGTCCAGCTTCTGTAAAAATTCTGGAGATAATAATAGTTCTTACTTCAGGCAATAGTGTCAAGATTAAATGAAACAATAGAGATAAAGCTCTTAGAATAATGCCTGGTACATAACTAGAATTCAGTAGATGTTACCACTGGGTAACAAGAAGAAGCTCTTGCAGAAGTGGGTCTCAACTTCAGTGTGTAAGAATCACTAAGGAAATCTCCTCTAAATACAGATGTCAGGGGATTCTGGGTTAGATATGAGGAATCTGCATTTTTAGTGTCGCTCCAAATGACCCTAATGCAGGTCATCCAAGAGAACCCTGAAGGAACCCTGCCCTAATGATGGCTATATTTAGTGGTGGCATCTCCCCTGCCCAGTTGAAAACCCAGGAGCAATTTGTAAGGCAAACCGCAGAAGAGCTGGAGACAGCAGTGGTACCACTCTCTTCCAGCTCAGAGCTTTCCCTTTTACACTTGCACAGAGCAAGAGGAGTTTGACGAGGTCATCTCAGTACTGTTACTAAGCAGCATCTCCCATTCCGAAAGAAACTTTTTGCGAGGACTTCCCCTGCCCCTTTTTTAAACTTTTCTGTTCCTCCACTCTGAATGCTGTGCTTTTAAAGAGTGTTTCAAGATTTCTGCTGTCCCAAAGGGATAAAGGTTGGAATTAACACTCCATTCACACATAAGCTTGGGAAATCCTTCTGCAGCACAATGAGAAGATGAAATGGAAAAGCTTTCTTGGGCACTTTGAACAGTCTAGGCAACGCTCCAGATGTGCCCTCCAGATCCTCCAGAACTCCAGGAGTAGCCCCAGATTCCAAACAATAGCGGGCTGAGACCCAAAAATGCTCTTTGTGGTCTTGGATCCTTTCGAGCACCATCCCAGATTGAAGAGAATTCAAAATTTAGCCTAACAGATTCTCTTGAAGTCTTGCCCCACAATGTCCTAAGTAAGCACTTAGCCTCCCACTCACTTAGCAATGGCATGGCACTTAAGAATTGCAAAGTGCATTGAAGACACATGGCTTTATTTTTCTGTGCATTTAGTCCTGGGCTTGATGATGGCATTATCTCCCTAATCATCACAAGCACAGAAATGGTTTGCTTGCGGGGGCAGGGGTGCACTTGCCCTTCACACCAGAAGGCTCCTTGACTAAAAGTCTCCTTTCCATGCAGTCCTTCTGTGCTCATTGCCACAGGATTTGAAAATATGGCAAAATTATCCTACTGAGTTTGTTTGTTTTTTTAGGTAACTGAAACTCTACATGAACCATTTTCCTTATACCATCATTTCCTTATACCAATCATTTATCTACCTTTTTTTTTTTTTTTTTTTTTCCGGTACGC